>NC_142286.1:29284949-29593230 GCF_965620075.1 Prunus avium
TTGGCTCTGATACCATGAAGGAAGTTGAGGTTCCATCCCAAAATCAATTGGCAATGGGGAGAGTAGCCCAACTCCTTATAAGCCTTTACTAGGTTTCTTACATTCACATTCTCACACGCCCTCAAACGTGTGGCTAATTTTTAAGCCTAACACGTGGACACCACATATTGGGTGATGTGGAGCACGTGTCCGTTGGGCTTTAGGATTATAGCTTGCATTGATGTAGAGGTATGTAATTTTTTTTCTTTAGATTTGAGACTTTTTTTGAATTTTTTAGTTTTTTTCTTTGTGTTGAAATGTTGATTCTGCAAGTAATCGATGTAATTTTCTATCTATGGCGTTGTGAGTTTATTACTGGATTTTTATAGTTTTCTTCCTTACTGTATTAGTTTGGTTTTGATTATGCTAGTTTTAATTTTTTAATTTATGATCAGACTAGGCTAGGTTTTCATTATCTAATTGCTTGTCAAAAATGTCAAATAGTTGAGTTTTTTGGATTTCTCTATCTTGAAATGTCGCCACACGTGCAGGGGCATGTGAGAATGTGAAGGTGGTAATGTCCCACATTGGAAAGTTGGAAAACCTTGGAAAGACTTATAAGTAGTTGGGCTACTTCCCCATTGCCAATTGATTTTGGGTAGAACCTCAACTTCCTTCAAGTATGTTTTTGAATCAAACTTTTCCGAACTTATTTACAAAAGAGATGGAAGACTTTCAAAGAGGAGAGGTAGACTCTCATAGGGGAGAGAGAAAAGTTGTATGTTGAATTTTGAGTCAACATTTTAATTGGTAATGAATTTGCTTATGTACAGTAAGTTGTGGAGCTTTCATATTTATCTTTAATTTCTTTTTTGGACGAATTTATCATTATTTTTTATAATCATACAATAATATTAAATTAACACCTATAAAATGGTCAGTGGGGTATAGCTCAGTTGGTTGAGCTCTTCCACCACCACTCATGTGGGTACAGGTTCGAAACCCCTAAAAATAAAAACTAGTAGTGCTCAATCTTTTGTACTAAAAAAAAATACCAACAAATAAAAACTAGTAGTACGCAAGCTAGATGTTACAATGCAAAGTAGTCATCAAACATGAAGACAAAAGGAAAAGGGACGATGGAGCGACATTACAAAGACTTGAACAATAATAGACAAATAAAAAACAGTTGCTAAATAATTGCTACTAGGAAGACTACTTAAGAACTACTTTATTCTTCTTTTGAATGATTCCAAAGGTCCAAGTTAAAAGAGAAATCACCTCTACTCAGTTCTTCTTCGGAAAAATTGATGCACGTTCTTGTCGATTGTGGCATATCATCATCAACCCAAAAACTTGTGAGCAGTTCTTCATCTAACTCAGGACCAGAACTTGTAGCTGTTTCAAGAGCATCATTGTCATCTAAAAAGGTATCCCACCAATCATTTCCAATCCTTGTTGATGGTGATGTTTGTGATGGCGTACTAAAATTTTCTTCTAGTTGAGTATGGTCCAACATTGGTTCTTTAAAACTCAAACAATTTGAACTTTTGGTGAAACTTCGTGGTTGAGGCCTTATTACCATGGTCTTTATTGTTTCTTGGGATTTTTCTTTTGTAGTCCTTTTCACCAGAGAATTCGTCCGCAGTCGGGTGTTCCAATAATTTTTCACACCATTCGATGTCCTTCCTGGAAGTCTTCCAGCAATCAATGACCACCTTCAACACATAATTAACATGAGAAAATAAATACATTCGTATGATAAAATTTCTGCTTCTAAGAGTTTTTAAAGCTAAGTTATTTTCATAAATGGTCCATCAAGTTCACTAAGTTATCTTACAGTCCATGATGGGAGACGTGAATGAGTACTTTGTTACTTTCAGTAAAGAAGAAGAATGTCATGCTTGGTTTTCAAGAATCAAGGAATCATTGACAGAGGTGTGAAAAACAATTAGAAAAAAGGTCATAATTTTACTTTATTTGAGCCATATAACTTATTTTGTACATTGATATCATTATTAATAAAAAGTGGTGTGTGGAAAGGGCTCGTAGCTCAAGTGATTAAGAGCATCTATCTTTGCACTCGAGATCCTAAGTTCGATTTCCCTCCCTATAAATTAGAATACTTTAGAATATTCCCTTTTTGATGATAGGAATCATTCAAGTTCGAGGTTATCCTTCAAGGGTTTGTATGCAAAAAATAAGCTAAATTGGATATTGTAGTCGCTAATTATCAACATTTTCAATTTCATTTTATCTAATGAACTGTGTTTTTTGCACATTTTAGATGACTCAACAAATTTCGATCTGAATAACTTTGTGCATGGATGAGCCTTGAAGGATAACCAAAACCAAACGGCTCCAGTCATTGAACTACATTGCGAGACAGATCTAGGGAGGATGCGCATTTTAATTGAAATAAGCACATAATAGGAAAAATGATTGAAATTAAATGTTAACTTAATTACACTAACATCCCTTACAATTTTTTGGGTTTTCAAAAAAGCCCCCAAGTTTTTTTAAATTACACAAACACTTGTTGAGGTTTCAATTTGTTTTGTTAATTTTGCATCCATCAATTGTTGATGTCATTAAACTTCTTCAAAGGACAAAATGAACCTTAAAAATTAGACCTCAGGGGTGTATGCACAATCTAATCTTACATTAGCCATTTTAAATTAAAGGGGTTTGTGAGAAAACAAATATTTGAAACTGCTTGGTGCCTTTATTGTAATCTCCAAAACTAAGGCTGTTTTTCAGCCGGATCGGATCGGAAATAAACCATTACAATTCCAATCCAAAACCCTTCAGAATTCAATATAGACTTCCGAAATTCGGAAAATTCGGAACTTTCCAATTCTGAATTTTCAAATTCTTACTCGACATACAAAAAGAAACGGTTAAGATATTTTAATGCCAAACTAGGGGTTTCATAAGAAGCCCAACTTTAAGGGTATAATAAGAAGCCCAGCTATTTAGAGATTTAAAAAATCTCAACTTAAAGCCCAACTAGGGGTTTCACAAGTAGCCCAGCTAGGACATTGACAAGTAATTCAACTAGACCCATTTGGTTGTTTTCAAAAGTTTCAAACTTTCAATCAAAATTGGAAAAAACATTGTGGGGTTTGGGCTCAAAGATTGGTCCTTATTGCCGGAATTGAGGTCACAGACCATGCTCTACGATGGACCATGGTGGGTGGTTGGACTAATTTGGTTGGGACAGGTCAGGGTTCTTGATGAAAATACTGACAGGGTGGGAGCCTTGGGGTCAGTGAAATGTATTTATTATATTGCATTGCATGTAGGACAAAAAGTAAAAGGAAATACTTGACAAAGGAAATATATTTTCGAAAAAACAAGAAGGAAATCTAGTTTAGTCTAAATTTTGGTATATTATGTTAAGGTTCTGGTTGGGTGAGGAGAGGGGAGAGATAATTTTAAAAAATATAAAAAGTTGGAAGTCTTTTGATATTTTCAATGCGTATTAATTATTTTTAAAAACTAATAATCTATTTTAAATGTAATCTTAACCATTGAAAACCTCCTATATATATACACAACAATCTGTACTATTTGTTCATTCTAAATCAAAGTAGTTTGTGCTTACATGTTGTGTGTAAAGAGTGTTAAACTTGCATTCAATATGTTAGTTTTGCTCTAGACAATTGGAATGCTATGATTGTCAAGCTCCAATGAATATACTTATCTTATACGTACGTGGTGTTTCATGTATAAAATAATTTTATAACTGAAAGTTTAAACTTTAAATGAAGATAGTTTAAAATTTTTAAAAATACATATAGACATAGAATACAAAATGAAATAGTATGGTACTCTCTACATTTACCACATATGTAGTACGTTTGCATATAACAAGCACACTTATGCATTTTTGTTATATTCAAACAAGCACATTTGCCAAAAATATATAGTTTTAAAGTTATATACTACTATGTTTAGTATTTTCTTTTTGGCCAAGCCTATGTTAGTATATATGAATATTTGTAAGAGGGGTACTAAAATATAACAAATAAGAAATGAAACATATATAAGATCTATACACTAAAAAAAAATGCAATATATAATTAGAAACTCGGAATTTTCTGAAGAAAAATTGGAAAAATTGGATCAAAATGGGTTCGGAATTTCAGAATTTTCGGCATTTATTGGAAATATTGAATTCGGCATTTTCGGATATCGGAGTCGGATTTTTTTGAAAATATTCTGACCGGAATCGGATTTTCCAATCCAATTTACACCCCTATCCAAAACTAAGGTTTTGTGTCAAAATGAAAAACTTTAGATGTTTCAGTTAGGTTTGGGCCTTGGTTGGGTTGGGTCAATTTTGAGCCCAACCCGAGCACCTAGCCGAAGCTGTCAGCTTGCCGAAAATAGGAATTGAGCACTTAACCATGAGGTGGGGAAACGACCAAGGTGGTTAACCGATGGGTCGGTTTGCCGAGTAATCCCACTTTCCACATGAAAAATAAAGCTTGGTCTAAGAAGATGTTGGCATTGAGAAGAAGATGAAGATCGTGGGGTTGAGTAGAAGATGGTGGAGTTGAGAAGAAGGGGTTGGCATTGGGAAGAAGAGGAAAAAAATTTTGGTTGAAGATGAAGAGTTGCCGGCCGAGAGCGAGACATAATGATAGAGATCGAAACGTGTTATTTTTATTTATTTTAAATTTAGGTTGAATGTAAAATTATTAAAGTAAATGTCTTTGTCCTTTTACTTTAATTTATTTTTATATTACTTCATTTACTTAAGTTTACAATGTAAATAAGGAAGTACCCCCTATTTGAATTCAAATAAAAATACTAGAAATCAAATTCCCACCAAATCAAAATATGAAAAATCGATTTTAGTGTAAAATACGATTTACGGTAAAAATGATGGCTCATTAAATCAATATATACTTCATACCAAAATCCCATAAAATCAAGTTTTCTTATTTGATGTGTAAGGATTAAAAGCCACCAAAAATTATCTTGAGAAAATGATTATTCCGAAAAACCATTTTTCATACTTAGTCAATATTTTTACATAAAATATATTTTCATGTATGATATGAATGCATGAAGGGACCTAAGGGTTTTTTTTAATTTGTGAAATTTTGATTTTTTTTTTCTTTCTATTGGGTTTAATGGGGGAAAAAGCTTTAAAGATATTTGCTAAATCACTACTCTTTGTCTATCTCTTGCAATTTTTCTTGCTTAGATTGTATTTGTCTATCGCTTTGTCGAGGACAATTATGATTACAACCAATAAGCAATATAATTCTTGACATATGTGATATATATACACTATTTTTCGTATGTATTATGAGTTCGAATTTTTGATTCTTTATAATTTGTAAGAGGCCCCCACACACATGAAATCCTAGCTTCTAGGCAATTGTGGCACATGTGTGTATTTTACTAACTGGTTAGCGCTTGAGTGCATTTGTGTGTGTTTATAGCTTCTTTGTTTTTTTTTTTTCGTGTGTATGATTTTGTTCAGCCAACTACAAAAGCATAAATATATATATGTATGTGATGAACAGAATAATAAAGTCAATTAATGAAGGACAAGAAAGAATACAATAATGACGAGGAAAGAGACACCTATTTATTGGTACCTGTTTCCTAAAAGCTTGTGAAGCCTAACTATTAGATCTACTTCATCCTCTGCAAACTCTCCTCTCTTGATATTTGGCTTCAAATAGTTCAACCACCTTAGTCTACAGCTCTTCCTGCACCTCTTCAACCCTGCATCCATGCATAATGCAAAAAAATTCCCGATGTCGGATAAGTCTCTCAGCACCTTTCGACTCACGAGTAATATCATTTGAGCTAAACACGTAGACAACATAAATAGTGAGTAATATAGGAGCACTAGTGAATACTGAGCCTGGCAATAAATAGAGAAGTTTAAGACCTCGTAAACATCACTAATTTACTTAAGGCTTCACTGCCTATTAGAGCACCTCCAGCGTAGGAGCCCTGCCTGGGCAAAAGGCCCCCCGCCAGCCCATTTCCCCCTCCAGCGCAGGAAATCCAGCCCGAGCAAGAGCTGGGTCCCACAAGCCCAGGCAAGCCCACAGGCAAATTCAGCCCGAGCTGCTGCCTGGGCAGGATGATGCAATGCTGACGTTATAATGACGTCAGCAACCAAAAAAATTTGAAAAAAATTGGAAAAAAAATACCAAAAATTCCAGAATTTTTTTAAATAAATACCTAGGCATATTCTTTATTTCCCACACCAAAAACTCTATACAAATTCATCTATTCATATCTCATATAAATAGTATTTGCCCTTGCCCTAGCCTTCCAAGAGTGGAACCAACTAAGGCAAGGCTGGCACTATTCATGTGAATAGTGGCAGCCCTTGCCTTGCCTTAGCCTTGTCTTAGCCTTCATGGGTGGACATGCTCTTAAGCTCTAGCCATATATTAACCATCTATATCATATAGCTCTCTTTGAGTTACATTTACATTAATACCTGCTTTGTAAGGAACTTGGTGCCACTTTCCTTCTCCATGATTCTCAATGCACTGCTTCAGAAGACCATCTTCCTCCTTAGTCCAAGCTCCTTTTCTCACATCCAAGTTATTTCCCTCCATCTTCTTGTTATGTTAGCAGCTAGTTTATCTTGTGCCTGCTAGTTCCTATATAAAGGTCCGGAGAGCACCAAACTCAACCTTGCAATTTCAGGGCAGTGACGTGCATGTCTCATATCCACAGAAGCAAAAAGTAACAAGTTTAAAACGATCGCAGAGTCAGATCAGTAACGACAAACTTGGGTGTAGAAACCGTATACGAATCATTGAAAATTAATTAACTTTGAACGGAATAAAATTCAAAGCAAAATCTAAGAATATGAATGCAGCATCGTGTAACTAGTTAGCACACACATATCTTTGGACTCTAAGAAGATCAAAACGCAGATTCGGTCGACAATTGATGTTCTTCATTTAGAGCAACATTTAGACACAACACCTCACCATCTCTCTTACGTGGATTTTCTATGCTTGCCCACGTTGGGGGAGCGTTACAGTAGCCTCTTTGGCTTTTAGTTCCTGTTGCCTTTTGTGCTTTTGCTTTCATCTTGTGCCTTGTAGCTTGTTTTTTGCGTGATGCTCTTCCTCTTTTGTTTGACTTTGGAATTTATGAACATTTTTGGTATTTTTTTTAGTCTGAATAGTGTAGATGATGAGATTAATCTTCAATCGTTTTTAAATTTGAAATTCAGAATAATTATATGATTGTAATGAGTGGATATGTTATTAAACAATTTGAAATGATAATATGAAGTGGGTCAAAATGAGTAGTTAATGTTGTATAACTAATTAACCAGTTAGCGCTTGAGCCATTAAATAAATTTTTATCAAGGGACCCCGAGATCCCTCTACTGCGAAATCCTAACTCCGTCATTAACCTAAGCATTCAGTGGAAGTAAAATCTATGTAATATACGAGATGTTTTCAAAAATAACAAAACAAACTATACAAATTTTGGCTTAGAAAGAGGATTATTCAGGGTTGATTACCATACACATTCTTAAATTTTGAAAATGCAAATTGATTTCTTGTTCTCATTTTTGAAAATCATTATGCTGAAACGACTTTTGAAAACGTTACTAGACGGATCTTAATATTTGCAAGCTTTCTGACACATTCTAAACCTCATTGATTGTAGTGGAACATACTTACCAATCGGTTCGTTCCACCTTACCGTTCAAATGAAGAAGCCCTGTTTTTTTACCTTGGCTTTTATTTTGATTGATTTTTCCTTCGGCTTTAGTGATGCCACGACATTATGTAGCCCGTAGTTACTGTTGCATGGGCCATGCCCCTCGATATTACGTGCGTGCCCTCGTCAGGTATATGTTCCTCTAGCTTCAGAAAATGGGTAGTTATGTCTTTTCAAAAAAAAAAAAAAAAAAAAAAAAAAAAAATCTCAAATCCATCGTTTGGCCTTAAAACTTTCCCTCAGTCAACTACCTGAGCATCAGCAGAAAGAAAAATCCAACGACCAAAACCGCAAATTGCCAAAATCAATTTACTCAGATTGCTTCAGTTCAGTCCTCTGTACTGACAATGGCGGAGCCGTACGGAACCAACGGCGCAGTCGACGTCACCGACGAAGGCGCATTCGACGTCACTGACGACGGCGCAGTCGACGTCGACGTCACCGACGACGGAAAGATCAACATCAAAGCGACCCACCGGGAGGAGACTCTCTTCGGCCTTTTCCACCGTCTGATTGATGCCGTTTTCTTCCCCGGATCCACCAGTGCCGGCGCTGCTGCTCCGCTGTTCCGCCGGATCAAAAACTTTCTTGCCGAGAACGGTCCGCTGCTTCGCGAAGCTTCTAAAAACTCTGGGCGGAACGTTCTCCTCTGGACTCGCAGGGGTAGTCCTCTCCGCGCGCTCCTCGTCATCTCTGTGAGTTGATTTTTCAGCACCTTGCTTTTGAACTAGTTGTACCCTGTGCTTTCACTACTTGGACATTGCAATTTAGCAGTAAAAAAAAAAAGCAACAATCTTTTTACCTCTTGAAGTTACATTTGTTTGTTTTATCGGCATATGATCGGAGCGTGTTTGGTATGGTTTATGGATCTTGATGTTCGCTTTGGTGATTAAATTAAATTTGTTTTATTAGTAAATTTTGATCTTGATGGTCGATTTCATGATTAAATTAAATTTGTTTTCCTAGTTTTTTTATTTTTATGGTTTTGATGATTAAATTGAGTCGGTTAGAAGCACTAGCATTTTAGAATTTTTGTATACATTGATTCAGTTCTATTATAAATCCGGCTTTAAAAAATTACAAAATTTACGACGATCAGATACTTAGCCACAACAAATGTGCTACTGTTTCGTACCTATAAATGTTTTCATCCTCCAATGCATATTTTGACTATGCATTCGCCAAAATAGAGTAAGGGGGGTGGCAAGTTCCTCCATGTCGTTGATAGACAACGGAGTCCACAGCACAGTTGTTACCCCTGATTTGCTCAATTGTATTAGCTGAGTTAATTTTAGTTACAGTCGTATTCTGTTAGCTAAGCTGGCAGTTAGCTGCCTTAGTACCTCAGCTGTACTTAGTAGCTGCAGAGCAGCTGTGTTTCTGAATGAGAAATCTCTTGCATTCAAGAGCATTTTCTGTCTAGTATTGCTTTCCATGGTATCTGAGCTTTGTGCCCTCCATATCAGAAGCAGACCTTTTCTCTCACTTTCTCAAAAGTTCTGGAAGTTTCTCTCTGACTGTCTTATTGATTTGTAAGATATAGTTCCTTAGGTAGTTGTGTTGGGATGGCATTCTTTTTGGTGGCGGCGTGGATGGAAGGGATAGAAGGGTATTTGAAGGAGCATGGGATGAGGAGGTGGATCTTTTGTGTGTGATAGAGTTTGTTTTTGGGCTCCCCTTTGGGTGTCGATATCCTCAGAGTTTAAGTATAGTTAGTTCTAGGATATATTTTATGATTGGAGTGTTGCTGTATTTATTTAGTTCATGCTTTGTCTGTTGTCATGTAATATTATGATGTTTAACTCTGGTTTGTGTTTGTAGTTGAGTAGTATAGTTAGGTGAACAACTTGTCCTGTGTATTTTATTGTTCTTTTTCATTTGTCAAAGTATGTTTATTATCTAAAAGAAAAGATCAGGGCAAAAGGCAACCTCCTTACTTGGCTGCAATGACTACTTCTTATTCTAGCCAATGTCCTGCTGCTAATTACTGGTTGACTGGAACAAATCATCTATAATCTTATCCATCTAATCTGTAGCATTAAATATGATGGTGATGACACAGTTGCAATTGTCAATGGACAGCACCTTCCGTTACTCATATTGGTCAATGTCTTTGACAACTTCATGCATGCTCCAGATAATATGCTTAAAGTTCCTTCCATGCTTCAATGCTTTTATCTGTTCGTCATTTTTGCCATGATAGCAATAGCTGCTTTTAATTTTATGCTTATATATTTTATTTTCAAGACAGAATATCGGGGAAAGTCTTATACACAGGCCAGAGTAGGAATGAATTGTATTCAATTCTGGCTTCCCAGCATTGCACTTTATAGATCACCTCTCCTACTACTGCTTTTCTTGAGCAAAGAATAGATCATCAAGTCTGGCATTATAGGCTTGGACATTCTTCGATTCCAGTCTTTATAGCATATTGTTTAATTGTAGTCTTCTCTCTTGTAATAAGGTTTCTAGTCACTGTAGTTCTGTCTGTACATACTGTTTGTTAGGTAACATGTCTGTTTTCCAGACTTCCTATTTCAGCTTCAAAACCCACATCTGTTACACCGTTCTTTCTGGTGCATAGTGATGTATGATCTCCAGCACTGATTCATTCTGTTGAAAGCCAATCCCAGCCTCTTCTCGATATCCTGGTTACAAGGCTAGCCTTGCAACGAGGAACACTCCCATCTGCATTATACTTAACTCTGTAAACCCTTTTACAAACCGCCACATATCTATTGGGTGGAAGAGGAACCAACCACCAATTCCCTTTTCTGAAGGGATTTAAATTCCTCTGCTGTAGGGGGATGGAACATCCGCAGGATAAGTAGGTTCAGTAATTAGCAATCATTGTATAGTTGAAGTTGCTGCTTAAGAAGCTACAAATTTATTTTTTTTATTTTATTATTATTATTATTATTTTTTTGAGATACTAGATTTCAATCTTACAAAAACCTTTTTCTTGGAGATACTAGATTTCAATCTTGTCTGTACATGATTTTTATTGAAAGGTGGTAAATCAATGCGAATCACAGGGGCTGAAGTTGCAAAATCAGATCCTAAGGATCAAACAGCTGGCTAATCTGCCATAGGAACTGCAGGTAACATTAGAATGAGCTGAGGACTTAGAAGAATCAGAATAAACATCAGGTCGAGTAGATGAAGAATAAAAGCAATTGGAAGAATGCGTTGTAGAAAAAGAAATTGGAAGAACTAAAACAGGTGTCAATACTTGGGGGAAAAGTTACCTGCAAGGATCTCCCGTGTTCAGTATATGTCCAGTCAAGATCAACTTAGTGGGATATTTCCCAAAGCTTTGGCTTCTGCTAGAGTTCCTCTTAAGGGAAACGGATGGTAGCTTCCTTGCCATCAATTTGAGGAGCCATGATGGACAAAAGAGTTCACAGCGCAGTTGTAACACTTGATCAATGCCTCGTTTGTATTAGCTGTGTTAGTTTTAGTTACAGTTGTAAAGGGTGTTTTCTCTGTTAGCTGTGCTGGCAGTTAGCTTCCCTTGTACCTCTGTTGTACTGGGAGCCTGCAGAGCAGTTATGTTCATGAATGATAAATCTATTTCCGTCATCAGAAAGCTCTCTGTCTTCTGTTATCTTTTTATCGTTTGGAATATGTTGAGAAACACGTTTGTTTACATGAAGATGTCCTTTGGGTGCAATTTTCTGTATTATGGATCTAAGGCATTTCATGTCACGCATATTATCCATCTGTTTCGTATTGATGTTGTTATACAGTTTTAATATGCTTCATTGAATAATAATTAATCACAAAAGACTATGCACTCTTCCTCAACTGCTTTGTCCTATTGTTCTTGGATTTTTTTAGTTAGTTTGATTTGAAACCAATCTAGTTTTTCAACTAGACTATTGATATCCTTTGATATTAACACAGATAATTTCATTTAGACACTTGAGTTAATAACTGAGTCTTTTTCTGCAGGTTGGCACCATTACTTTTATTTCCTTGGCAGGCCTCCTGGTCTTCATGCTTTTCTTCCTGGCAGCGACTCTCAATGCAATAATCATCTCTCTTCTATTGTCTTTGGCAGCTGCTGGAGGATTCTTGGCCCTTTTCTTTGCCTGTGTAACAGCTATATATATTGGAGCATTATCAGTAGCTGTTTTTGTCATATCCGCCACCACAATTTCTGCGATTGCAGCTGTTCTGATAACTACAGGTAGAACATCGTGACCATATGACCATTACTTGTCCCATTTCTATTTATTTATTTTTCCCAGTTCTTACCGCTATAATGATGGTCGGATTCTAAACTTTAGGCCCATTAAAATTAAAATACCTGCTAATTTAAATAAGAAAGCAAGTAATTAGTTTATAAAAACAACCTCCATTAAAAAATTAACGCCACTTCAACCAAGGTTAAGGTGTAAGGCTTCACGGGTTCCATCAGTCTTCTTTAATTGTGTGGCCAATGGTCACATGTATGACCTTGCCAATCAGGTATCCTCTCTCTCTCATTATATATAACAATATTGCATCTGCATCTGCATCTGCAGACAAACAATTAGTTTACCTACTCGAGAAAGACCAAGCTACTGACCTTAGTTCACTTTGGCCACTTGATTCTCTGTATTCTACATTATTTGCATATAGCTGCACTTGGTGCCCGATTTCCCAGGCTTTGTGATCAATTTCATGACTTGTATACTACCAGTTCATTGATGGGTGTTGCAGGATCTATATTTTTGAGTGGAATCTTATTCGAATTCTCATCAAACCAAGGATCTTATCATATTTCTTTTTTCCTAATTAGGCTGGATTGGATTCTTTTGGATCGTGTGGCTGGCAGCAAAGAAAAGTCTGGGCCTTGCTAAGCAATCATTTAGCGTGACTGGTTCAGCGATTTCAGCTTACTCTTATGGTAGGCATGCTCACAAGTAGTCTTCCGATTGAAGGGTAAAGTGGGAGAAAAAGCCATGTACCTACTGGTTTGAGGAACCTTCTTGAGATCTATGAGAGTTTTGTTCTAGATGGCGTTTCTTGTCTGTGCTTTGAAGCATATTTGTTGGGTTCTATTACGAAGGATAGGCCAGGCAGGACTTCCTACACGTATTGTATAGGTACTCTAAGTTTGCCCCTTTTCTTGTCCATATAAGATTACTAAATAATACCATATATCACCCTCCTTTGTATTATATTTGTGTTGCAGATCTTAAATAATACACAGAACATAGACATATGTCCTGTATATTCAACTCAGTCTAAATGCTGCATCCTTTCTTCTTTTTCTTCTCTTTTTTTCTTTTCAGGTTGAGTCTTTGTCAGGAGCATAGGGTTTCAGATCCAAATGTTATCTATTCTCACTGCTTTTAAATGTTGGTTTTTATCCAATTATTGTTCATTGTCAATGCCATGGATTAAGAAAATCTTGGAAAGACAAGAATTTGGGCAACAAAAAAGACAAAGGTCAAACTTTGAGGAAATACATACTCTGTTCATTTTTTTTAATGACAACCCCATTGCCAACTTTTACAAGTATGATGTTGTAAACTCTCATTTATCAAACACAAAAATCATGATCTTCCTCTCCAACTTACAATGACATGCTTATACGCAACCGAAGCCGGGTTCACCAGGTTCTCACCCAGAAAATTCCCACTAGTCTTGAGTATGACATGGATGGTCTGGGATATATGCAATTGAGGAGGTGAACTAACCCACCATTGTTATGTGAATTTTCTTCCCCTCTACATCTTTCTTTTCTTTCTCATCTCTTCCCGTGTCTCCCAGTTAAAGGACTAATCAAACTGCAGCTATGTATATAGCCAGCCACTCACAACAACCCTAAAAAGAATTTCTATCCACTCAAATAAACCAAACACTCTTCTGTTCCCAAGAGAGCAAATAAACAATGAAGAGGTAGAGATTGAATCAGTCATGTGGTTTGCCATTCCAGTCCGGTCTGCCTAACGTGAACTCCAAGCTTGGGTTTCTGGTCTCAAAATTAGATCCCAAATAGCTCTTAAGTTGAGTTGTTGAATCACATTCCTGTAAGAAATTCGGTTCGATTTACCAAATTAATGAATGCCATAATTACATTGCAAATTATACCCAAACAAATGCATTAAATTCATTTCACATCACAAATTACTTCTTCTTTTTTCTCATCAAAATTCAATATTTATAATCTGTTCATCAAATGAGTATGAATAAATAATTGAAAAAACATTGAATTAGTACCTGAATTTGATGGCCAGATATTTTCTGCAATTGGGAAGATACTGGTGTTAGCCCGTCCATGTCATGAGAACTAGTATGCGGAAACGCCTCTCTACTACTGAGATTAATTTCATGGAGAGAACAACTTTAGCACCAAATCCAAATAACTTCTCCAGTTGCAGAAACACAAACGATAAACGTATAGAACAAATCGAATGAATGTAGAGATCCTAAAATAGATTCTGATCACATTTGTGATGGTTAAGATGTTGCATGTTGAAAAAAATGCTTCTAATGTGCATGTTTAACCAAGGAATTTAGGGACTTAATAAAGTTTATGAAAAGACCACCATGACCTCCAGTTTGTTTAGAAGATGTACTCTTCTAAAACATAACATAAGCCACTTCCATTTAAAGATAGATGTTTATCTTCTTCTTGTTCGTAGTTCGTTTCGTATAAACCAGATAGAAGATTTTATCAATTCAAAGATATACACTGCAAAGATTTGATGAACCGATTATATATACTAGAAACCTCCACACATGCTAAGCTATGCAATGTGGTGATGGAGGGAAGTTGTTTGGATGAGAGAGAAGTTAAGAGATAAAAAGTAGAGCGTGGGGGAGAAAAAGTATACGTTATAAGGAAATAGGAACCAATCGCAGGACTGAAAAACACATCACAAACGAAAAAGGGAACTCAAAAGTATAGACGCTTGAGCACTCGTCGACATGCATGAACATGTAACAGAACTCTCTTTGCATGTTCGAGCATACTCTTGACATTCGTAGGCTTGACAACATCACCCAATCATCCTCTTTTTCTTCTCGTTTTCATGCGCAAAATCGGTAGGAACCTTCTCCAAATAATTCCAAAAAACTCCCAAAGTTGTTTTCCACTTAGTTCTGAGCTGCAAAGATTCTGGAGCTTCTGTTGATGTTCTATCTATAAGAACATCAATTAAAAACATTATTGGGAGGTTCTTTCTTCACGACTATCTATGAAAAGCCTCTAGCAACCTAATAGGGACCAATTGTTGAATTCTTAATAATGTGACCCAAAACCACTCCCACGGATTTTAGTTTGGATAACTTCTATTTGCTCCTTTATAGCAGTGAAAATGTAGTCCGTGATTAACTGAGAAAAAAGGTTCAAGCCCTAGTGAGCTGGAAATCATGTTTTCTTATATGGTATTCAATAGGTCTAGCTACACATGGACTAACAAGAGGGAGAATAGGAGGATTTGATGACAGAATACATATTTGATGATTGCATCGAGGTTTTGTGTTTGATTCCCCATCCCGTTGGTATACAATAAATGTAGGTAAGGTTAGGTAAGTCCTGTTCTACTACAAAATTCCCTACCTTGAAGATGACACTAATAAACAATGGCAAACAAAAACAAAACACTAAACTCGCGAGCTCAACCAGATAAACATAAGATTTACGTGGTTTATCCCAGGTTGAGCTACTCCCATGTGCAATGATGTATCCACTAACCAAAGAAGAAGATTACAAATTAAAACATTAAACCATTAACTATCCTATTTAGGGGTTGACCTAACATAGGGTTATGGCAAGAAACATCACATAAGCCTATTGAGAAAACTTCCAAAAGTTAGGTTTCACACCACAAGAGACACAAGGCTACGACTACAATCTGCATGGAAATCATCCAAAACCTCTACGTACGGCTTCTTCAGAAAACCACACGCAATTGATCCAACTTAGCTTTCACTTGTTGAACAAGGGGAGTTAGTATGCCTGAACTTGTGCGGGAGAGACTGCCACAGGTAAACTTCTTTTCGTACATTCCCATGTCAAGTTACAGGAATTTCCCTTCCCTCCATTTAGGCATTTCCATTTATCAACGAAAGAGGGTGAATTGACATTTGTATCCTTTGATAGTAAAGTAATTTAATAATTAAGGATAATATAGTAACTAGGCCACATATTTCTCTCTCTACTCTCTTAATAGTAATTACCTGACATGCATAATGTTGGTTTAGTCTATAGCTTAATTCTTAATCAAAAGAGAAAAGCTAAATGACATGACATGAGTGGTATATAAACAAGAGGGTCGTGTACGATAATTAAATTAACATATTGTTATTCGAGCTTTGGCAAAAGGGGAGCAAGAAGAATGACCTTTTTGGTCACATATGTAATGTCCTCGTGGAGAGAATAAGAACTAGAGTTTGATATTAGTACGAAAAACAGTTCAAATTCCAAGTTATAATACTTGTCAATAAAAAGAAAAAGTGTAAGTATATATGGTTGCTTTCTCTTATTCCAGTTAACGATTCTGATTGTGTTTGCTACTTTTTCTTTAAAACGCATCAACTCTCCACAGATCTCATCATGTGAGCAGGGATATAAATAAATAAAAACGAAAATATATTAGTTCCATTATTATTTGTAAAGAAAATCTTGAAGAAGAGAAAAGACGAAGAAAGAGGAAAACCAAGCAGAGAAAAGAAAGTAAAAGCTGCTTGGCCTGGGAACCCTTTTATTCTTTAAAAAATGGTGGACGTGGTTTTGCATTTCTAAGCAATGCGGTACCATGCAAAAGCAGAAAAGAGGAAGCATTATAATACTTCTATACTCATATAACTTAAGTTCATGGCATCATACATGACTCTAGAGAGAGAGAGAGAGAGAGAGAGAGAGAGAGAGAGAGAGAGATGAGTACTCTACCTTGAAGAGTTACTCCAAAGAGTGGTGCTGGAAGTGTAGTCGAGGTCTGGCTGCCCCGAGGACCGATCGGACGGTCCACGTTGGTCTGGAAATTGATGAGGACTGCGCAGGCCATGAAGATCAGTGGCACTGCCAATTGGAGAGAGAATGTCGTCCTCACCAGATCCGTCTGATTGCCCTTTAAACAACAAAAATTCAAAATAAAAAATTCATGCATGTAATAATGAACCACATCACTATGTATATCATCATGACATGACATGACATGACATGACATGATGTATGTATAATGTATGGATGCATGTACAAGGCCTTTATGGTCAAATGTTTGACTGTAGCAGATGTACCTTATATCTATGATATACCTATATGATAGGGTTTAGTTACAATTGAAAAACAAAAAACCACAGGTAAAGTAAAAGATTTTGCAAATGCGTGCGGTAAAACATTAATGTGAAGGGTAGGTAAGAAAAAGTTAAGGCTGCTAAACAGAAAAATAAAAAGTTAGCAATACGAATTACCTGAAGAAGCTGCAGGCTTGTCAGTGGTCTTAACAGTTCGATACATCTGCAAACTCATTCGCCATAATTAAAATAATGAAAGCTAAGGGAGAATAAAATATTAATTCAAAGCCTAAAACACACACACAAAAATTATATAAATAGATATTCTCATTATATTAGTTCAGATCTCTCTCTCTCTCTCTCTCTCTCTCCGTGGGCTTCTGGGATTTTCTTGGTTTTCATCATTAAATAATAACAATGGAGGACGAAACAATAATCACGAGGTTGATGTTGGATAAGGAAGTAATTAAGAAGAAGCTTTATTATTGGGAAATGATGACTACTTTTGTCTGTTATTATGTATTTTAGTTTTAGACTTGGATCTTTTAAATTTGCTTCTTTGTTTAAAATTTTATCTTTCTCTGAAAGCAGAGAGAAGTCAGTCTAATCCAGAAGTTTCAGACAGACTCAATATTATGGCTCACTACTCTTTAATTCGTTCATTCACAGCTCCCCATTGGTAACTGTGCCCCGTGTAATAGAGCAACACCGCCCCACATGAACATATGTGTGTGTGTGAGAGAGAGAGAGAGAGAGAGAGAGAGAGAGAGAGAGCTTGAGTACCTACCTGCAAATGGCTTTTGACATGAGCTAGTGTGAGATCCTTGACATCCATGAGCTCAAGAACTGACTTTGGAGTAGCTCCTAAATCAAAAGAATCAAAAAATTAAGAAACAGAAATGAAATTAAGAACAAAAAAAAGAGGAGGAGGAGGAGGAGGAGAAAGGGGAATTTTGCAAAAATGAAAAAAAAAATTGCAAAAGAAAAAGGGTTTGATTAATTTATTACTTTCATGGCCACCAAGAAGCTCAACAGCATGAACAAATCTAGCATGGAGAGTGCTTGTCCACCGCATTCTCGGAGCTCTCATGCTTCGTTTTGTCGGTAGCTTCGGCAAAAACCTCGATCTCATGATACCATGATGGGAAGCCTCAGAAATTGGTCCAACTCCTCCAATTCCATACTGATTGTGATGAAGATGATGAAGATGATGGTGGTGGTGCAACTGGTTGTTGGATTTGAAGGGATCCATTGATGAGAACCCATTAAACCTTGACATAGGATCCAAGCCTCCTCCAAAATAAGGCGTAGACGGCGTATTTGAGGAGCATGAGGCAGAAGGCAAAGAAGGAAGATTATAGGAAGGCGGAGGCCTTTGGTAGAAGCACATCTTGGAATCCTTGGGATGATCTCTTGGAATCATATTTTCCGTCGGCAAAAAAGGGAATGGACGGTTTTGATAGACCGGAATCCCTTTAATCGGCCTCAAACCCTCCGATGATGACACATCAAGTAGCGAAACGCCATTGTTTATGTGACTTAGGTGATTGCTAGAACGGTAAAGAGGAAGACTTTGTTGTTGATGATGATGATAAGGGTTTTGTGGTGGTTCTTCATGAGCTCCACCGGTGAAGCATCGACCTAGAGAGAGCTCGGTGTGTGCTTGGGAATTAGTGGTGGAGATTTGGGGTTCACTGGAAGTGGTATTGAAAATTGATGAAGAGGAGGAGGAAGTGTTTGGAGGACTAATGTGAAGGGAAAGATCGGGAAGTGGAGAAGTAGTTGTTGAAGAGGGTTCAATGAAAATCCCTTCCAAGGGCATTTTCTAATTCACTACTTTACCAAAACAAATAGTGGCTCTCTTTTCTTTTCTGCTTTTTGTTTCCCTGCTCAATCCAACTTGTGAATGAAGAAAGTTGAAGAAAAGAAATAAAAAGAAAAAAAGTTGAAGGTGATATTGGCAAGTGGGTTTCTTCTTTCTTTCGAGTTTCAAGATATTTGAGGGAGATTTGCTTCTTTTTTTCCGAAAAATATGTAGAAAGCTAAGCTATCAAAGAAGAACAAAGCTTTGTGCTGTGTGTGTGCTTTGAAGAAGAGCAAATTAAGTGCAGGTGGAACTTAAAAGGGATATTGAGCTAAAGCAAAGAAAGACAGCAATCTTCTGGAACAAACAGACATGCTCACGAGAGAGAGAGAGAGAGAGAGAGAGAGAGAGAGAGAGAGAGAGAGAGAGAAAGAAAAGTCATGGAGAGAAAAAGAGGGAGAGAGAAAGAGAGAAAGTCATGAGTTGTAGGATTTGGGTTTGGTTATCCTCGAGAGTATATCTTGGAAAATGACACTAAGAAGAAGAAGAAAAGAAGAGCACAAGGTCTCTCTCTCTCTCTCTCTGTGGTCAAAACCCATCAAATGCACCAAAAAATATGGTCACTTTGGATTTCCCTTCTCCGGAGACGACGGGATAAAAAATGTTAGAGAGAGAAAGACACCCTCTTCTCTGATTCCTTTTCCCCCACCCTCTTCGCTCCTCTCGCTTTTCTCTCTCTAAATTATTTTTTTATTATATATATGTTTCTTCTGTACAGTCAATAGAATATATAAATAATGGGTTTCAACTTTCATTTCTAGCTTAAATTGGCTACGTATTGGACGTACATATAAATTATACTATAGAATTCTGTCCCTGGGTTTTCCAAATTCTCGTGAGATTCTGAAATTTTGTGTGTGATATGATAACATTTAAAAAGATAGACCCATTGACCTTATGAGTGAGTGAGAGACCCACAAAGGGTTTTTTGTTTGCTTCCATATGTACACATCGCAAACCCTAATCCCATGTTAATTATTTACCTTCTAATTCCCCTTACATCCTCCCAAATATTCCCTTCTAATCTCTCACCAACCTTGTCTGGCATCCATATGGGTTTTATTATGTCTTTCTCCACATGACTCTCTCTCTCTCTCTCTCTCTCTCTCTCTCTCCCTCTCCCTCTCTCTCTCTCTCTCTCGCCCACCACCATCCTCATCATCATTGACTATCTTCACTCTTATGCTAGCTAGGGTTTTCAAAACCCAATGGGATCCTTGAGTATAATACTACTTGGAAACTAATTAATTACCTCTTTCCTTGTCATGTTAACTATTTATTTAAAATATAATTGATGTAGGGTTTCCAATTTACTGTGCCACCCTCTCCACCCTCTTCTTAGCAATGAAACACTCATCCATAGGTGGTGTTTTGGATGGTGCATTAAATATGCTGAATTGAGTAAATGTCGTGGTTTCGCTTTCTAGGAACACGGTTTCTACCACCAAAATAAAATTCCAAAAAATTTCATTTGTGTGTTGCTACTGGTTCCTTGTTGCAAGGAATGGTTATTTTTCCATCAAGTACACAAAAGAAATAATGTATTCTATTAAATTTTGTTTGGATAAACGCAGGAAATCGTATGCATACTTCATTGTCTCCAGACCTTGGGGTTCGTATCAAACAACCACCCAACATGATGCAATAGCTGGAATGAGTAATTAAAAACGAAAAGAATACACAATACCTAAAATAAAAGTGATATCTAAAACATTCATATTTAATAGGCAACAATTTTTGACACGACATGATTCTCTCTTAGCAATTTTGGGTTAATCATGATATGTTATATTTTTCTTCAATTAAAATTACGACCTCTTTTGGTTTTTGGATCTCTTGGTTGATACAACTGGATTGTCAATTTGGTTGGTATACATTGAATAGCTTCGGCAAAATCCCTTTGCGCACACCCCAACTAAAAAAAGCCATATAGTTTCCTCTACCCTTGATATATAATCCTGCTTGGAACTAATCCATCAAGGCGGATATCTCCTTTTTGAAGTTTGTGATTTCACGATTAACATCGGCGAAACTTATGATAGTAACTCTCCTCTCCTCTGTTCATTTTCATGAAAAATGTGTTGTACAAAAATATTTCAAGACCTTGTCGTTGATGGACCATGCAACAGCACACACACAAACCCCTTGAGAATAAAACACACACACCACGAAGAGAGTAAGCAAATACACAAGAACACAAAGATTTATAGAGATTTGACTTCATGCCTACATCCTTTTGGTGATTCACCTAATAAATTCACTATTATGTAAGAACAACTTTGGTTACAATCAAGAACCCTAGCTCTCTTTTCTCACTCTTGAATTTTCTCCTATTTACACAGTAAAACACAATCTAGAATTCACCAAATATGAGAAAATTCTCAAATTTTAGTAGACGTATTATCCTAAATATGTAGTGGTGAAAAGAATAAGTAATTTGTGGGTCCCACCAATAAAATTAATATAATTAAAAGGGGATTGCCAACCAATTACTATAAATTAGAGGATAGTTTCTAAAAATCATTCTAGATCTCTAGAAATTGAAATTAATGACAATGAAGTTGCTATTAGTTCTTTAGAGCACCACCCATGACTACGTTCACAAATATGGAATCATCATGTTAATCAACGTAACGAAATTCGATGAGCTTACTGTTAAATTTCTTTAATACACAATCTAGATCTTTCACACAAATATGTAATACGTATAAAGACATGAAGACATACCTGGAGCCATCTTCCTTAAGTACACAGCCTCTGAACTCATCCAATCCGTAGCAGCAGCAATCCTAGCAAGAACAAGAATGGCTCAAGACTTCTGCTCTCTCTCAGAATCTGTTTCAGCTCTCTCTTTATGATGAGAATAGGTTTAGAGAACGTGTCTGATGAGAGCAGGGCCTTAAGCTTATATAGGGCTAGGTCAAGTCGTCTCTACTCATCACCGAGGGCCGACTTGACTAATCTTCCAAGCCCACTAAATTGGTTCACGCAAAAAGGAAATAAAATAGGACTCCTTAATAGGCCTCAAAACCCTTCCTTATTTCACAAGGTTTTGGGTTGAGATTCAGGTTGGGGCGTAGGTTTCATAGACTGCACTAGGAGATTCTTGTATCGAAGTAGCTAATTGATGCTTCGTCATCTCCCATAAGCGCATACACCAAGCTTTACGGCGAACCTGAGACTTCTGAGACTGTCCTTTGCAGCCGTGTATATCCTTATGGGTCCTCCATAAGGTCGACGACGTCGCTGCGCCTTAACCCTTTTCGCTCCAACTCATCTTCGTTTCGCTTCTTAATTAGCTCCATTATATTTTTTATTAGAATTCCATTCGTGATTAGTTGACACAAGTGGCTCCTATTAACCGCCAGATGCTTTTCTTTTTCCTTAAGCTCTAGGAGTTGTACTACACTACTACAAAAAACACTTTGCGCGACGAAATAATTTTGTTGCGCAAAGTACAATTTCGTCGCGCAAAGTTTGCGCGACGAAATTTTGGTCGCGCAAGTTCTGTCGCGCAAAGATCGTAAAGAAAGGTTTTGCGCGACGAAAATTATTTTTTGTCGCGCAAAAATACTTTGCGTAACGAACTATAACAACTTTGCGCGACGAATACTAACGTCGCTAAAAGATACTTTGCGCGACGAACTATAACTACTTTGCTCGACGAATAATATTATTTTGCGCGACGAAAATTAACGTCGCGCAAATACACTTTGCGCGACGAATCCTAATGTCGCGCAAATCTTTGCGCGACGAAATATTCAATTTTTTTTTTTAAAAAAAAAAAATTTAATTAAAATTAACTAGTTTAATAGTTTGCGCGACGAAATATTTTGTCGCCCAAGGTTTTTGACATTTTGTTTTATTATTTCTTTTATATCAATTTCATTATATTAATTTTTCAAATTTTTACTTTTTAAATTTAATTTAATTGTATGATTTTTTTTTAATTACTTTAATTTAAATTGACATATTCAAAATAAAATTACATATGAAAAATAGTGGTCAAATTATCCAATATATATAATATTCAAAATGTACACATAAATTAACAAAGTACAATAATAAAATCTACAAGCCTATTGTGGTGGTAGTGGCGGAGGATATGTTTCGATAGCGTCTAAATCCTCAACTTTAGCCGTCAAAGTCTCGACGATTCCCTACAAAAAAAAAAAAAATATTGTCAAATAACAACAAAATAACAAAAAATTGGCATAAACTCAAAACTAACTCCAAAAACACATATTAATGAAAAAAAAAATTAAACTTTGGAGAGAATATACCTTTTGGCAAGATTTTGAGTGAGTGAGAAGTGAGTGTGAGAGAATAGAGAAGATAGTGAGAGAGAGATGAAAGAGTGAGTGAGAGTGAGAGATGATGAAAAGAGAGATAAGAGAGTGAGTGAGAGTGAGAGATAGTGAAGAGAGAGATGAGAGACTAAGTGAGAGGAGTGAGTGTGAGAGAAAGGGTAGGATTTGGGGAGAAGGAAAGAGAGAGGAGAGGTAAGAGTAGAAGACATTGAGAAAATGGTGGAGGTGTTATTTTGGTTTTAAAAACCGTAGAATGGTGGAGGTGTTATTTTGGTTTTAAAAACCGTAGCACTTTGCACGAAGAAACAATATATTGGTCGCGCAAAGTCTCGAAATTTTTTTTAAAAAAAAATTCCCATTATTGGTGCGCGCCCAAATTTTTAGGGTTTTGCGCGACGAAATTTTGGTCGCTCAAAGTTTTGCGCGACCACAATATTCCCGCTTCCCATTTTTGGAACCCGCCCAAATTTTTCGGGTATACTTTGCGCGACGAACGACTATAT
Organism: Prunus avium; assembly: GCF_965620075.1. Taxonomy (NCBI): domain Eukaryota; kingdom Viridiplantae; phylum Streptophyta; class Magnoliopsida; order Rosales; family Rosaceae; genus Prunus; species Prunus avium. The sequence continues at coordinate 29,308,571 of NC_142286.1, forward strand.
ATTGGTCCCGCAAAGTCATAATTTTTTTTTTTTTAAATTCCCATTTTTTGTACCCGCCAAATTTTTAGAGTATATTTTGCGCGACGAAATACTATATATTGGTCGCGCAAAGTTGGAAATATATATATTTTTTTTAAATTTCGCATTTTTGGTACCCGCCCAAATTTTTAGAGTATACTTTGCGCGACGAACTAGTATATATTGGTCGCGCAAAGTTGGAAAAAAAAATTAAAAAAAATTTCGCATTTTTGGTACCCGCCCAAATTTTTCGGGTATACTTTGCGCAACGAACGACTATATGTTGGTCCCGCGACGAATTATATATTCGTCCCGCAAAGTTGTAATTTTTTTTTTTTAAATTCCCATTTTTGGTACTCGCCAAATTTTTAGAGTATATTTTGCGCGACGAACTACTATATATTAGTCGCGCAAAGCCGTAAAAATTTTTTAAAAAAAAGTTCTCATTTTTGGTACCCGCCCAAATTTTTAGAGTATACTTTGCACGACGAATTATTATATTGGTCGTGCAAAGTCTTAAAAAAAATTTAAACCTACTAATAAATATATATACTATTCAATTTCTTAAGTGTTATACGTACAAAATAAACAAATTTAAAGCTACTCAACGATCCAACCGTCAAACTTATTTGTTTATACTTCGAGATCGTATACGCCAAAATTCGGAAAAAATAAACATTAAGAGATCAAGTAATGGGACAAAATATTTCAACGGTTATAAAAGAAATATCAAGATTTAACGGTTATTTCAACTCTGATTTTGATGATTTTTTACAGCTACACTCCTTGACCCTATATGAATACAATGACTGCATTCGATCGTCAATTTAAAATATTTACACTAGTGGATACCACAAAATCTTATGTTATATTTAATGAAAGTATAAATAAACTCTTAATTGTTAGTGAATATATTGTTTTGATGGCATATGTATTCTATGAAACTAGTTTCAACGATCCAACCGTCAAACTTGTTTGTTTATACTTCGAGATCGTATACCCTAAAAATCGGAAAAAATAAACATTTAGAGATCACGTAATGGGACAAAACTTTTCGATGGTTATAAACAAAAATCACGATTTAACGGTTATTTTAACTCCGATTTTGATGATTTTTTACAGCTACACTCCTTGAACCTATATGAATACAATGACTCAATTTGATCTTCAATTTAAAATATTTACACTAGTGGATACCACAAAATCTTATGTTGTATTTAATGAAAGTATAAATAAACTCTTAATTGTTAGTGAATATATTGTTTTGATGGCATACGCATTCTACGAAACTAGTTTCAAAGATCCAACCGTCAAACTTGTTTGTTTATACTTCGAGATCATATACGCCAAAAATTGGAAGAAATAAACATTCAGAGATCAAGTAATAGGATAAAAATTTTCGACGGTTATAAACGAAAAATCACGATTTAACGGTTATTTCAATTTCGATTTTGATGATTTTTTACAGCTACACTCCGTGACCCTATATGAATACAATGAACCAATTTGATCATCAATTTAAAATATAATACATTTAAAATATTATATTTTTCTAACAAAATAATTTTATTTATTTATTTATTTTTATTTTTGTAAAGACTTTGCGAGACGAAGTTTATAAATTCGTTGCGCAAAGTCATGCACAGATTTTTATAAAAAAAAATTATTTTATTTATTTTTGTAAAGACTTTGCGCGACGAAATGCACTTCGTCGCGCAAGACTCTGTGCACCGAATTTTATTGTTTCGTCGCGCAAAGTCATGCAAAGATTTTCACAAATAATTTTATTATTTTCTTTATTTTTGTGAAGACTTTACGAGACGAACCACACTTCGTCGCGCAAAATGACTTTGTGCGACGATTTGTGTTTCGTTGCGCAAAATTTAGTCGCGTAAGAATTTGAGCGACAAAGTTTCATTTTCGTCGCGCAAAGTCACTTTGAGCGACGAATTGTGTTTCGTCGCGCAAAATTTGGTCGCGCAAAGGGTTTTTTTTACTAGTGCTACAAGATACATAAGCGAAATGGCTAACTTGAATTAAATATAATTATGAGTGAGATCATAAATGATCTCATTTATTCTGAGAATAACTGCAAAATCAAACGTCCATATTTTGAAGTTTGATCCAGTGAATCTTTCAATTTGCGAGAAATTGATTGAGGGAGTGTTCAAAGCTGTAAGGATTTGCAAAAGAAAGCATAATTACTTTCCAAGAAATCGATTCTCAATTTGTTAAGAGAAAACAGTTTTTCCGTTTAACTTTATTCACAAAACTAACAAATAACATATGCAAGTTTCCTTAATTAAGTATCACACCTTTGTGGCAAGAGATTACTTATAGCTTACACAAATTACGTGTTATCTTGTGCATCATAAACAAATTATAGGATAGATTCTATTTGTTGAAGAAACTTATCAAGTAATTTAGGTATGATGCAATTTTGGTTATTTCTTTAGAGTTTGAGTATTTAGGTTTGGTTTTGTTATGAAAAATTTGTTGATTCTCATAACAAAGACAAGACCTATCTAGCTCAGAAAATAACCAAACAAACACAGTTTAAGAGAGAAACCCTAAAATTACAGTGAATAGTGTTTCTGTTGTGAACAGTATTTTAGACGTGAACAGTGTTTCTGCCGTGAACAGTGTTTTAGGGGTTTTTTGTGTCCGTTTTTTTACGCAAAATACATTTCTGAATATGGAATGACCTAATTAACACAACTCACAGATTTTTTGTGACATATGGGCATTTTTAGGGGTTTAAGGTCATCTGTTAGGTCAAAAACGTGTTTAAAGTTTTGAAAATATGAAAAACAAATCAAAACATGTTTTTCTGGATTCTCTAATATTCTTGATATTTTAGAAAACATGTTTAATCTATCTTCAAAATTAAACATAACCAAAAAACATTATGGCATGAACAAATATGAAAACATAGTAGGCATACTTGAACAACGATTACAGATATGTGTGAACAACCTTAAGCTCTGATACCAACTGTTAGATTTTTTTAATACACAATCTAGATCTTTCACACAAATATGTAATACGTATAAAGACATGAAGACATACCTGGAACCATCTTCCTTGAGTACACAGCCTCTGAACTCATCTAATCCGTAGCAGCAGCAATCTTAGCAAGAACAAGAATGGCTCAAGACTTCTGCTCTCTCTCATAATCTGTTTCAATTCTCTCTTTATGATGAGAATAGGTTTAGAGAACGTGTATGATGAGAGCAGGGCCTTAAGCTTATATAGGGTTAGGTCAAGTCTTCTCTACTCGTCACTGAGGGCCGACTTGACTAATCTTCCAAACCCACTTAATCGGTTCATGCAAAAAGGAAATAAAATAGGACTCCTTAATAAGCCTCAAAACCCTTCCTTATTTCACAAGGTTTTGGGCCTCAAGGTACAACTTAATTTAAACTCTTATCAAAACCTTATATAACTTAGTATCTAGTGCACCAATCTAAATAGGAAAACATAACACTTACATTAAGGGTTGTCCATAAGAACCTATACTATCCAAGCATATCCGAAATTAGGACCAGTAACTCATCATCGTGGCTTTCAAAGTTCATGGTTCAAACTATTTTCTTTGTGTTTAGAATGTTCTCTTGAGAATCATGCAACTTTTTGTCTAATTTGCTATCTTATTGACAAACCATCTAGGTATTCTGGACAACATGCTTTCATGTTGAGGGATTTCAAAGTTGGCAAAAAGTTAGAGATGGAAACAATTGTGCTTTTCTAAATTCCGAAAGGAAATATCCTAACTCACTTCATAAAATTTCGAGATTTCACGCTTGAATTTGATGAATCAATGTCATCATATACAAAAAAGTTGTTGATAATTACTCTTCCCAACATATTGCACTGTTGATACCAAATATTCATTAAGCTAACCAAAAAGGGCCTAGATGACTAAAAATCAACATAAGACGCCTTAACTATGCCTGAGGAGGCCCTTGAATGGTAAGGAAGGCCGGTCAAGCCCAACAAAGGTCCCTACGACCAAGCTTAGCACGTCCAGCGCCTAGATACCTCTCCTCAAAGGCCAACACATGGGGAGTTGAAATGCCATTCCAGACTCACAGAATATGGAGGGACACAAGTCTGGCCACCACTGACTGCTCACTCAAAAGATACCACGTCATCAGTGATTCCTTAGTCCTACATCGAAACAAAACAAGAGTGAGGTCCAACTTTCCTTGTATAAAAGGAGAGTACTTTTCACCTAAAAAGGGTAATTTAAACTTTCTTTATACTTGAGTAGAATACTTTTGGCAACTTCCTTTGACAAATAAAGATTGACTTAGACATTGCAGGGTGGGTGGACCCACCACCATCTTTTTAGTGACCGTATCTTGCCTATTTTCAAGAACAAGGACCAGCAGCAGCTTTACTTAGCTACTCCAAGTAAGGCCAAAAAGCATACAGAAGTATAGAACCCAACCAGGTCTGTTCTTGAGAAAGGGTTCACTTGGTTTGACTCATTCTGTTTGGTTGTGCGAATTTCACGCATCAACACAAACAATCAACTACGACTTAAGGCCTCAATTAAAGCAAGCGAATGGCTAGCATTCCTAGGATGTGCTTTTAGAGGCCATGATGAAAAATAGAATTCAATCAATTGTGAAAATTTCCTTCAAATGTTGGAAATAGTAGCTTCATATAGTGAAAAATTTGTCGGAGTTGTCTTAGATAAAGCTCCAAAATATGAATCTTACAGGTCACCACAAATCTTGAAAAACAAATTTACAAGTTTTTTCAACTAAAGTGAAGGATGTGATTTGTGAAGAAATTGGGAAATCAAAATTTTATATAGTTGTTGATGAAGCGTGTTATGAATCTAACGAAGAGCAAATGATTATATAGTGTTGCAGTTTGTTGACAAAGAAGGTCTTCTTCATGAACTTTTGTTTTGGGTTTGTTCATGTATCAGATACTGAGGCATTAAATCTAAAAGAAAGTATACTCTATATTATCTCATCGTACACTAAACATTCAAAATATTATAGGACAAGGATATAATGGTGCAAGTAATAAGTGAGGTGAGTGGAATGAGATACAAGCTTTGATTTTGAATAATTGCCCATATGCTTACTATGTTCATTATCACATCGATTACAATTGGCTTTAGTTGCATCGTCAAGAGAAGTTATACATGTTCACCACTTTTTCACTAAATTGACTTCTATAGTCAACATTGTTGGTGCATTATGCTTGCATAAAGATGAATTGAAAAATGCACAAGTTTCTAAAATTGCACACATGATTTCCATTGATGAGCTTAAGATTGGGAAATGAATTAACCAAATTGGCACCTTACAATGTGTTGGTGATACTCATTGTGGTTCTCATTTGAAATCAATTTCTAGCTTAGTAAAGATCTTTCGTGCAACATGTGTGTAGTTCTAATTAACATAATTGATCACCTAACTACTGCTTCTCAATTAGGAGAAGTTGATGCAGCTTATAAGGTAATGACTTTACATGAATTTGCCTTTTATCTTACATTTCATGAAAGAAATTATGGAGATCATTAATAATCTTTGTCAAGCTTTGCAATGTCAATCTCAAGATATCATAAATGCCATGAATCTTGTTTCTTCCACTAAATCACTCATCCAAAAATTTAAAGATGTTGGATGAGATTCGTTACTCACCAACCTGAATTATTTTTGTGAAACACACAACATAGATATCCCTCATATGAATGCTCGTTATTTTGTAGGACGAGGTTTTGCTCACTATCAACAAGATGATTTTACCATTACGCATTATTACATGGCACATATCATTTACACTATAATAGATTTTCAACTGCAAGAATTCAATAGTTGATTTAGCGATCAAGCAATAAGCTACTTATTATAGGCTCAACTTTGGATCCTCGTGAAGTGAATAAGTGTTTTAAAATGATGATATTTGTCACTTGGTAGATGATTACTTGTACCGGCAACACTTTGAAGATCATGAGAAAATGCATTTGAGAAGACAAATTCAACATTCTAAGAGTGGCATTATTCGGCTTGTTCAATAATTTTTCAAAAATTTCTCATCTATCTCAATGGTTGGTAAACACTAGAAGATCAATGACATCCATTTCTATAGAGTGGTTGTGCTCGTGCTTACTCTTCTGGTTTCTACTACAACTACAGAGCGATCATTTTTTTTCATACGTACAACAAAAACTAGGCTTCATAACAAAATAGAAAACAAATTTGTTACACACTCTTTGATTATGTTTATCGAAACGGGAATTGTACAAAAGTTTAGTATTGACTCAACCATAGATAATTTTCGAGATTTGAAAGAAAGACAAGGGCTATTTTGATACCTAATTAATTAAATGAAGAATTGTTTTGGTTGAAAAATTGGAAATATATATATAGTCTATTTCCATTGAGGAATCCCTACGAAATTTTTTTGAATGATCCAAACCATCTATTTTTCACATCTTCATTCAGAGATCATCGTTGCAAAAAATCATACAGATTGAAAATCATTAAGGCATCTAATTGAGACCAACAACACAGTGCTTCAATAAAATACTTAAATTTCAATAATTTAATTGAGTAGTCAAATGATATTGGATTCAAGTGATTTTTTTGTAGAGATAATCTTTGAATGAATATCTATAAAATAGACTGTTTAGATTAGTGAAATACAATGCGGAGTGAGCCCTACAAAAGTGTCCCTCAAATAAACTAATTTGAGGTGCATATGTCTCTTTGTCACACTAACTTTTTCCCCATTAAAAAAAAAATTCACAAAATCAAGTGTGAAACTTTGATGTACATTTAGGCTGTCCTTATGAATGATTGTACCGTAAAACCTTTTGAATGTCCCAAAGTAGACAACATAACACTTCAGAGAAATTCCCCATCCATCATCATAAGGTTATCATTATATCTGAGCAGAAAAATTTCCCACATGTATTTCATTTATTGGCGGCCAGTTTGACAAGCATGTATGGTGGAGAATATGGAATAGCCTGTACCATTTATAGTTGTTGTTTGGTACAGCTCTATACCATACAAATGATGCTCATTCCCCATTCAATCAGAACCATTTGATCGGCTGGCCCCACAATCAAACTTTGTTGAAATGAAAAAGAAAAAAAGTGAAAACAAATTGGAAAAAAAGATGAAGGGCATCCCGGTTAAGTCATCCAGGTCATGGAGCACAATTTTATTTTATTTATTTTATATTTTTGCTCTCTCTCCCGACAACCAAAAGAAATCAGTAGCAGCATTTTAACGAAAAAAGTAAAGCTATTAAATGAGAATGAATCATCTGATATAAGGCTGGATTTGGTTGTAATATTCAATTCAAATGGGGTCCACGGATTTGACTGTTAAACTAAAAAACAAGTGTTGTATAATTCCAAAGTTCTTGAAAGATCTTGACCCGCGCATACAAAGAAATAGTAGTAGTAGTGGCGACCTCGGAGAGTTTTTGTTTTTGTTCTAGTTTTGTTATCTGAGAAGGAACAAGTAATTTGCCCCTAAACTTCTGAAATTTTACCTAATGTATGAAGAACATTACTAAAATTAGATATGCAAGACTTTCCTTTTTCTGTTGTTGTTGCTGCTAGAAACACATTAAAGAGCTAGAGATGCTATTGGACAACACTTACGCCAAATTAATCTACTTTTAACCCATAAGCTAAGGGAAAGGGAAAGTCAGATGCCAAATTTAAACATCACTGTAAGCTTAGCTTTATGAAACAAATGATTAAGACATATATGAATTCTCAAATAAGATCTTGTGAGAGCGGAAGATACATGGATATTATCCAAGATATTGGGTTTTTGTTTCTGGGCATGTCTCGTGACCAAATCGGTGTTCGGAGTCTTTGAGTTTGAGTATGAGCGTGAGGCAGAGTTAGGGCATGTTTGGCAGTGTTTCTGAAATGGCTAAAAGTGTTTTCTAGCAGTGTTTCTAGATCATAGAAGCACTTTTTGGAGAAGCACTCCCAAGTGCTTTTCCATGAAGCATTGAAAAAAAACCTAGGCCTAGCCTCCCTTCTCTCTCTCTCTCTCTCTCTCTCTCTCTCTCTCTCTCTCTCTCTCTCTCTCTCTCTCTCTCTCTCTCTCTCTCTCTCTCTCTCCTTGCCTACCTACTTATTTCTCCCCTTTCTCATCTACTGGATTTGGGGTTTTAATTGTTGGGAGGTTATTTGTGTCTAGATCTGTTTTCGATCTTGGTTTTTTACCCAAATATCCTTGGATTTGTGGTTTTGTTGGTTGGTCTTTTGTTGCAGGGTGACTGGCCGCAATCTCGGTGGTGCTCTCTATCTCCAAGACGGCGCTGACGGTTGTGGTGGCAGATGCAGCAACGGTTGTGGTAGTGGCTCTGGTGGTTTTTTGTTATTGTTTGTCTGCATTTTTCTTATTTTGTAATAATAATTGCATCAACTCCCTGTGAGTTGGGTGTTTGATTGTTTTCTAGTTCGTACTTGTATTTTGTACTTGTGAGAGTTTAAAAGTTGTAGTTATATTAGTAGATTTAGGCGATCGATGTGATTCATGTCTGGTTTGTTCAGCATGTGGCTTTTATGCTGAAATTTCTCTAGCCTTTTGTAGCATGTATCTCAATTAACCCTCTCTGGTGACTATGCTTCCATATTAGTATTACCCGTTTGTGGGTATTTGTATTTGCCCATATGGCTAATGGTCTTTGTGCCTCATTTATGAATACATTTATCACTTTTTTCTATTAAAAAAAGAAAAAGAAAAAAAGGAGCTCCTCCTTAAGGCAAATGAGATTTGTTTTTAGGATCCTTAGTTTTAAGGTCCAAGTCTTTTCCTTTTATTTTTACTAGCCTCTCTGCATGCGCTTCCGCACCTGCGAGAGGCTTTTTAAAAAAAATTTAAAATTTATTTTAGAATTAAAAAAGATAATGGGTAGTTGTATTCCATAAAAATAGGATTCATCATCTAATTTTTCTTTAAATTTTAATTTTTTTAAAATATAAAAAAGTGTGAATTTACCATATTATCCTCATTTAATTAATAATTTCAATTCTTAATGTTTGCATTAACCAAGGGCATTTTTTGGTATTTTGAATGTTTCACAATTCTCTTCCTTTTGCTTTATATATATAGATCAAAGATGGATTCAGATTTTCAAACCTATCCATCTCACCTTTATCCTCTCGTCGCATATCAAATAGTTCACCCCCAATCCATGAAGCCAAATTTTTACTTTTATTATTCACCACAAAAAAAAAAAAACAAAACAAAACAAAACAAAACAAAACAAAACAAAAAACCGTTGACTCTACCATTGTATTAAGAGTGATGCTATTTGTATTGACCACATTGCATATCATCTCTCTATACAGGTGAGGTCCACCTATATTACAGAGGTGGTCAACAAAGTGATCAACAAATGTGGTACACATAGTATTATTAAACCCGTGTCATTCTTATTTGTAAAAATAGGATAGTATTTTCTTTATTTATAAGACAGAAATGCCAATTATATACTTATATTCTCAAATTTTTTTTGTTTCTAGTACTTATATAGTTAAATGAACGTGCTTATACCTCTATAAGAGGTACGTCTAGGGTTTCTAGGGGCATATATATATACAACTATAATGAACCTTAATTAGAGAAGAAGCAGATATATTTGAAGTAGTGAATGGTAGTTGTATAATTGATTAAGCATTGAGAGAGAGAGAGAGAGAGAGAGAGAGAGAGAGAGAGAGAGAGAGAGAGAGAGAGAGAGAGAGAGAGAGAGAGAGATGTCAAAGTCCACTTTTATTATGTGATGTGAGCATTCGAAGAAAGAAACTCAAGGAGCGGGGGTCTATTATGCCTTCCCCTTTAAACGAGCGAATGTATTGAAGGTGAAAGACCACCACGAAATTAAAAGAATGTACTGTAAATTTTCCCATAACCCGACATACAAACCCTACCAACCTCCAATTTCAATTTCATTCACTTCCACTTGCGCCCTTTTGTACCTCTTCCACAAAGACAAAGTGACCCAGATTGTTTGCTGCTAAATACAAATTTGCTATGAAAACATATATTAAATTAACAAGAATCACAATATTATTAGACCTAACAATTATAATAATTTTGACAAATGATATGATATTTACAAGATACTTTTATAACAAACCAATACATCCGCAACAAAGCTACATAACAATTAGGTATTGAACTCATCATAAATATATATCGTCTTCACTATCCGTATATATGAATTGAACTTGAGCCATCCTTCAATCGACTGGAAACAAATACCACTAGACCAAAGGCTAGTTTGTCTATACCATATACATTAAGAAAACCCTCCTTGTCAACTATAAGATATGCAATGTCAATTTTGTACTCTAAAGGGTAATAAGGTGGCAATATTTTTTTCTTTGTTCTTTTTATGTTATTTGTTGTGGTAGTTTTAAAGAAATAAAATGCAATACTATTTTTTTTTAAAGAACTCTATTTGTCAACTAAAATAGGATAAAATGTCAATTTTGATGCGTACCCACTTGCTATCCACACTCTAGGTTTTGTCTCTTAATTCCTCTGCTGCATTTGCTTGCCTCACCACATGCATGTATTTGGAGGTTTCTATGGCTGCATATCGAATTTACCCTACCGGAATTTCGAATTTTTTATTTATGGAAAAGCCAATGCAGGTTGGTGGGTCTGCATCTTAAATTTGAAACAGATCAAGAGCCCAAATCAAATGAGACTATAAGAAGAACTTAAAAATATAAACTCGGCTTTGCTTGTTTTTTTTCTTTCATTTATGTTGCCTAAAATTGTTTAATCTTCGCATACATACTGCACCATGAAATGATCTTGACCATTAAAATTACTTTGGCTACATGCGAGTAAATTCTTCTGGGGATATACCGGGAGGCAGGAAGTATCAGGAGACAAGGCTACACTGAAGAAGGTGGGTCTTCCCTTTCAGTTATGGCTTTACTGCAACAGATAAAGTTTTAAAGGAAAAGCCTCTTCCATTGCTAGGCAATTTTATAGTTGTCAAGTCCCATTTTAAGCAGCTTTGTTTTCCGGAAAACTTTCTACTGTAACCTTGGGTTTACAAAAATAATATATGCAAAAAATTTGTTAACTGAGTGGAGGTCATTTTCTTTATCTGTAATAATTGTGATGCAAATAAGCATTGCTTTTTCTTAGAAAATGACTGAAAAAGTTGCTCACACTTAGATTTTTTTTCCTTAATTAGAGAGAAAGTTGTGATAGTTATCAGGAGTGAAAGTAAAAAGAAATAAAAATCTTAATTGCAAAAGTGCTTGTGAAGTTCATGATTTAAAAAATAATAATAATAAATGCCAACTAACGAGGTCGAGTCCAGTTAAAAAGGGTTTTCGCTTGTAAACCAGTTATTTCAAATTTTAACCTCATGACACATTGGTAGCCGTAGAAAATGAAAATGTTAACTTATTTTGAATTGTGAATAGCATTTCCTACTTGATAAAATTGATTCAGAGATAGAATTATATGAATATTATGATATGATATGGAAGGATGGAACAACATTCTACGCTTTGAAGTTGACCAGAGAGTGAATAAATAAGGCAGAGAAAAGGGATGGTGGAAGAGTGTGGTTAACAATAGAAGGCCCATTCCTCGAAAAGAGAGTAATAAATGAGAAGCGGCAGAAGGACACGGGACTTTTTGGGCAGAACAGAAAAGATGGTCCAATGTGAAAGTGAGAGGTGAGGAAATGATTTTGTAATCGATTGCTTTATGATTGATGAACCTTTGACATAAATAAAAGTTCAAATTCAAAAACCCAAAAACAAATAATTTTTTTTTTATATAAAAAAAGTACGTGTTTCAGAGAGAGAGAAGGTGGACAAAAAAATAGATGAATTTTCAAAGCTATTTCAGCTTTTGCTTTTCTCCTTCTGACAAGAAAAAGTGGAAGAAAAAGGAAAGTCCATTATATATTATGAGGCTATGATGACCATATGATATGATAATGCATGCCTTCCTTCCTTCCTTCATATATGCATGTGTCAGTGTCTTCGTTGGATTTACAGACTGTGATTTCCTTTCAGTTTTGTTTTTACATTTTCTTTTAATTGTTTGCAAATTGTAAAAAAATTCAGCGTTTTACTGTGGTTACTTGGACTTGGACCTAGTTAATCAGTAGGTGGCAGTGAAAATGAGGCAAACCTAGAGCCATAGGCTGTACAATTGTGTGGGACGGAGCTTTCACATCACACCTTGTTCAGAGAGAAAGAGAAAGAGAAAGAGAGAGGGAGAGAGAGCCTGACGTTTTATTGTCTTACCAGCATTTAAGGGGTGAATGAAGACGACTTGCTATAATGGTGATAATCTGTTCTAGCATTGTTTTCTGTTTATTTCCACCAGTTTGGGCCCCTTGTGATGGCTCGTTGGGCTTGTTCTATTTTGGTTAATACAACCTTTTACATGTTGAACCTAAACTTTACTAGGTCATCCGATTTCCAAGTTGCCACAATAAATTTTTCTTAAACAATGGGAGGGTTGGGTTGGGGGAGGGTAGGGTTTCTTTTGTTTTGTTTTTTTTAAGTATAAAAGGTTTTAAAGAGTAAATTGCTAAGATACTCTTAACAAATTAGGTATGTGTACGAAACATGATCGTTTCCAACAATTTTTTTGACGGATTTAGCATCACGTGACACTTATAATTGTAAATCAATATGGCAAATTGAGAATTACGGTTGACATATGAAATATTTTCACTATTTTTGTTTACCCAAAGCCCTTTTGGTTAAGTGGAAACGAGTTGCAGAAAACCAAAATAAACACTTTTTAAATAAAATATTTACATAAGCATCAACCTATACAAGGTTACAATAGTTCAAGAGTAGCAATACATAAATTCACAAAACAAGAAAGTATACAAAACTCACCCCGACTGAACTAGATACAACATGTCAATAAATAAAAGAGAATCAAAAGTTTAGAAGTGAACATGGCTCACAATAAATGCAATAGGAGAACTTTCTTGACCTGCCAAGTAAATGCGCAACAAAATTCTAAGTTCGCAAGTTGCAAGGTCGCTTTAATATCCTAGTCTAAGTCGTTACGTATACGCGAACTACACAAAAATAGGGATGAGCATCACGTCACATATATTCATTTGCCCCCACAAAGTAATTATAACTACATGGTAATGCAGAGAAACCTTAAAACATGCACAACCCAAACAAGTTTTATTCAAACCTCATGGCATGCTCACACATTTTCACAAACATGTTAATTTGGGTACCTAGTAAGGTCGACCAGCTTAAGCCTACTCCTGAGCGGTTCGTCAATCAATCAACACTATCGTTCAGTCCTTCCTTGGGTTAAAGGCAAGACTAAAACTAATTAAACAAAACAAAAAATTATAATAAGTAAGAGAGCGATAGGAACATTTGCATTGATTTGGAGTCAACTGAAAAGAAAAAAATGGGAGGAGGGTTGAGCTATTTATAGGAAAGAAAAGCTTAAATTAATGGATGGCCATGATTGTTTTCAAGAAAAGAATTAATATTGGAATAATTTGGACTATCTAGATTGAAGGCTATTAAATAAGAGATATGATCAAACATACGAGACTGATTCAATGTAGTGAAAAATGATACTTGGTATGGCCAAAAACGACATGTGGTTTGGATTAACGGCTCATATTAAAATGAACAATGTTGTCAATTCATTTAGAATGCATGTGGATCAGATTTAGGGGTCTAGGTGAGCATGTACTCCAACAAGTACAAGAAGCATTAACAACCCATAAATTATGTACTAATACTTAATTTAATAACACAACTTGCATTAGAAAAAAGAACACTCCTTTTCCTATATAGTAACACCCATAATAAATCCCTAGATAGTAACATCAATTGAGAAGAAGAAAAAAACCCTAATTTATAATTCCCTAGATCAAAGTTTTGAAACAATCTTACAAATTGATAATTACAAGAAAAAGAAGAGTAGAAGAAAAAGGAAAAGCAAAGAAAGAAAAAGAAAAAATGGAGAAAAGAACTTACATGAATCATGGATGTGGGTGTGGAGATTGAGCTTTGATGTTGGAGGATGGAGATGTGCATGTACACGTAACATAGGGGTGCGCACCACAAAGCTCCATCTTTCAAGATGTGGGGCATCCACATTTATATTTCAACAAACGATAGTGTTTTTCTTTTCCTAAAACAGTGGCTGCAACCACCAAATTACAGCCCCCTACTCCAGCTCAAAGGCCCACAAACGATAAGGAAAACCAAAACCAAAATGGCTGAAAACCAAACAGTCCGTTTCGGCATTATAGGATGTGCCGGCATAGCTAGAAAAGTGGCTCGAGCCATTAAGATCGCACCGAATTCCACCCTCTACGCCATTGCCAGCCGTTCGATCGAGAAAGCCCAGAAATTCGCAGGCAACAATGGATTATCTGGGACCGTCAAGACCTACGGGAGCTATGATCAGCTGCTGGATGACCCATGTGTAGATGCAGTGTACATGCCCCTTCCCACTAGTCTTCATCTGCACTGGGCGGTGTTAGCTGCCCAAAAGAAGAAGCACTTGCTGCTGGAAAAACCGGCGGCTCTTGATGTGGGTGAGCTTGATCAGATATTGGAAGCATGTGAATCCAACGGTGTACAGTTCATGGATGGGATGATGTGGCTTCATCACCCTAGGACTGCCAAATTGAAGGAGTTAATCTCTGAATCCAAACATTTTGGTCAAATTGACATTGTAAGCATTTTGGTCAATTGAATTATTTTCAGGTGATTATCGGTACGAGTCTTTTATTTTTTGTTGTGTATGCATTTTAGATCCGTAGCACATCGACAAAGTCAGTAACCCAGGATTTTCGGGAGAGCAACATAAGAGTGAAACCGGACTTGGATGCTCTGGGTGCGCTTGGGGACCTAGGCTGGTACTGCATTGGGGCCATCTTGTGGGCAAAGAACTACAAATTACCAACTGTGGTGAATGCTCTGCCTGATGTCACCAAAAACTCTGCAGGGGTCATCTTGTCTTGCACTGCATCATTTCATTGGGAACCACTAGACGAAACGGTTGCAACGATTCACTGCTCTTTTCTTTCCCACACATCCATGGACTTGGCCATATCGGGCCGCAATGGTTCGCTGCACTGCAACGACTACATTATTCCATACCAAGAGAAATCTGCTTCGTTTGACTTCACATCTGGTGCAACGTTCGTGGAACTCCATATTGGGCGGAGTGTAAGGCCTGAAGAAGTTAGAGTGATTTCTGAGCTGCCGCAAGAGGCCTTGATGGTTGAAGAGTTTGCAAGGCTTGTTAAGGGCATTATGAAATTTGGACACCGTCCAGAGAGTAAATGGCCCGAGATTAGTAGAAATACGCAGGTAGTATTGGATGCAGTGAAGAAATCCATTGATCTTGGTTGTAAACCTGTTGAGTTGTAATTACTTTTGTTGGATTTTAGCTCATATGCTTTCCTAGTTACGACATTTGTAATAACTACACAATGTGTCTATATTATACACAATGTGACAATAATTTCTTCATTAGGTGAACGTAACATAATGGTGGTGGAAGTTTTGAGTTTTCTTCTAGTTAGGGGAGAGATTCTGAATTTTGAATCTAATAATTGTTGAAAGTTTCCTCTATATCCACATACACGGCATACAAGACTTGAGAGAGCAAGGAAATTAAAATCCGAACAAAAGGGGGAAAATGATTGCCGCGATTTCTCTCTCAACGAACATACCCCCCGCTTCAACTAACATAACTGTAACTTCAGGCCCCAACGGTACTAAAAAACGCAGCAAACCTCTAACTTCAACGCTCAAATGGCTTGCCAAATCCGGCAAATTAGACGAGGCCCTTCGCCTGATTGAATCCTCACCGTCCAGATTAACATTCACCGAGCTCGATGTAGAAGCCTACTCTCTGCTCCTCCACACCTGTATCTCCAGAAAATCATTGGAGCATGGCCAAAGGCTTTATCTTCAACTTCTTCTCTCCAAGGACAAAGGCAACAACCACGGCCTTCTCCACGACCCAACTTTGAAAAGCAAGCTCATCACGCTTTACTCTGTTTGCGGCCGAATGGATGAGGCTCGCTCTGTTTTCGAGGATGGGTTGGAAGATGAACAGGTTCCCGAGTCAGTGTGGGTGGCAATGGCTATTGGGTACTTGAGAAATGGGTACTTGGTTGAAGCTTTGCTTGTGTATTGTGACATGCTGATCCGGTTTGTCCAGCCGGGTAATTTCGCATTTTCAATGGCGTTGAAGGCGTGTGCAGAATTGCCTGAGTTGAGGGTTGGTAGAGCAGTCCATGCCCAGATTGTGAAATCAATTGAACAGCCTGATCAAGTGGTGAACAATGCTCTTTTGAGGTTGTATGCGGAGAACGGGTGTTCTGTTGAGGTCTTCAGGGTGTTCGATACAATGCCTGAGAGAAACGTTGTTTCCTGGAACTCTTTGATTGCTAGTTTTGCTCGACGAGACCAAGTGTTTGAGTCATTGGATTCTTTCAGAAGGATGCAAGGAGAGGGTATGGGATTCAGTTGGGTCACCCTTACGACGATTTTACCAGTCTGTGGTAGACTGACTGCACTTCATTGTGGGAAAGAGATACATGCCCAGATTGTGAAGTCCACCAAGAGACCTGATGTCCCTGTATTAAACTCACTTATCGACATGTATGCAAAATCTGGAGAAATTGATTACTGTAAGAGGGTGTTTGAGAGAATGCAAAGTAAAGACTTGACATCATGGAATACTCTGCTGACAGGGTATGCGAACAATGGATTCATAGAAGAAGGAATGAGATTGTTTGATCTGATGATAGAGTCTGGTGTCCGACCAGATGGAGTAACATTTATAGCTTTGTTGTCTGGCTGTAGCCATGCGGGGCTTACTGATGAAGGGCAAAGATTGTTTAATAAAATGAAGTTAGTTTATGGTGTTTCACCAACAGTTGAGCATTATGCTTGCTTGGTGGATCTCTTGGGCAGAGCTGGTAGAATTAAGGAAGCCTTAGATGTAGTGGAAAGAATGCCTATGAAGCCGAGTGGCAGCATATGGGGATCATTACTCAACTCATGCCGGCTCGAAGGCAATGTTTCTCTTGCAGAGTGTGCAGCAAAGGAGTTGTTTGAACTTGAACCGACCAATCCTGGGAACTATGTAATGCTCTCAAACGTTTATGCAAATGCAGGGATGTGGAATGGTGTGAATAGGGTTAGAGAACTGATGAAGCATAGGGGAATTAAAAAAGATGCTGGATGCAGTTGGGTACAGATAAGGAATAGAATTCACACATTTCTAGCAGGCGGGGGTTTTGAATTTCGTAATTCAGCTGAGTTCAAGAAGGTTTGGAATGAATTGACGGATGCTATGAAAGAGCTTGGATATATCCTTGACACTAGTGTTGTGCTACATGAGGTAAATGAAGAAACTAAAGCAATGTGGGTTTGTGGGCATAGTGAAAGAGTCGCAGTTACGTTTGCACTTGTCCACACTGCTGCTGGAATGCCAATTAGGATTACAAAGAACATACGCATTTGTGCAGATTGCCACTCCTGGGTGAAATTAGTTTCAGTGATTACAGGGAGATTGATTGTTTTAAGGGACACAAATCGCTTCCACCATTTCAAAGGCGGAGCATGCTCTTGTAAGGACCACTGGTGATAACACCATTCTTTCTTACTTTTCTGCTAAGGTTCTACCATTCTTTCTTACTTTTTTTCATGATTCTTCTTTACATTTTTGTCAAATTTGATTCCTCCTCTTTTGAGGACCCATTAAAATAAGATTATGTTATATTCTAGCCATATGGCACATGGGTTTGTGCAAACAGATGGTTGATTAGTGCAGATAGTCTTAAAACACCGTATAGATCTCACTGATTGTGACAAGTAATCTTGATGTGAATTTCTATTTAAATACTATTTGATGAAAAGGAACCCCGAGAAAGAACATAAAAATTATGAGTTCAAATGTACAAGACTAAGAAAGTTTTCAACGAAGAAGACGTTGGCGGAGATCATATTCTTTTATAGTTGAAGCTGTGATAAAATTTTCCCCAACTTCTTCAGGAACTAAGTAGTCAGGGTCTTCAGAACTGTCTACGTCTTCTGGTAAGTGGGTGTCAATCCAAGAGGACCAGTTAAATTCACTATCTTCCTCCCATGACAACTTCTGGTATCTTTGCATGCCATTAACCTTCTCAATCAATGTATGTAACAACTTATTGTTCAACACTTCATAGTCCCTGCATAGTTTGAAAGGCACCCTTTTAGATATTGAATGCACCCTTCAGCTCAAGTTTCAAATTTTTCAGCATATATAATACCTGTATGTGAAAATTGCATGTATTAGCTTAACTAAAGCAATTACAGCAAAGGTTGATCGGAAAAGGTTTATTTTCCATGTTTGCTGTTGAATGTCAATCGGGGTGAACCGAATTGTCACTACTTCTATCAAGAATGTGGCACACAGCCCTGTCAATGAAATTAGATATACAACAGTAAATATAAAAGTTAATGAACCAATGTAAATTTCTGAATTTTTTTCCTTTTCATAATAAGATAAAAGTACTTACCAATATATAGCCAAGGTCTAACTGTGTATGTTTGCTTTGTGCTTGTGAACATGTAGATAACAAACATCGATATAAAGTAAATAAAGAAAGCTTTGATTAAGCGCGATTCAAGCAACATAGCATTGTGCAAAGTGAATAGCTTGTCTAATGCAATGAACATGCTGGCTTGCTTTGATTCAAAAGAGTCCTGTGAGCAGAAAAAAACTGAGAATAAATTTAAAGAAAACTGTGAAAACCAGTGGAAGAAACCTCGTTAAATAAGATATCTAAAGCTAAAAAACACCTGAGCTGCCAAGATTGACTTTGAATTTTCCATCAAGTGATCATGAACTTGTTGAAGCTGTTGTTGCTTTTGAAGAAGCTCTTCTTGTTGTCTATGGCCATATTCAGCTAACCGGTGAAGTGTACTCCTGCGATTTTAAAAATGAGTTAGAGAAACTTTACAAATTTTCAGACTTCATATTGTTTTTATTTTCTGGTTTTACCTGCTCTCTTCTAATGCTTCAGATTGAAATTTTGTTAAAAACTGAAGATCCTTGAGAGCAGTCGTCTGTCCATCGAGAAGCTGATGTTGCTTATCCAAAGAGACCCCAGCCATATTCCCAATATCATCTGCTTTGCTTTGCAGATTCTCCATCCTAGATGACATTTGGTCTCCAACTTTAGTTATCTCCTTTTCAATTTCAACTGCCTCATTTCTTAAGTTATCAATCTCTTGGCCCAAATGGCTGTATGAATCTTGCAGCATTGCCATTCCATCTTTCAAGTTTCTCTTCATTTCTACTTGTCCTTCTTGCAGCTCTGATTGAGAAGCTTGGATTTTCCTGGATTGCTCATAAACTGCTGCCGAATGCTTCAATACGACGTCTACATGATCTTCCACATTTTTTGCAGTTTGAGCAACTTGCTGTGTTTGAACATCAATTGAATTCAAAGACTCATATATTTGATTTGAGCCCTGCAGTAGATACTCTGCCTTCTCTTCAATTTTTTCCAACTTGCCTTCTGCATATTGGGCTGAATTTTTAAGTTCATTCACCAGTCTCTCTGTTTCATGCTTAAATACTCGAGCCCTGAAAACGACCGAAAAACAAAGTTCTTGTTAGTTTCTCAGGAAGAATTCATTCAACTTACATGGAAGATATTAGTATACTCAACTGTAACTGATGGCAGATTGAATTGGTCTCAAGGTAGAATTCCAGATAGACCTTATGCTCATAGTCATTCAAACTTTTCAGGCATTTATACATGACAGATTTTGGGTCACATGAAGGAAAAGGAGGCCTGCCAGAGTCCTTCTGAAAGCAATCACTAAGATGCCAAGCAAATCTCGACCGCTTCTCTTCGACAGCGAAAATCTCTGAGCACCCAGAAAAGAGATGCCGATAAGCATTTTGCCAACAAGAGTCTGAACCAACCAATTTCTTCTTAGCACTTTCAACTAGCCTGACCCCCTTCTGGTCATTAACACCTTCCATAGAGAATTTACCAACTGAACCAGAAGGGTTCTCACTAGAGGAGGTCTCTTCTGAAGAGAACCAACCCCACGAGTGACAGTTGGATGAAGCCGATATTATAATTAGTAGAACCAGAAGAAAACGAGGATGATCCATTTCAGACCTGCACTGCAAAATTCAAAAGTTTATGATTTTATGCTTGGAGGGCCTTGCATATACATGTACACAGATATATAATTACATATATAATTATAATATCTTGAAGACTTGGAGTTCAAGAAACGGAAATGGAAAACGTTGAAATGTGACTTTAGCCGTTTGTGATGCAAAAGTTAGAGAGAAGGAATAAAAAAGAAAAGAAAAAAAAATATCAGAAAGGGACAAGGAGAAGATGAAGGTGAAAAAGACATGTAATTAATCTGCGAAATCATGTAATCAAGCAAGGTAATGAGGATTTGAAGATAAAAGATTATGCCATCCAAAACACCCATGTAAAAAAATAATTTGAGAAAAGAATAGAAGCAAAAGACAGGAGGGGTGACCTGGG
The DNA here is from genome assembly GCF_965620075.1 of Prunus avium. Classification (NCBI taxonomy): domain Eukaryota; kingdom Viridiplantae; phylum Streptophyta; class Magnoliopsida; order Rosales; family Rosaceae; genus Prunus; species Prunus avium. Next base: position 29,329,163 of record NC_142286.1, read on the forward strand.
TGGTTGTGTTTCAGTCGTGTCTCTCACAACAAGAAGTCACAATCTAATGTTTTTTTTTTTTTTTTGGTGTTTGTGTTTTGGAAACGAAGAGAGAATTAAAAAAGAATATATAGAAATCAAAGAGACGTAACTTTTCATAATAAAAAAGGAAGGAAACAAGAACATTTTGCTTTTTGTCTAAATAAGGCGCGTAATGGTTCGTATTCGGTGTGTTCCTAGTGCAGATTTAGGCACCTGAGTCTCATATTTACCATCATGCCCTCGTCCCGTGCTGCCGATATATATCAGGCAAGCTTAAGGTATAATAAACGGATACCACCGGTTAACTTTACTTCGGGTTGCCAAATTTGTTAATTGGCCCCCCAGGCGGCTCCCGACCCAAATTATAATTATTGGCCCAAAGAAGAAAATGTATTTTACCAATGATACATTTAAACAATAGTATTAGTTCAAATTAAAAATGGCATGAAGTAACCAACTTCTTTGGTTTAGTGTTATTTTTCTTTACTTGGTTGGAGGAGGTCTCAAGCTTGACTCACATAGATGGCGAGTACGATACATATTCACTACGTTGGATAACTAGTCTAACCCAATTGAGATGCAAATTCAAATGCAAGTGTTTATACCTAATTTTTTCCCCTTTGACGCGGCTTTTTGGGGCCAAACTTTGGGCCTAAACAAAAATATCCTGGACCAAAGCAAAAACGAGCAGTCATACCTAACAAGCCCACAGTCATGGCACAACACGTTTGGCCCAAGCAAACAAAGCTTGGCCCATATCCCATAACAAGCCTAACTCTGCGGTCCAAAATGCGAAGTTATTGACTAAAGCCCACAAAGCTCAAAAATCATGGTTTGAAATCCCGACCCAAGCACTAGGGGACATCCCAATTCAAAGGCCCGACCTAAACCACTAAGAGCAAGTCCAGTAGTGGGTTTTCGATTGAGGCTAGGGGGGGTTTGGGAGAAAAAGGGCCTCCAGCAGCAAGGGTTAGCCCGAGTTCCATGTGGGGGCCACGAACTAAGGCTGGCCCGAGGGCAAGTTTAGCCCCAGATCCAAAACGAGGGGGGCTGACGTCAGTGATGATGTCAGCAACAAAAAAAAATTTAAAAAATTTTTTTTAAAAAAAATTCAGATTTTAAAAAAATAAATACTTAGTCATATTGCAGCAATTCCACCAGTTGCCCTTAGCCATGGCAAGGGGGGGGCTAGGGCAGGCACTATTCACATAAATAGTGACTGCCCTTGCAAAAAGCAATGTTGGTTTCCAGCAGTTGCCCTAGTTTAGGGCAAATACTATTCATTTTTTTGTTTTTTTTCACATATTTGTTTAACTAAACAATTAATTTGGACAAAATTTTTTAAAAATATTTTTGGTGTGGGAAGTGAAAAATATGACTAAGTATTTATTTTTTAAAAATCCGAATTTTTTAGAATTTTTTTAAATTTTTTTTGTTGCTGACGTCAGTACCCCTCGTTTTGGATCTGAGGCTGAACCTGCCCTCGGGGCAGCCCGACTTCGTGGCCCCCACAGCCAACTCGGGCCAAACCTTGCTGCTGGAGGCCCTTTTTCTCCCAAACCCCCTAGCCTCAGTCCAAACCCCACTGCTGGACTTGCTCTAAGAATGGTGTCTGCCGCGCAAATCTCACGGCCTGGAGTTCCGGGCCGAGGGGATATGCGTTGACACGCGGCTTCCTGCTTTTGGGTGCGGTGTGGTTGTGCGCAGGCGTGCCAGCACGGTCTACCGTGCGTCGAGATGTTGATGAGTGTAGGATGGATAAGTGGTGCGCCTGTTTGAACTCGTCTTCTAATCAAACGATTGTAGCCGAGAGAGGAACTAGTCTCGGCTGTTAGGTTCACGGCCTGAACTACAAGGCCGTTGAGTGATGGTGTTGGTGGTGGGTTTTGGGCGGTGCTCCGGCGCGTTGCTCAGGGAGCGACGGTCGTATGATATATGGGGTGAGTGAACGAACAACAGGGATGGTGCTCCGGCGCCTTGAAAATCAAGGGTCGTATGATATATTGATGAATGAATTTTCCTTACAGTCTAACACTACTCCTAGGAAAGCAAGTAAAGATATTGAAAGTGCATTACAGGAAAAAATAAGTTGCTCCGTGGGAGGCTTTGGTTTGGTGTTTGAACCCTTTGAATGTAGCTTGAGCCTTGTATTTATGGGAAGAGTTCCTGGAGGAGTAATCGAGGCTGAAAATCTGCATGGTGGAGCCTGATTAGAGCAAGTGGGTAGTCCAATCGACATTTGGGATCGTGAAGTATAGTGGTGTGACCCCATAAATCCTGGTGAATCTCGGCCGCCGCCCCGATCATGGACTCTGCGCTTCCGGCCGTGGAGACGCATTTATGGCCTTGATAGCTGGTGACCTAATATCTCAAGCTATCAAAATTCTTGTGAGAATGTCTACGTCTAATCACTCTAATCCTCATCACCAAATCCTGACTTCAATCACTTCCCACCTTCCCTTGTGCATTAAATGCTTATTCGTGGTCAGTGGGTTTGCTGCAATAAACAGAGGCACTACTTCATTAAATGAAGCCTGGGACCCTGTTGTCACGTGATGATTCGCCTTTAATGCCTTTGGCCGTGATTTTGCTCGGCCTCGGCCTCGGCCTGCGCTCGAGGCCGAGATGATCATGCCTTAGCATTTTTCTTTTGTCTTCAGGAAGGCAAAGCACCCTGTTGAAACGCTGCGTTTTAGTTTTACGAGCAAGTGCCAGGGCCGAGAAAATGGGCTCCTTCGGCCAGCTCATGGCCGTGATTTATTAGGCACAAACATTGCCCCCACATCCCTGGATTCTTCGGCCTCGGCATGGGTAGGGGCCGAATGGATTCCAAGGGATGGACCATTTGCATTCCTTCTAAAGTGATTGACAACTGGGGCATTAAATGCGCAGGCCAGTCGGCGCATTTAATGCCTCAAGCACGTCGTGTAGGCCATCATTGCCCAGGGCGTCGCTTCGTTTTGTCAGAGGAAACGACGGCCTCTGGGCTCTTGACACGTCATTGCGCCTGTTGAGAGTGTTGACAGAATGTTACGTCTCTCGAGAGAGATGTTGTGTCGATACAGCTGCACCAAAATGGATTCAGTTGCATCCTCAACTTGTGATACTCGCAAGTGCACGAGCCGTTTGGTAGTATAGCATATGTAAGTGCGAGGTCGATCCCACGAGGATTGGTGATTGAATGATCCAATTCATTTCTCCTACACAAAACAGAAATGAAAAAGAAAGGAAATAAATAAAACAAGGAAGAAAGAAAATAACTAACTCAAGCAGATAAGTTCCCAAGTTCAATTAGATTAACGGATTGATTCTAGCTAATGTATGATTAAGCCATGGTGTTTGGTCATAACCTTGTGTTCCTAATTCCCTAATTTGATCATTTGTTGTCTAACCTAAAATTAAGCATTAGGAACCCATTAAGCATAGAAGAACAATTTAAACAACCAAGCATGTATCTAATCCCTGTTGTCGAATGTCCATACATACTCTTCCTATTCATAGTTCAATTCGAATTAAAGCATGGTGTATACTCTTAATTCAAACCAAGATAGCTAACATGCAAGCCTAAATGGTGATCAATCATTCAAACTAGCATATTAACTTATAAGCATAATGAATAAGAAAATGAACCATAATTGAAACTTGGAAACTAATCAAACTTGAAACTAAAGAAAAGAATTTACATAACAATGAAAATTAAAGTAGAACTTGGAAAGACTTAAAGGAAAATTTAGTAAAAGGATTTTTGTTACAATCAATTGAGAACTAGAAAGGAAAATTAAGAGAATTTGAGGGAGAGAAGGGAAGGGAGCTCTAGAGAAGTGTTTGAGAGCTCCCCCCCTTGGGGTGTGTTTACAAGCTTGGGAAACCTCACTATATATAGGCCTAAGGAAGCTGAAAATCTGAATTAAGTATGGCTAATGCATACAACACTTTGTTTTATAAAATCTGAAATGGTTGATGCACTTCACTAATGCATACAACACTTCCATTATAAAATCTGAAATGGTTGATGCACTTCACTAATAAATCCCACCAGCAGCCCTAGCTCATCTTCATGTCACCATGACCAAGCTTCCAACCAGAAATAATAGCTCATCCTGAGGTCAGCATGACCAGCAACTTCAAGGGCTTACGAATTGGGCTTCCCTTAAGCAAATTAAGACTTTAAGCACTCAAACTTGAAGTTCAGAATGTCTTCTTTCCAGCCATATATCATTTGGGCCAATCCAAGGTCGGAGGAGGAAGTTAAGGCCAAAACAAATTGCTAACTCATTTTGCGCGCTGATAAAATCCATCCTGAGCATGGCTCTGTGTTTGCTAGGTAACAGACTCCACAATTATCCAATGGGGCTGAATTTCGGATATGTTATAGTATACACCCATTGGAACAACTTTCATGAAGAATGTGGCCTCATCCGAGCTATGTAGGTTGCTGAAACAAAGCTTGCAATATGACCTACGAAACTGGGCTGGCAGGGGACTGTAGCCAAAATTGAGTTTGTCTTTAAGCTCTTCATCCATTCATCCAAATTAGGCCCTAACATGCATGGATTGCATCATTTACTATCCAAAGCCCTCATTATTACCTAAAGCTCAATGAACTGAAAGATAAACACAAAAAGGATTAAAAGCACAAGTTTAACTCAAAAACATAACCAAATCATAAGCTAGAAGGGTACAAAATGATATACAATTATGAACCGATCAAATACCCCCAAACCTAGATTTTGCTAGTCCTCGAGCAAAATAAAAGGAAAACAAAGATAAAAACAAACAAGAAGTTAACTAGACCACTTTCGTAGGTAACTCGATTGCATTGAGCATATGCAACAAGCCTTTAAACCTCTAGGCATCCCTAGTAGGAGGAGTTGTGTCTCCTGAGGGTTTAACAGATACGATACCCACAAACGTTTTACTGACTCTGTAAAACAAGGTAATTAGAAAACTTAAAAGATTGTTAGTCCGTAAGCAAAATAAAAAACAAAAACAAAAATAATTACAAAAACAAAACAAAAATAAAAATAAAAATAAATAAATAAAAACTCAAAACAATCTTTCCGAACATTTTATGAAGATAAATGACTCATGCACATGACTCAAAAGTTTAAAAGCTCAATTTTAGACATTATTTACAAGGCGGCAAAGTTCAAAACATAACATGTTCAAAGTGTATTAGTGTGATAGCCAAATGCAACAAATTCCCCAATCTTAGTTTTCACACAATTTCAAAAATCATACCAAGCACAAATGCTACTTCAAATCTCACCGAAGTTGTCCTCTCACAAATGAATCACTCAGAAGAGGGCTACAATGCAACACTCAATTATGAACATGAGATTAGAGTTAAATCATAAGGGACTTAACTCAAAATAGGAAAATGAAGAACTTGCATTAATATGATCTCAAGAAGGATGCCAAACACTTAAAAGTAGAAAAATGGATGCAATTTAACCACATGACATTTAAGATCAATTTAGGTCTTTAGTATAGGTTGTAATGGGGCCAAGGGTGTAAGGTGAGTAAGAAATGAAAGGTATGGATAATACAAAGTCCAAGGAACTCGCAATGTAAGAGCATAAAACAATTGTTTACAAGACTTCGAATCATCACGATTAGATTTTTTTTTCTTTTACATGATCAAAACTCCTTATACCTTCATTTACATTGATTCAAACTCCTTTCCAAACACCAAATTATTTTGAAGGCCCAAAAATGAATTTTCAAACAACCGCCACTTAATCACAACTTTCTCTTTTCTTTCACCAATTGTGTGATTTTTTTTTTTTTTTTTTTTTGGATGTAATATCCCTTCCCAAACTTAGCTTGAAAAACACATCCGAATTAGAGCTCATGAATTCCTTAGAAAGGTAAATATTTGTTTTTCGGGCTAAGGCAAGGAAATATAATTGGTAAAATGAAAGAAAAGGTTTACATGTAGGCTCAAAATGGTAAACAATGGAAAATCATGCTTAAGCATGCATAAGGTTAGCTTGAAAGGCACAAACGATCCAAAGAAGGCCTTAATATCACTTCTTAAAATGTCATGAAGTCAAATTGCATAAGAATGAATGACTTTTAAGTGATCAACCAAATCAATGAATAATGAGATCAAACAACAACTTTGATGACAAGAAAATAAGAGTATGTGTATAACACTCATGAAATGAAGCACAAGGCTCAAAAGCTCACATTATATGGTTATATAAGTCTAATTTATGCTTGATACAATTCTTTGGGTCATGCAAATCCTTTAATTGGAAAATTATGAAACAAATGGCAAGTGCAAAGAAGGTTTCGAACATGTCATGCTAGAACGATGCCAAATTAATTAATTAATTAAATTTTTTTTTACAATAAAAATTTACAAGGAAAACAAAATAAATAATAAATAAAATTCAATTTTCATTTAAGTCATGCAAACATTTATCACAATCTCATCAAATGTGTTCGGAAAGTGAATAAAATCAAAATCAAAATCAAAATCAAAATAAAAGCAAGACTTAACAAAATAAAATAAAAATAAAAACAAGCAAATAAATAAATAAATTAAGGAAAAACCAAATTTACATGCTAAACTCCAATACCCCCAAACCTAGAAATGAACATTGTCCTCAATGTTTAAAAATTAGCCACAAACAATGTCATAACAACAAATGAAAGGTATTAAAGCAAATTATAAAAAAAAATCACAAAATCACAAAAGAAAACAAAAACAAAATAATTATAAAATAAAAATTACAACACAAACAAACAAACAAAAAAACAAAAAAACAAAAAAAAAATGAAACAGTAAACCCTAATCACACAATTCTGAAATCCAAAAAAAATTTGAAGCCCAAAGCCCACAATTTCGAAACACAAACCACGGTGAATTTAACCCACTTTGAAACCCAAACTAAAGTGAAACCCGACCCACAATTTGTTTTCATTTCCGGCTTTTTATTATTATTTAGTTTTGTAAAAACAAACTATCGAACCGTGATTAGCAACACAAAGAGTGGGATTTTAACATGGGTCATGATGTCTCGGTTCAGTGTAAGGGACCAACAGACAGGGCGAGACACGTGTCGACGCATAGAGGCGCCGCAGGCTCCACAAGCAAAAATTACGGGCTCATGGAAAGGCGCGAAGACTTTACTGAACGCGTTCGTTCAGAAAAGACACGTCGTGATAAATGAGTTGGGTATGGTTGGAAGGCGAGAAGGTTGTGGGACTCAAGGAATGCTGGAGATTCAGAAAATGCTCAGATGCTGTAATGGCTAGGGTTTGTCAAAGACTAAGTCTATAAGAAAGGGTGAAAAAAAACGCAAACTCAGAAACACACAAAAGAGAAAAGAAAGAAAGAAGAAAAGAGAGTGAGAAATCAAATGGCCTCAAACTACCCATTTTCGTTGGATCTCAACCTAGCTCCACCGACTCAGACACGAGGCCAAGCAGCGGCACCAGTATGGATGCCCTACTTTGCTTCCGCACGGGGGCCTGTGACAGTAACTGACTCAATACTCCTAGACAACGATGTTGCCATTGGAGTGGCTAGAAATTTAGTGACTCCTAAAGATATACGTGTTCTGGGGACAAGGGATGACAACCGGGTCGTGAGCGATGCCCTGGCACTGAGCGTGCAGAGTAGGCAACAGTCGCAAGTTTGGGTCATCGCCTACTTGCGAAGTCCCATGAGGTAGAGGTGCTTAAAGCTCAGTTGGCGGCGGAGCGAAGTTTGGTTGAAGACTGTCAGAGTGCTATAAAAAGCTTGAAAAGGGAGAGGTCAAGGATTGTGGAGGTGAATCGACACCAGCTAGAAGTATTGCGAGACGAGAATAAAAATCTATCAAAGATGGTAGAGTTGTACTCTCGCGACATGAGAAAGCAACTGGAGGACCTAGACCGACCGGGTAAACGCAAGCAAGCGGATCGCGAGAGTAGTTACGCTCAAGCTAAGATTGCGATCTTTGGGAGCTCAAGTGATGAGCCCCAAGAGGCTGTGCGTGAAGCCCCGGAAGAGGACAGCCAGAGGGCCAAACTCAAAGGTCCAATGGTCGAGACACCAAGCACCGAGAAGAAATGATTTCCTACTGCATTTTTGTTGTTTTTATTTTATTTTGTTGTTTTTGTATTTTCGTTATTTTTTTTCGGAAATAAAAGAGTAAGGTTGCAGAAAGAAAAAGAAAAAGAAAAAGAAAACACACTTCCCAACTAAAATAAAACAAAGACGACAAACGGAAAAGAAAACACATTTCCCTAACTAAAATAAGACAAAGATGATAGCCGAAAGGGAAAGGCAAAAACACAAAGCACTAGAAAATGAAAGTAACGGGCAAAAACATTAAACACCAGAAAACACGGAGGAAAAAAAAAAAAAGTAAAGTAAAGGTGCTCCCCCTTGAAGCGATTAGGTCGAGCATGCCCGGGAAATCCGAAATGGTGTTGGCTCTCTCTCATCAGCATATGTCTATTTAAACCACACCTCTGCAAGCGGATGATACCCAGCATTTCTTCCTGCAAACTCAAGGAAAAACATCAAAAAATTCAGAAGCAAAACAAATGGCATCCTCATGCACTCACCTTGATGATCTCAACCTTGAGCTCTCACTTGCACCACCGAATGCCCAGACAAGGGCTCCTCCAACTCCTGTCTTCCCAAACTCCACATATCATCACGGCACAGCCTCAAACTTTACTAAGGCAATACCGAACTTTGTTGAGGCAAGGCCGAACAGAGCAGTGCTGCTGGGTGGCATGATTGGCAGTATACTCACACCGGCAGATCATCTGCATGTGGCACAGCGGTCGGACAAGGTGGCAGTGGAGGAGTCCCACACTTTATCTGTGCTCCATGCGGTCTCGGCTACCAATTTGGGCATGCGATTACTGGCGAGGACACGTGAGTGTGCCGCGCTGAGCGAGGAAGTGGCTTCCTTGAAGGCTATGGTGGCAGACTTGCAGAAGCGGCTTTACTGTGCCAATCAGCATGTGGAAGCACTGCAGAGAAAAAATGAGGACCATGTGGAGCTGCTGCAGATTCTGCAAGTAAGAGAAAACAGAGGCATGCCATGAAGATGAAGATGAAGATGAAGAAGTTGTTTTTATTTTTAATTTACTTGAATGTTTTTTTTTTTTTTTTTTTTTTTAAATTTTATTTTTAAACTTTTTATCTTTTTGAATGCAATGTTTGAATAAAAATGTGTTTTTAACACTCAGAAATAAACTAATTAACCACACCACGTAAATAAATAAACTAACCTAATAAAACAACAAAAAAAACATAAAAGAAAACAAAGAAGTTCCAAATTGCAATTTACAAGGAAAAATAAAAACCCAATTTTCAATTTTCAATTTTTTTTTTTTATATATTTATTATTATTGTTTTTAAAACACACAAATATACAAGCAACTCACGGATGACCAGTTAAGGGCCTCAGAAAACACAGCCAGGGGATCCGGGAAGGTTGGAGGGGTCACAATGGTCCCGCTTAAAACCCAAACTTCTTAGACACCGAAGGTGTCGCCTATAGAACTCCTAGACACTGTATTGACGGAAGTGCTCACTGGAGTTACCATAAGTCAGCTCATATGAAAAATCTTTTTAAAATTTTTAAGATAAGAAACAAAAACAAATTAAGATAAAATGGAACAACAAACCATAAACGAAAATGAACTAAGTACTCTAAACAAATTCAAACAAACAACATAAATTGTTGTACTAAAAGAAACAAATCTGAATTAAGTATGGCTAATGCATACAACACTTTGTTTTATAAAATCTGAAATGGTTGATGCACTTCACTAATGCATACAACACTTCCATTATAAAATCTGAAATGGTTGATGCACTTCACTAATAAATCCCACCAGCAGCCCTAGCTCATCTTCATGTCACCATGACCAAGCTTCCAACCAGAAATAATAGCTCATCCTGAGGTCAGCATGACCAGCAACTTCAAGGGCTTACGAATTGGGCTTCCCTTAAGCAAATTAAGACTTTAAGCACTCAAACTTGAAGTTCAGAATGTCTTCTTTCCAGCCATATATCATTTGGGCCAATCCAAGGTCGGAGGAGGAAGTTAAGGCCAAAACAAATTGCTAACTCATTTTGCGCGCTGATAAAATCCATCCTGAGCATGGCTCTGTGTTTGCTAGGTAACAGACTCCACAATTATCCAATGGGGCTGAATTTCGGATATGTTATAGTATACACCCATTGGAACAACTTTCATGAAGAATGTGGCCTCATCCGAGCTATGTAGGTTGCTGAAACAAAGCTTGCAATATGACCTACGAAACTGGGCTGGCAGGGGACTGTAGCCAAAATTGAGTTTGTCTTTAAGCTCTTCATCCATTCATCCAAATTAGGCCCTAACATGCATGGATTGCATCATTTACTATCCAAAGCCCTCATTATTACCTAAAGCTCAATGAACTGAAAGATAAACACAAAAAGGATTAAAAGCACAAGTTTAACTCAAAAACATAACCAAATCATAAGCTAGAAGGGTACAAAATGATATACAATTATGAACCGATCAAGAGACACGCCCTTTCGTTTCGAATTCTAGCGCCAATATAAAAACCCAGACTTCCACGCTTTCAGAACTCTCAGACGCCCAAGCTTTGCCAAAAAAACCTTTTCTCTCAAACCTTCAGATTACCAAGTTCTCGAATTTCCAGTTTTACCAAAGAATCCCGCTTTAAAACCACGACCCTTTCTACTCTTGAGCCTCTTGGCCTTTTCAAACACCTGCAAACCCTTGCCCTTTTCTGGATTCCCTTCCAGTGTTCTTCACGATTCACCGCCTTTTCGCTGCATCCTCCTTCTAAACACCCAACTCATATCAGTCTTAAATGGCCTCCAGTACCTCCACATCTGTTGAAGCTCGGTCTCAAGCCTTCCATACGGAGTTTGAAGGCATTTGCCAAGAAATTCAGGGCTCGGTCCTGCCTGACATCATTTCGCCCTGGACTGACGATGATGGTGTTGCCACCGATTCCTGCCTCCTCGGCCCCTCTATTGATGGCGGAATGCCAGAGAGGCTTGTGGCCCACTTGAAGAACAACCTGGTGGACCTCTCGGCCTTTGATGGGGGGGACTTCCAGGACTGGAATGTCCTTAGACCGCAGCAACAATGGCCAACCGTGACTTCAGATTGGGAAAAATGGCTGCCGAGGATGGAGCATTTCTTCGGTCAGCAATGGAAAGATCAAGGCATCTACCACTTGATCAAGCTGTTCGATCGGCCGCTTGTCATGGATCGGTCGCTTTTGGCCGCGGCCCTGTGCTTCTAGTCGTCGGCCACCAATACCATGAACTTTCGGTTCGGCATGATGACGCCGACCGTTCTAGACATGGCCGCCTTGTTCGGCCTTTCTCCTCTCGGCATGGAAGTGAACGCCGCGCTCATTGCTCCTGAGGTGGAAGGGAGCTTTAAAGCCACGTGGCCCACGCTTACGAGAGTCGCCGGGAGCAAGGCAAAGAACATGCTCAACTACTCCAGCTTCTACAGCAATTTTGGCGCAGAGGACAGTGCCGAAGGTGACGCCATCGCTCCCCTGGGCGAAGTTGAGCATGCTGCATTTCTGCTGTACTGGCTGTGCAAGTTCGTTTTCTGCACCCAGGCGAACAAGGTCAACGTGGAGTTCGCCCACTTGGCCGATTATCTAGCGCAGGACGGAAGGCTAGCGCTCGGCCCATTCCTGCTCGGCCACATCTACCGCACGCTTCATGACATCGTTACCAATGGGATGAAGCCGAAGCACGGCGGTCCACTGTGGGCCTTCCAGTTCTGGCTGCAAGCTTACTTCCCAGAACTGAGGAGGGTGGCCAGTCCCAAAGACAACGAGCCGCTGGCCAACGCATTCGCCCGAGCCCCTAATAAGCACAATACCACGGCCTTCTGCTACAAATTCTTCTACGGCTTAATCGAGAGGACTGGTGCGCAGTTCCGAGTCTGCCTTGCTCGGCCATTCCCCCTGTTCCTAACTCACGACCTCTCCGTCATTCCTGATGTTGAGACGGAGAACGATCTGAAGGAGATCTGAGGCTCCTTCCTGGTTTCGCGCGACCTTCATTGCGGCTTGTCCAAGGCTGGGGCCGAAGTTTATCTGCCAAACTGCGTGGCGCGGCAATTCGGCCTAATCCAGACGGCCCCGCTCCCCCCTCTGTCAACCAACCGGCTCTCGTCCTGAAGGGCCGAGGTCTCCCAGCAGCACGGCGTAACTGGCATAACCTTACAGCTGCAAAGAGGGATGACCTTCCTCACTTTGACACCTTGGCTGCGTCGTAATGCCTATGACGAGGATGGGAGGGTCTGGTACGAGGAATGTATCTCGGCCAGATTTATTCGGCCTATTGAAGAGGCCGTAAGGGGGGCCTTGAAGAATGAGGACTAGGATCCTCTCCTCTCCAAGGGCAGCAAAGTGAAGAAGGTATCAGCAGGGCCTCCTCGCCCGAGTACCCCGACCGTGGCCGCCTCCAAGGTGACGTCCCCTCCCTCGGCTGGAACAAGGGTCGTGGCTTCATCCGCGGCCCCATCCCCGACTGCGGCCACAGCTCCCAGGGCGACGCCTGTGGTGAGGGCGCGAAAAACGCTGGCGCACAGGACCGTGCTGTCTTCCCTGCTGGCTCGACCGATCGCTGCCGTTGGTACACTTTGCTTATTTTACATATTTATCATTATTGTTTGTTGGCCTCTCTAAGCCGCTTTTGTCTTTGGTTTCCTTACCTCTTTTATTTCTTTTCTTCGTGTACGCAGCCCCGAGTCGCAAGAGGGGTCGAGAGGCGCCGAGTACCGAGGCCGCACCGGCCCAGAATGCCGTGGCTGAGACGGCAGCCTTGAAGAGGCCGAGAAGAAGGACCCTCTTTGACTTCTCGGAGGGCGGAGGTGAGGAAGAAGTCCCCCCTGTGGTTGTGAGTGAAGCTCCCCCCGTGACCGTAAGGATTTCTTGATTCTTCCTCTCTTCTCTATTCTCCAAGTCACCCCCACCCTTCTCTATTCACTTTGGTAATTTGGTTCTTTCCTTAGGATGAAGTGGTGGTCGAGGAGGAAGCAATGACCGAGATTCCGGTCGAGGAAATAGCTGCTACCGAGATGTTAGTCGAAGAGGAGGCCGCGGGCGAGATGGCGATTGAGGAGGCGGCCACTGATGAGGTGGTTGAAATGCTGGACGCTGAGACTGCGTCTGTAGAAGTGCCACCTGTTGAAGGGATTGCCGACGAGGCCACCGAAGAGTCTACCGCCGAGGCGACCGAAGAGGCTGCCGATGAGGGCGCCGAGGAGGCCATCGAAGAAGCCGCTGAGGAAGCTGCCGAAGAGGCCGCCGAGGAGGTTACCGAAGAGACTGCCGAAGAGGCCGCTGCAGACGTGCCTGTTGAGCCGTCGCCGTCCATCCCTCATCGTCCAAGCGGCATTGTCTTCCATTCGGTAAGAGACTGTTTTACTTATGCCTGACTTAACTGTTTTTCTTTTCAGAATTTCGCACTATGTTCTTGACCAAATTTTTGCTTCCAGCCTCCCCAGCCGTTGCTGCCGCTGTCCACGGTTGTTGCGACCATGCCCCCCGCGCCGTTGTCCCAAGACTCAACGGTCGTGTCTTAGCCGGCGATAACTGGAGCCACGGTCGTAAGTGTGCCGAGTCTCCTGCGGACTACTTCGATGGTCATGACCGACCTCTCGCTCGCCGTGAGTATTCAGTTCCCTTCTTTTTGTTATCTCCTTATGTCCTAGCTGGTTATCTCTCACCCCTACTCCCTCTCATGTTCAGGAGGCCACCTCCTCCGATGATCTTGAGGAGCTATACGCCAGCCTCCATGAGGAAGGAGGGAGCTCGGCCTCGGCTCCCTTGGACGAGGATTCCAAGACCGTCATTGAACGGCTCCGAGAGTTCCTCCTCCTTGGAGTTCAGCAAATGACCACCGCTGAGGCGCTTATGGAGTTTAGGTCCTGCTTGGACACGGCTATGGCGATTGGTCTGTTAAACTCGGCTCAGCTGGATGAATTGCAAGCCCGCCTGGCCGAAGGCGAGGAAATGATCGGCCGGTATGCTGAAGCCGTCGCAAGGATGGCTGAAGGGAGCTCGCTCGAGCGGGATCTGGAGGTGATCAAAGAACAAGTCCAACCTGCAATGGCCCGATTGAAGGAGAATGATCTCGTCATCCAACGAGAGAATGAAGAGCTTGCGCAGGTTGACGCCCAAATTGCCGAGCTCCAGGCTCGCCGAGATCTTATACTCCAACGCCGAGATGGCGCGGTCACGACTGGGAATGAGCTGAAGTCCTCGGCCAAGCAAATCCTCAAGGCAGCTACCGAGACTAAGAAGGCCCTGGCCGAGCAGAAGCTGATCCGAGCGAGGTGGCAGGCAGACATCGACGGCGGGGACATCGCTTGGAGAAGGATCACCTGCCTAATCTGGGGGATGTTCAGCGAAGGGGTCTAGGCGGGCGATGAGCGGCTGTTTTAACTATTTTTTCCTTTTTTCTCTTTTTGGGATGTAATAATTAACCATATACATACATTTTATTTTATCTACATATATATTTTCTCTTTTGTTCATGACTACAGACAGATATATGTATATGTTACTTCGGCCGCGACTAGCCGTTCTTTCTTTTCTTTTGTAAGAAAAGACTTTTTTATCTAAATGTAAGGCAAGGGCCTTCTCTTCTAAAAGACTAAATGTATACCTTCTTTCTCTATACGTTGGTCGCGCCTTTTCGTTTTAGCCCGTCTGCCTACTTTCCCCCTTCTTTTTTTTCTTGACCTTTTTGTCGTAGGCCCTCGGCGCCATTTCCTTTTGAACTTGTGCCGAGTTGTAGGCGTCGAGTTTCAACTGTTTTGAACTCTCTGAACTCCTGGGCATCATTCGCGAGTAGTCCTCCTTCTTTCTGCCGTGTTGCTTGACATCTCGAAAAAATTGAACCGTCAACCTTAATAGCTTATTAGTGTCTCGGCCAATGGCCGAGACATTAGTAGATGTGCCCACGGTCGAGTTTTTTGAAACTCAGCGTGCCCAAAAAACTTTAGGAAATAAATTGCGCCAAACCATGGGCTTGCTTAATAAGCACGGCTTTGTGCACCCTGGTGCCCCCGGCTCCCCCTGTATTGAAACGTCTTTCAAGACAGATCGGATGTCTTCGATCTGAAACCCTTGAAAAGGCTCGCCCTGTCGCGCATCGTTTCGTGGCCTTTCCTGCTGGGTCTTTTGAGCACGGGGCTCGGTCATTTCGACCGAGCCAGGTAGTTTCAGAGGAACACCGTGGGTTTGGCCGAGATGAGCTCGGTCCGCTGGCCATCGAGGTATGATCACCTGGTTCTGTTGATTTGCATCATAATGGGAACCTAGGTGCGTTTGCGTTGTCGTTGGAATGGCCGGATCGTGTATTTGTAATAGTAGTGCAGCGGTAGAGCCATTCTGATCGCATGGTTGTGGTGACTCCCCAGTCACGTCGTTCTGGTCGTACTGCGCCTGATCGATCGAGGTATGGGTTGGGCCGAATTTCTCGGCCGTAGACACCGCAGGGCTACTCCGTCCTAATGCTTTGGCTAAAACGTGGAGTGGGCCGCATGCTATTTTTGCTGGATAGATTGGTCCGGAATTTGCCCACGTGGGCTGGGACTGCCCCCAGCTGTTTGTCGGTGGCAAAGAATGCTGGCCGTAGCCTGATGCTTGGGTGTGGGCCGAGGTGCCGAGGCTGCTGCTTTCGCCGTAAGGCTCGATTCTCTCGCGTTCTTGGCTCCTCGGTCCGGCTCTGGGAGGTGTCGCAGGCGAGGCTACCGGCATCCTCACCTGAAAAAGCGTTCGCAGTTCTGAGGAGAACCTGTCCATCGTGGCCATGAAGGATGTTTCTATCCTGTAGGCCTGCTTGGACATCAGCTCCTCCACTACTGCCTGTTCCTGCATGGACTCGGCCGTACGATCCGTCGTTACTGGAACGCTAGCCGAGATCCCGACCGTATGTTCGGTCTCGGTAATTGTGATTGGTGAGGTGGACTCAGGAGTCTCAGAATTCATTTCGACTGCTTTGTTTTTTAGCTTTGCCTGTGCCCTAGTTTTCACCATAATTTTTTGACAAGTATCCCACCGGGCGTGCCAAAAGTGTCTGCCGCGCAAATCTCACGGCCTGGAGTTCCGGGCCGAGGGGATATGCGTTGACACGCGGCTTCCTGCTTTTGGGTGCGGTGCGGTTGTGCGCGGGCGTGCCAGCACGGTTTTACCGTGCGTCGAGATGTTGATGAGTGTAGGATGGATAAGTGGTGCGCCTGTTTGAACTCGTCTTCTAATCAAACGATTGTAGCCGAGAGAGGAACTAGTCTCGGCTGTTAGGTTCACGGCCTGAACTACAAGGCCGTTGAGTGATGGTGTTGGTGGTGGGTTTTGGGCGGTGCTCCGGCGTGTTGTTCAGGGAGCGACGGTCGTATGATATATGGGGTGAGTGAACGAACAACAGGGATGGTGCTCCGGCGCCTTGAAAATCAAGGGTCGTATGATATATTGATGAATAAATTTTCCTTACAGTCTAACACTACTCCTAGGAAAGCAAGTAAAGATATTGAAAGTGCATTACAGGAAAAATAAGTTGCTCCGTGGGAGGCTTTGGTTTGGTGTTTGAACCCCTTTGAATGTAGCTTGAGCCTTGTATTTATAAGAAGAGTTCCTGGAGGAGTAATCGAGGCTGAAAATATGTATGGTAGAGCCTGATTAGAGCAAGTGAGTAGTCCAATCGACATTTGGGATTGTGAAGTATGGTGGTGTGACCCCATAAATCCTGGTGAATCTCGGCCGCCGCCCCGATTATGGACTCTGCGCTTCCGGCCGTGGAGACGCATTTATGGCCTTGATAGCTGGTGACCTAATATCTCAAGCTATCAGAATTCTTGTGAGAATGTCTACGTCTAATCACTCTGATCCTCATCACCAAATCCTGACTTCAATCACTTCCCACCTTCCCTCGTGCATTAAATGCTTATTCGTGGTCAGTGGGTTTGCTGCAATAAACAGATGCACTACTTCATTAAATGAAGCCTGGGACCCTGTTGTCACGTGATGATTCGCCTTTAATGCCTTTGGCCGTGATTTTGCTCGGCCTCGGCCTCGGCCTGCGCTCGAGGCCGAGATGATCATGCCTTAGCATTTTTCTTTTGTCTTCAGGAAGGCAAAGCACCCTGTTGAAACGCTGCGTTTTAGTTTTACGAGCAAGTGCCAGGGCCGAGAAAATGGGCTCCTTCGGCCAGCTCATGGCCGTGATTTATTAGGCACAAACAAATGGCAAAAAACTTGACCAAAGTCAAATGTTGGCATTTGTTCCTCGGACTAGGGGTCTAGCCCGAGTAAAATTCAAGAGAGCCGATTAAGGCAAGGATTTCACGTGCACCATCTCGAGAAGAGAGCCGCAACCCTAGGGCAAAAGGAATGATGGGACGTTGAGCTACTTCTTGGAACTTGAGCTAGTCAGAGAGTAGAAGCATTGGAACTTGAAAAGAAGGCATAAACATAGGCCAACCTCGAAACTCATGAATGAGGGGATTTTCGGCGGTAGGTTGATGGCTCACCCAAGATTTGGGTGGTGGCCGTAGGATCTCAGCACCTTTTGAAGCCGACAATTTTGCCTATAAATAGTATAACAATTTTCATTTCAAGGACACCCAATCTCTGAACAAAAAAACCAAGCCAAAATGTTGTTCAATGTACTCCCTAAACTAGACTTAGATTGCTTTCCTAGGATTCAATATAGCATATCACCAAGAACTTTGAAACTTGAGAGATCACTTGGCAGCAGAGCCCGACAATACCGAGCACGGCAGTACCAAGCACAACATGACGCGACACAAGTAGCTGATCGGTTCATAATTGTATATTATTTCTTACCCTTCTAACTTATGATTTGGTTATGTTTTTGAGTTAAACTTGTGCTTTTAATCCTTTTTATGTTTATCTTTCAGTTAATTGAGCTTTAGGTAACAATGATGGCTTTGGAGAACATAATTCATGCAATTCAAGCATGTTAAGGCCTAATTTGGATGAATTGATGAAGAGCTTAAAGACAAATTCATTATGGCTACAGCCCCCTGCCAGTCCAGTTCCGTAGGTCATATTGAAAGCTTTGTTTCAGCAACCTACATAGCTCGGATGAGGCCACATTCTTCATGAAAGTTGCTCCAATTGGTGTGTACTATAACATATCAAAAATTCAGCCCCATTGGATAAATCTGGAGTCCGTTACCTAGCAAACACAGAACCATGCTCAGGATGGATCTTATCAGCGCGGAAAATGAGTTAGCAATTTGTTTCGGCCTTAACTTCTTCCTCCGACCTTGGATTGGCCCAAATAACATATGGCTGGAAAGAAGACATTCTGAACTTCAATTTAGAGTGCTTAAAGTCCTAATTTGATTAAGAGAAGCCCAAGTTGTAAGCCCTTGAAGTTGCTGGTCATGCTGACCTCAGCATGTGCTGGTTGGATGCTTGGTCATGGTGAGCTAGGTATGAGCTATCATTTCTGGTTGGAAGCTTGGTCATGGTGACATGAAGATGAGCTAGGGCTGCTGGTGGGATTTAGTGGTGAAGTGCATCAACCAATTCAAGATTTTCTAATACAAGTGCATCACCCATTTCAGATTTTCTAATACAAGTGCATCAACCATTTCAGATTTTATAATTCAAGTGTTGTATGCATTAGTCTTATTGAATTCTGATTTTCACTTCCCCTAGGCCTATAAATAGGGAAGTTCTCTAAGCTTGTAATAACACCCCAAGGGGGGGGAGCTCTCAAACACTTCTCTAGAGCTCCCTTCCCTTCTCTCCCTCAAATTCTCTTAGTTTCCCTTTGTAGTTCTCAATTGTTGTAATAAGATCATTCTATTAAATTTTCTTTGTACTAAATATCAAACATCTCTCTACTTCCCTTCTCTTCCAAAAGTCTCCATGTCTCAAACACTTCACAAACACATTTCTCTTCCTTCCCTAAGTTCTCAAATTCTCCAAGTTCACAAACATCCTCCAAGTTCTCAACCACTCTCTTCCAAATTCTCAAAGTTCCTAAACACTCTCTTCCAAAATCCACAAAGCTCTCAAAACACCTCTCTACTTTCTTCTCCAAATCCTCCAAGTTCTCAAACACTCTCTTCCAAATTCCCCATGTCTCAAACACATTCCCTTCCAAAATCCTCAAAGCTCTCAAACACATGTTCTTCCAAAATTCTCTAAAGTTCCCAAACACTTTCTTCTCCCTCCTCAAAGTTCTCAAACACTTCCTTTCTTCCTCAAAGATCTCTTAGTTTCCTTAATGTTTTCTTAGTTGTAATTTATTTTTCTTTGTTATGTAAATTCTTTTCTTAAGTTTTCAAGTTGAATTAGTTTCCAAGTTTCAATTATGGTTTTTGTTCTTATTCATTATGCTTATAAGTTAATATGCTAGTTTGAATGATTGATCACCATTTAGGCTTGCATGTTAGCTATCTTGGTTTGAATTAAGAGTATACACCATGCTTTAATTCGAATTGAACTATGAATAGGAAGAGTATGTATGGACATTCGACAACAGGGATTAGATACATACTTGGTTGTTTAAAATGTTCTTCTATGCTTAATGGGTTCCTAATGCTTAATTTTAGGTTAGACAACAAATGATCAAATTAGGGAATTAGGAACACAAGGTTATGACCACACACCATGGCTTAATCATACTTTAGCTAGAATCAATCCATTAATCTAAATTGAACTTGGGAACTTATTTGCTTGAGTTACTTATTTCTTTCTTCCTTGTTTTATGTTCTTTGTTTTTGTTTCTATTTTGTGTAGGGAAACTAAATTGGATCATTCAATCACCAATCCCTGTGGAATCGACCTCGCACTTACATATGCTATACTACCAACGGTTCGTGCACTTGCGAGTATCACAAGTTGAGGATGCAGCTTAATCCATTTTGGTGAAGCTAAATCTACGCAACAAGTTTTTGGCGCCGTTGCCGGGGATCGGTAACATTGTTTGATTCTATTTGGCTTTCCTACTTTATTTTTTTTTTCTTAACTGGACAATTTCAAGTTTTAAAGTTAATGACATTAATGGACAAGTTGTGTTTGTAGTCCAACAGAAAAGGACAATTGCCCAACAAGCAAGAGAACTGGGTTTAAGTCCCAGCTTACACAACCCATTGGTGCTTGTTGCTTTGAAACATGGAATTGGATGTGTGTTGATTTTCCTTCTCATTTTAGTTTTTATTTCCTCATTCTTTTAATTCTATTTCAAGTTTTCTATGTTTGTTTTAGCAATTTATTATAGCTCAATAATAAATGGAGAGAGATGGCAACCTCAATCATAAGAATGGGAAGTGTGGAGCAGTGGGAGAAGTCGCGACCTCCAAATGCATCATGCTCGACCTAATCGCTTCAAGGGGGAGTATTCCAATCCTTTCTCTTTAGTTGTTTTGTTATTACTTCAGTAATTTTAATTTTCTATTTCTTTTATTAAAAAAAAAATTAAAAAAGATTTTTTATATTAGCTGACTCGTGGTAACTCCAGTGAGCGTCTCCGTCAATACAGTGTCTAGGAGTTCTTTAGGCGACACCTTCGGTGTCTAAGAAGTTTGGGTTTTAAGTGGGACCTTTGTGACCCCTCCAACCTTCCCGGATCCCCTGGCTGTGTTTTCTGAGGCCCTTAACTGGTCATCCATGAGTTGCTTGTATATTTGTGTGTTTTTTTTCAAAAAAAAAAAACAAAACAAAAAAAAAATTAAAAAATTAAAAAATTAAAAAGTTTAAAAAAAATTGAAATTTGAGTTTTTATTTAATTTTCCTTGTAAATTGCAATTTGGAACTTCTTTGTTGTTTTTTTTTTCTTTGTGTGGTCAGTTAGTTGTAAATAATAATAAATTAAAAAAAAAAATCAATTTGGAAGTTCTTTGTTTTCTTTTATGTTCTTTTTTTTTGTTTTGTTAGGTTAGTTTATTTATTTACGTGGTGTAGTTAGTTAGTTTATTTCTGAGTGTTAAAAACACATTTTTATTTCATTTCAAACTTTACAAACAAAGAAAAAAAAAAGTAAAACAAAAAAAAAAAAACAAACAAAAACAAAAAACAAAAAAAACATTCAAGTAAATTAAAAATAAAAACTTCTTCATCTTCATCTTCATCTTCATGGCATGCCTCTATTGTCTCTTACTTGCAAAATCTGCAGCAGCTCCACATGGTCCTCATTTTTTCTCTGCAGTGCTTCCACGTGCTGATTGGCACAGTAGAGCCGCTTCTGCAAGTCCGCCACCATAGCCTTCAAGGAAGTTATTTCCTCGCTCATCGCGGCACACTCCCGTGTTCTCGCCAGCAATCGCATACCCAAATTGGTAGCCGAGACCGCATGGAGAACAGTTAAATTATTGGACTCCTCCACCGCTGCTTTGTCAGACCTCTGTGCCACATGCAGATGATCTGTCGGTGTGAGCTTGCTGCCAATCATGCCTCCAAGCAGCGCTGCTCTGTTCGGCATTGCCTCAGAAAAGTTCGGTATTACCTCAGCAAAGTTTGAGGCCGTATCGTGATGATATGTGGAGTTTGGGAAGACATGGTTTTGAGGAGCCCTTATCTGCGCATTCGGTGGTGCAAGGGACAGTTCAAGGCTAAGATCATCAAGGTGAGTGCATGAGGATGCCATTGTTTTGTTTTTGGATTTTTTGATGTTTTCTCTAAATTTGCAGGAAGAAATGCGGGGTGCTCTTCTACTTCACCGAGATGAGTTTAAATAGACTTATGCAGATGAGGGACACGAAAGCACTTCGGATCTCGAGGGTGCTATCCTGTGCTCTTTTCTCTCGGATCCCTTCATTTCTGGCGCAAATTGCGAGCACGTTTTTTTTTTTTAAAAGGGAGCATGTCTACACTTTCACTTACTTTTGCCTCCCTGTTTTCTGATGTTTGTGTTTTTGCTTTTTCAGTTTTTATTTTATTTTATTTTATTTTATTTTATTTTCAATTATTTTCTTCTTGTTTGACTGGTTTCTTAATAATGTAGTTGGAAGAAGAGACAAAATTAAAGATGCGTCTTGGACACCTGGTGCAAGAATCCCAACTCTTCTTTTAAATTATTGTTTGAATTGCGTGTTTATTTCAGTTTATTTATTTATTTATTTATTTTGTTTTTTATTTAATTAGGTAGTATAATTTAAAACTCATAGGATATTCTTTGAAGGAGCTAAATTTTTGGTAACTCCAGTGAGCAACCGCAGTCTATACAGTGTCTAGGAGTTCTTTAAGGCGACACCTTCGGTGTCTAAGAAGTTAGGGTTTTAAGCGGGACCATTGTGACCCCTCCAACCTTCCCGGAACCCTTGGCTGTGTTTTCTGAGGCCCTTAACTGGTCATCCTTAAGTTTTTCTCTTAAAAGAAGAAGCAGTTATTTGTGTATTTACTTAACTAAAAATAAAAATAAAAAAAAATAAAAAAATCTTGTTTGGGTCTTCGTGTTTTTGTTTGATTGTCGTTCTTTACATTTAGGGTCAATCGTTTCTTTGAGATAGCTAACGTTTTTATTTCCCAATTAAAGAAAAAAAAACACACATACACTTTAAAATTAAATAATAAATAAAAACTGAAATCATTTCTTCTTGGCGCTCGGTGTCTCGACCATAGGAGCTTTGAGTTTGGTCCTCTGGCTGTCCTCTTCCGGGGCTTCACGCACAGCCTCTTGGGGCTCATCACTTGAGCTCCCAAAGATCGCAATCTTAGCTTGAGCGTAACTACTCTCGCGATCCGCTTGCTTGCGTTTACCCGGTCGGTCTAGGTCCTCCAGTTGCTTTCTCATGTCGCGAGAGTACAACTCTACCATCTTTGATAGATTTTTATTCTCGTCTCGCAATACTTCTAGCTGGTGTCGATTCACCTCCACAATCCTTGACCTCTCCCTTTTCAAGCTTTTTATAGCACTCTGACAGTCTTCAACCAAACTTCGCTCCGCCGCCAACTGAGCTTTAAGCACCTCTACCTCATGGGACTTCGCAAGTAGGCGATGACCCAAACTTGCGACACATGCTGTACTCTGCACGCTCAGTGCCAGGGCATCACTCGTGACCCGGTTGTCATCCCTTGTCCCGAACACACGTATATCTTTGGGAGTCACTAAATTTCTGCAAACTCCAATGGCAACATCGTTGTCCAGGAGTATTGAGTCATTGACAGTCACAGGCCCCCGTGCGGAGGCAAAGTAGGGCATCCATACTGGTGCTACTGCTTGGCCTCGTGTCTGAGTCGGTGGAGCTAGGTTGAGATCTAACGAAAAGGGGTAGGAAGAAGCCATTTGATTTCTCACTTTTTTTTTCTTTTTCTTGCTTCTTTTCTCTTTTGTGTTTCTGAGTTTGTGTGTTTTTTGTTTTTTGTTTTTTTTCCCTTCTTTTTCCTTCTTATAGATGAAGTCTTTGACAAACAAACCCTAGCCGTTGCAGCGTCTAAGCGTTTTCTGAATATCCAGCGTTCCTCGAGTCCCACAACCTTCTCACTTTCCAACCGTTTCCAACACATTTGTCACGACTTGCTTTGTCTGGACGGACGCGTTCAGCAAAGTTGTCGCGCCTTTCCATGAGCCCGTAATTTTCGCTTGTGGATCTGCGGCGCCTCTATGCGTCGACACGTGGCTCCTGCTTTCTGCCCGTGACTATCCATGAAACGACATCAGGGACCACATTCCCTCTTTTTAGAAATCCCGCTTTGCGCTCATAATTCACATTTTATCTTTTTAAGAAAAAAATTAAATTTAAACGTGTGGGCTTCAGATTTCATGTTGGGTCGGGTTTTACCGTTGTTGGGTTAATTTCATTTTGGGTTGGGCTTTCAATTGTTTGGGTTTCAGTTTGTGTAAGATTATCTGTTAGGGCTTACTGTTTTGAGTGTTTTACTGTTTCGTGTTTTTTATTTATTTATTTTATTTTATTTTATTTGAATGTTTGTTTTGTAATTTTTATTTTGTAATTGTTTTATTTTATTTTTGTATGTTTTGTGATTTTTATTTGCTTTAATACCCTTCATTTGTTGTTATGACATTGGTTGTGGCTAATTTTTAAACATTGAGGACAATGTTCATTTCTAGGTTTGGGGGTATTGGAGTTTAGCAAGTAAATTTGGTTTTTCTTAAAATTAAAAATAATAATAATTGAAAAAAAAAAAATTTATTTATTTTTTTGCTTGTTTTTATTTTAAGTATTGTTTTGTTTTGTTTTTGTTTTGAGTCACTTTCCGAACACTTATGATGAGATAGTGATAAATGTTTGCATGACTTAAATAAAAATTGGATTTCATTTTATTTTAGTGTTTTTTTTCTTTATTAAAAAATAAAAAAAAAATTTGGCATTGTTCTAGCATGATATGTTTGAAACCTTCTTTACACTTGCCATTTGTTTCATAATTTTCCAATTAAAGGATTTGCATGACCCAAAGAATTGTATCAAGCACAAATTAGACTTATATAACCATATAAAGTGAGCTTTTGAGCCTTGTACTTCAATTCATGAGTGTTATATACATACTCTTATTTTCTTGTCATCAAAGTTGTTGTTTGATCTCATTATTTATTGATTTGGTTGAACACTTAAAAGTCATTCATTCTTATGCAATTTGACTTCACGACATTTAAGAAGTGATATTAAGGCCCTCTTTGGATCGTTTGTGCCTTTCAAGCTAACCTTATGCATGCTTAAGCATGATTTTCCATTGTTAACCATTTTGAGCCTACATGTAAACCTTTTCTTTCATTTAACCAATTATATTTCCTCGCCTTAGCCTGAAAAACAAATATTTACCTTTCTAAAGAACTCATGAGCTTTAATTGGGATGTGTTTTTCATACTAAGTTTGGGAATTTCGAAGAAAAAAAAAAAAAAAATCACACAATTGGTGAAAGAAAAGAGAAAAGTTGTGATTAAGTGGTGGTTGAATGAAATTTCATTTTTGGGCCTTCAAAATAAATTGGTGGTTGTTCAGGAAAGGAGTGAATCAATGTAAATGAAGGGTATAAGGAGTTTTGATCAGGTAAAAGAAAAAAATCTAATCGTGATGATTCGAAGTCTTGTAAACAATTATTTTATGCTCTTGCATTGCGAGTTCCTTGGACTTTGTATTATCCATATCCTTCATTTCTTACTCACCTTACACCCTTGGCCCCATTACAACCCATGTTAAAGACCTAAATTGATCTTAAATGTCATGTGGTTGAATTGCATTCATTTTTCTACTTTTAAGTGTTTGACATCCTTCTTGAGATCATATTAATGCAAGTTCTTCATATTTCTATTGCGAGTTAAGTCCCTTATGGTTTAACTCTATTCTCATGTTTATAACTGAGTGTGCATTATAGCCCTCTTCTGAGTGATTCATTTGTGAGAGGACAACTTTGGTGAGATTTGAAGTTGAACTTATGCTTTGTATGATTTTTGAAATTGTGTGAAAACTAAGATTGGGGAATTTGTTGCATTTGGCTATCACACTACTACACTTTGAGCATATTGTGTTTAGAACTTTGCCGCTTTGTAAATAATGTCTAAAAATTGAGCTTTTATTGTTAAAACGTTTAAGTCATGTGCATGAGTCATTTCTCTTCAGAAAATGTTCGGAAAAATTGTTTTAAGTTCTTTGTGTTTTTGTGTTTGTTTTTGTTTTTGGTTTTGCTTAAGGACTAACAATCTTTAAGTTTTCTAATTACTTTGTTTTACAGAGTCAGTAAAACGTTTGTGGGTATCGTATCTGTTAAACCCTCAGGAGACACAACTCCTCCTACTAGGGATGCCTAGAGGTTTAAAGGCTTGTTGCATATGCTAAATGCAATCGAGTTACCTACGAAAGTGGTTTAGTTAACTTCTAGTTTTGTTTTTAACTTTGTTTTGTGTTGTTTTGCTCGAGGACTAGCAAAATCTAGGTTTGGGGGTATTTGATCGGTTCATAATTGTATATTATTTCTTACCCTTCTAACTTATGATTTGGTTATGTTTTTGAGTTAAACTTGTGCTTTTAATCCTTTTTATGTTTATCTTTCAGTTAATTGAGCTTTAGGTAACAATGATGGCTTTGGAGAACATAATTCATGCAATTCAAGCATGTTAAGGCCTAATTTGGATGAATTGATGAAGAGCTTAAAGACAAATTCATTATGGCTACAGCCCCCTGCCAGTCCAGTTCCGTAGGTCATATTGAAAGCTTTGTTTCAGCAACCTACATAGCTCGGATGAGGCCACATTCTTCATGAAAGTTGCTCCAATTGGTGTGTACTATAACATATCAAAAATTCAGCCCCATTGGATAAATCTGGAGTCCGTTACCTAGCAAACACAGAACCATGCTCAGGATGGATCTTATCAGCGCGGAAAATGAGTTAGCAATTTGTTTCGGCCTTAACTTCTTCCTCCGACCTTGGATTGGCCCAAATAACATATGGCTGGAAAGAAGACATTCTGAACTTCAATTTAGAGTGCTTAAAGTCCTAATTTGATTAAGAGAAGCCCAAGTTGTAAGCCCTTGAAGTTGCTGGTCATGCTGACCTCAGCATGTGCTGGTTGGATGCTTGGTCATGGTGAGCTAGGTATGAGCTATCATTTCTGGTTGGAAGCTTGGTCATGGTGACATGAAGATGAGCTAGGGCTGCTGGTGGGATTTAGTGGTGAAGTGCATCAACCAATTCAAGATTTTCTAATACAAGTGCATCACCCATTTCAGATTTTCTAATACAAGTGCATCAACCATTTCAGATTTTATAATTCAAGTGTTGTATGCATTAGTCTTATTGAATTCTGATTTTCACTTCCCCTAGGCCTATAAATAGGGAAGTTCTCTAAGCTTGTATAACACCCCAAGGGGGGGGAGCTCTCAAACACTTCTCTAGAGCTCCCTTCCCTTCTCTCCCTCAAATTCTCTTAGTTTCCCTTTGTAGTTCTCAATTGTTGTAATAAGATCATTCTATTAAATTTTCTTTGTACTAAATATCAAACATCTCTCTACTTCCCTTCTCTTCCAAAAGTCTCCATGTCTCAAACACTTCACAAACACATTTCTCTTCCTTCCCTAAGTTCTCAAATTCTCCAAGTTCACAAACATCCTCCAAGTTCTCAACCACTCTCTTCCAAATTCTCAAAGTTCCTAAACACTCTCTTCCAAAATCCACAAAGCTCTCAAAACACCTCTCTACTTTCTTCTCCAAATCCTCCAAGTTCTCAAACACTCTCTTCCAAATTCCCCATGTCTCAAACACATTCCCTTCCAAAATCCTCAAAGCTCTCAAACACATGTTCTTCCAAAATTCTCTAAAGTTCCCAAACACTTTCTTCTCCCTCCTCAAAGTTCTCAAACACTTCCTTTCTTCCTCAGTAGCCTTGTTACCAAAGCTAAGAACTTAACTTAGCGGTCGACAGCAAGCTTGCAACTTTTTTACATTTTCCGCGTGGTTGGATCTAATACATTCGAAATATCTTTCCCAATGCGAAGCATATTTCAACCATCTAAACAAAAACTTGGCCTTCCTACGAACAATTTGACTTCCAGCACTTCAACATAGGCTTCAACAGATAAATACCAAACATTGCAAAAGACCAGAGCTATCACATTTTCTTTTGGCAAGTGAACTCTCATATTAAATACTGGCCTTTTCATTGCAGAAGTTGGGGACAAAGACAAACCAGCATTGGACTTTATTATATGCGCGCCATGGAGCGGGTTGCAATGAGTTTGCAACCAATAATCAAGTAAGGAGTCGTCTACAAGTGATTGTAATTCTAAAGAAATTGGAGGCTATGCTCCACCATTGTGTAAGGG
The DNA here is from genome assembly GCF_965620075.1 of Prunus avium. NCBI lineage: Eukaryota > Viridiplantae > Streptophyta > Magnoliopsida > Rosales > Rosaceae > Prunus > Prunus avium. Next base: position 29,356,951 of record NC_142286.1, read on the forward strand.
GGCAAGAAAGGAGAAAGAAAATGGACCAAACTAGGAACATTTATATCACAATAAGCAAAGGAGCTCACAAATGATCCTCATAGAGCTCTTATACACTGAAAAGGTAAAACACCAAAGCGCTGCAAACAAGAAGAAATTGAAAGAATAAAAACTTGCAGCCATGTAGCTCATGTGTATCTCTCTGTACAAATTTAGAGAACAACAAAGATAAATCCCAGAGTTGTGCTATGTGTCCTGCAAAACCAAACCTTTCAAAGTTTCAGGGTGAGATCTGGTGTAGACTTGGTCTCTACGTCCACGGGCGGTGTGACCTCTACAAAATTTGAATTTGAACTTTCATGAGTCAGTACAAAACTTGGATGAGTGTTACTTGTCTCAGCAGCCCGACGGAAACTACCAGGCCATAACAGCTCAGCCCCATCATCCACCAAGAAAATGGGTACCCCCAAATACCCCTGTTCAAATCTTGCACTGCTTCCAATCTCAGCAGGCCTCACTGGTGGTGCAAACCCTTGATGCACTGATGAGTGTGCTTCTATTCCTAGAGACCTGAATGAAGATCCGTGCAGAGGCAACGACGCTATGCTTGTGTATCTCTCAGAGAAAATACTCATTCGCATAGCGCGCTTTGCCAGCGTTCTTTCTTTCTTATGCGCATTCTGGTGACCACCAAGAGCCTGTGAGCTCAAGAACTTGCATTGACAGTAATTGCAAGAGAAAAGTCTTGGAGCGGCTGCTTTTGTGTTTTGAGATGCAGGTTCATTGCTGCTCTCACTTGTGCTTGACAATGAGAGTCCTACAGAATCCCTTCCCACTAAGTCCTCATTACTGAAGCTAAGAGTTAAGTCAAGGGAAATGGGCTCCAACGCTTGTTGAGCTGCAATGGGATTTGTGGAGTTGGCTGCGCTGTCATTGGAGGTATTAGCAGATGTTTCTTGGATGGAGATGTTAGAAGCAACTTGGCTGCTAACATCAGAGTCATTTGCTGAGGAGGCTTCCACTTCAAGGTCAAAGTAAGTGTTCATGATTTAGCTGACACTTTTTAGGTTCGGGGGATAGTTTACATATCGGGCTTGAAATAACCGGATTGAGCCAGTTCAGCAAAGACTAGTTGATCTTATCCTGCACTTTCACAAACAAAGAATTGTCAAATGTTAGAGGTAATGTTCACTCTCTTTCACTAGAATGGAAAGAAAGATAGAACATGACAGTTGCAGTATAAATTTCTTGATCCATCACAACTACTATTTTATTTTATTTAATGATTGCAATTAAAACTTTGAAAGTAGATTATGTGTGCAATTTTAAGGAAACATCAGTACGAAAGGTAAGCTACTAATCTCCGGAACAGAGAGAGCAGAAACATATAAAATCTGGAGAGCAAATGTTTTCCTGTGCAAAGTAGTGGTGTGGTGTGGTAATGTGCCATATTTTGTTCTGTATCTGTACAGCATTTGCTGCTAATATACAAGCATATATAAGTGAGGCCAGTTTGGGACACTTTCGCTTTCTAAGAACTCATTTAAATTATGAGTCTCATCTCTTAAAGAAAACATTCCCCCATATTAGGATCAGAGAAACACACAGAATTACAAACAAAGAGGCCAGCAATCTGGTTTTTTATTCCGAAAATACAAGAGAAAAGGCCAGCATCTTCAAATGTCAGAGGGTTCAATAGATTCTTAAAAGGAGGCTAGAGTTAGAAAGAAGGTAATATATCCAACAGAGACAAGACATAGGCCAATCAAAATTTTAAGCTCTCACAGATAAAAACATATGGTAACGTTATGATTTCCCTTTTGAAATTTATAATTTATGAATTTCAAATATATAATTTAATTACCCTAAAAAACATGTGCAACTTTCAGTCAAACATAAACAAATTCCAGTTAAGAGATAAGAGAAAGATGCAATTCTAAGAAAAGGACTTGGTTGTGTGATCAAACCTAAATTAATTACAACGCGTACGTAAATCATGAAGAAAATATGCAACCATGGACTCAAATTAGCGAAAATATTTGTTATAGGTGACTGTTTTACATGACAACTTTCTACAACTTCACAAAAGGGAAATAGGTTTTGAAGTTTAATCTATGAGCACTACATCTGCAATGGATTGGTATCTGACTAGAGAAAAGAGATTGCAGAAGACAGTGAGATTAGAGAGACCTTTATCAAAGACCTGTAGAAATTCCTGCAATTCTCTGCAAAATTGTTCTTTAGACTAACCAAAATTCTGATACTATCTGAAAACTTGGGGGATAAAGGGATGCAGGACAATTTATCAGAACACAAAAAGTGGCCAATACAGATGAAACCCTGAATCCAATAAGATGAAACCAGATAAAACCACAAAGGCAAAGAAAATGAGATACACATAAAACAAGAAGATGAAAAAAAAAAGAGAAAGATGGGCAGAGCAAAAGTACCAGGAACATGGAGATCAAGAACAATTGGGTAGCTCTTGGGTGTCCATTTCACAATGTTTGAAATTAGCAGACATCTGCTAACTCAGTGTTGCTTGTCATATTGAGCATCTGAAGACAGAAGAGGTTTGTGGGTTGCTAGCTTTTTGACAAAACAAATGGTGGGTGAGATCATGAGGCTCAGAACAAACAAACAGTTTACTAAAAAGAATTGAAGATAGAAAAAGGAAAAGTAGGGTTGATGTTTAATTATGGGAAAGCAAAGATTAGAGGAGAGTGGTGGGGTTGGGGAGACAGTGGTGGGAGGTCAGAGAGTATGAGGAAAAAGGCAGTGTTGGGATAAATTTAAGAAAGAAAAAGAAAGGATGTGACATAATACTACTACTCTCAAGTCTCAGCCATTTCTACAACTGCTTTGTTGATTTTTGGGCCACAAAACACTAAGACTGCTTCCACACACAACTAACTACAACTCAGGATAGTACAATTACATACAGAAGAGAGAGAGAGAGAGAGAGAGAGAGAGAGAGAGAGAGAGAAGCAAAGCCAAAGCATGAGCCAATGGGACAGAATTGATGTTGGTATAGCTTAGCTATGAGTCCCACCAGAGATTCTCTATCTTTCACTCCCACTTTTGAAGTTCTTGATTTGAGATAAGTCCACAATGCATGGGGTCGGCCTTTCAATTTCTTTCATCAGATTGATCACTGTGCACGTCCACCACAAACTACCATAAAACTAATACTCTTTCTTTGCTCACACACACTCACGGCTTCCATATTATACGCCAATTGGGAGATGGGCATGCATATAATCATCATATAAAGCCATATATACCAAACTGTAATTTATAATATTTCCAACAACTCCATCCATCCTTCCTCTAAAATTTCAAAATTTTTTTTTCTAATGTATTATCTGTTAAAGAATATAAAGTCTCACATCGAAAATTTAACAAAATAAAATATCAATGGTCAAATAACTCCTTTACTCCTTTTGTTAGCCTTGTATCACACTCGAATGCAGCCCTTAGCAAAATGTTTGCCCAAAATCTCAGTCAAATTCGAGGCAAACCCGAAAGCTACATCCCTTGAACAATTCTCAACCAAAAAAAGGAAGAAAATGACGTTGGCAAATTGTGGTAAGCAAAGTGCCCATCACTCAAGCTACAAGCCCCTTCCAACGCATCATGTTTTTTTCCATCTATTTGACACAATTAACGAATCAGAGTTGCTTGCAAATTTAAGTAAATTACAAGGCTTTAATTCCTATCAGGCCTACCATTTGACTTGTGAAAAAACAACAATAATTTTCAATAAGAAAAGAAGAATAAATAAATATAAAATAGAACTCGTGTCGATAATAACAAGGGGCTGTGGGAAGTGCAAATTAAAGAACAGATTAGTACAGAAGCAAGCTGTTTAATTTCCTAGTAATGAGGTTCGTTTAAGTTAATATATGTTGTTTGTGCTCAACTAGCCTGGCCAGTAGAGACATGCCTATAACTAGGTACTACAAGCCTACGGGCACTAAACACATGTTTAAAGAGGATTCGTTTTTTCTTTCCACATAAATTCAAATATTTTATCTTCAAAGAAGATGAATCAGATCGCATACTCACGTGACCTTGAGTTTGTGCTGTGTTAATGGAGCTTTGTTGTTTGCATAATAATAGAGATTAGACAATGAATTGAATATTAGTACCTTTTCCCAAGGAAAGGAACATTGGAAAGAGCCAATTCCCCCCCTTTCATTTCCATTTCCCCACTTCCAAGTTCCAACTCTTCAACGCAACTATAAACCAACATTAAGATTGACTCAATATATATATGTTTTTAGCACTAATATAGTGTGGTGAATAAACTTTTGTTTTGGAAATTTGATGACCATAACAATTTGTTTTAATCTCGGCAGATTTAGTTGCTGAAAGGTGTGTGAGAGTCTCTTGAAGGAAAAGGTCTTTAGAGGGAGGCGGTCGAATCACGCCACAAGTACGATTGCTTTCACAAACAAGAGAGATGCCTGCAATTGGGAGTGAGACAAGTGTGTGGGGCTAGGTGGGACCCCAATGTAGAGGGTCTTGCTTGCTTGTGACAGTCGCACTGATGACGTGGTCCGACCGTCTTACTCAAGACTCTCTTCTCATGTAAATGCCTTGAGATTCTTATGTCTTTACCTATAAGGAGGTGCTCTTCGTTACCTATTTACCTATAAGAAGGTGTTCTTCGTTATCTACAAACCACAGTGTCATTCGTATTGCATATACACGAATAACTCATCAAAAACACACAAATTAATAAAACTTTCTGCACACATAACAATCTGTGATTTATTTGTAATAAGCACGGATGACTCCTAAAAGAAACTAAAGTATTTTTCGTTCCATCTTGTCCCAAACTCAAAACGCTTGCTTTAAATGGTCCCCCACCACCAAGCATCAACCAGCACTAGAGTTCTGGTGAATATTTACACCATATACGACTTTTCCAATGATAATTATGTCCTCTAATTCACTACTTAATTGTACATTAATTCTTCCATTACGTTAGTGACACTTTTCTTTATTCTCATGCTGCGGTGCTTTAATTTTTACTAATATAAACATGGGATTTGGCATATGTTCAGACAATTTAAGATCCGATATAAAGTGGTACATGCCTGAACTAATAAGCATATTCTCATGATCTATCAATTTCCTAACTTCATAAATAAAAGTCAAAAGAGAAAGAAATCTTTCTTTTTTTCACTCCCATTTTATTGACTCGGCATCGGCTGGCTTTCTTTCAAATTTATATCGTCCGCATAGGAATCTGTTAACCAAAAAAGTTCATATGGGAGCCAAAGTCTATGAAGATAAGTTTCCTTTTTCTTCTTTTTTTTCCTCAGAGTTTAAGAAGATAAGATTGTCTATGAAGATAAAAATACACTCATACTTTTTTTATAAAAAAATTGAGGAGGAATAATACACTAATATTTTCCTACTCACATCGAATGTGAACACGATAAAAAATAATAATTTAGCATAAATTGCGGTGTGATATTAAAACAGTTGTACGCAGTATTACCAAGTGAGTGTCACATCATAAATATAAAAAAATTACAATGAAATTATATTAAAAAGAAGGTCCTTGGTAAAAATATGTGTCACATTTCTCTAACTCCCTAATTCTTACTTGACATGATGAATCAACCTATATTATGTGGAAAGGGTTCAATGGATGAACAAATCGTCACCTTTGATAACTATACGGAGGAAAATGTGAGACTTTTTTGTGTTCTTTCCCTTCCTCGTTTGTTTCGGTTTATGGGTTTGAAAATTGGGTTAATTACAATTTAGTACCTTGTACTTACACCCTTAAGACATGTTAGTCCCCGTATTTTCAATTTTAACAATCGCATACCCTTAGTTTGTAAATTTTTTGCAATGTGGTTCGCCGTTAGGGTTTCTGTTAGATCTCTCTGTTAACTGCCTACGTGGCATTGTGGGTCCCACATTTTTTAATTTTTTAATTTTAAATGGATTAAAATATGAATAAAATATTAAAAATAAAAAAAATATCAAAATATCAAAATATCAAAATATCAAAATATCTCCAAGTGGGCTCAAACTCAATAATTCGACCTGACCAAACATGAAAAAAGAAAAAAGGACAAAATTAAAAATTCTCAAACAACGATTTTGCTCAAATTTACCAGTTCAGTTGAAAAAGATCTAATTTGACTCCAACTCCGAAGTTCAAAACCCGAATTCTCCATTTCCTCTCTTCCTTATGAAGCAGATCCTCTTCTTTCTTCAGTCCAAGAAGCTTCTGAGAGAACCCAAGAACAGGAGAAGAAACAAACCCTAAACCCAAGAACCAAGAAAAAAGAAAATTGGATGAATCGTTCTTGCTAATGCTCTCAAATCTCCTCCACCTCCACAACTCCATCGACCCAACAACTTCCCTCCTCTCCACCACCACCACCTCCTCGCTCCCCCTTCCCCCTCGATTTCTTCTTCCCTGCCCCGACCCTAAACTCCAAAATCACGAAGACTGGGAGCAGCAGCTTGGGAAGATGACGAAGACTGGGAGCAGCAGCTTGGGAAGACGACGAAGACTGGGAGCTCGTGAATGAAGACGGCTTCGTTTTCAAACGCAGGAAGAAGCGCCGGGTCGACCCATCTGCCGACTCGTCGCTCCGGACTCCACCGTCTGCGTCTGCCGCGGATCTACAGGAGGATGCCGAGAAACTCCGGAGAGAGCGGAAGAAGAAGTATCTTTTGAAGCTCAAAACTCAGTACCAGGCGGAGTGGGTCAGTGGTGGATGAGCTTCTCTCGTGGGTCAGTGGTGTATGAAAATTGAAAGATTTTGGGTCTTAGGGTTTTGCAAGGCCAGAAATTTATGCTCCACGACACCAATTCGGGGCTCAGTTGAGCTGATTTCTCCCTGGAATATTTTGCTTCCGCTGAATATAAAATTACAGTGATGCTTGCTTTTAGTATCATCAGTGCTTGGGTGCGGGTGGTGGTCATCGGTGAATGGGGGAAGAAGAAAATCGCGAGGGCTCTGGTTTTGGAGTTTAGGGTCGGGGCAAGGGGAGAAGAAATCGAGGGGGAAGGGGGAGGGAGTCTGGGTGGTTGCCGGCTGGGGTCTTGGTTCGTTTGGAGGTGGGGGTTTTGGAGGATGGCTGCGAGTGGGCATGGTGGAATGAAGGGGAGAAGAAAATCGCAGCGGTTTGGGAGAATTTTTACACAGAGAGAGAGAGAGAGAGAGAGACAGAGACAGAGACAGAGAGAGAGAGAGAGAGAGAGAGAAATTTTTTGATATTTTGATATATATATATTTTTAATATTTTATTCATATTTTAATCAATTTAAAATTAAAAAATTTTAAAAATGTGGGACCCACAATGCCACGTAGGCAGTTAACAGAGAGATCTAACAGAAACCCTAACGGCGGAACCACATTGCAAAAAATTTACAAACTAAGGGTATGCGATTGTTAAAATTGAAAATACGGGGACTAACATGTCTTAAGAGTGTAAGTACAGGGTACTAAATTGTAATTAACTCTTGAAAATTTATAGGTTTGCAGCATTTGCGGTAAGCCACACAAATCAGTTGCAAAAGGAGCTAAGGCCCAGGGTGGACATGCACCCCTCTGAAATTTTCTTCGAGGCAATTGTCTTCTTAATACCATCATAATTTTTTTAATAATCAAATTTCAAAGTGCCTCTTTGTTTCTTTCTTTATATTTGTCTTCTTTATCCTTCTCACTATCATTGCTACCCCTTCCAAATCTCCTAAATTTTCTTAGTGCGTAGATAATTTGCTAGTATCGATGATGAGTAGATAATTGGTGCAACATGTAAATAAATGGAGCATAGCAATTAAAAATAGCGATTTTTGTATCAAGTTAAAAATTAGTTTGTTTGTCGCCCTAAAGAAAAATAGATTACAATACTCCCTTTGTGAAAATTTTATGCTCCGTCAGTAGCATAACTCATAAGTGTGCGGTGCAAGAAACCGCACATTGTCAAGTTTTGCAATCAACAACGGCATATTTATAAGTCGTGAATCCAGAAATTTTCAATCCCAAAACCCGAAATAAATGGTGCAAAAACATTGGGTCTAAGCAGAATCCCTATTTAGGTATTTGGGCTATAATGTTGTATGGTTGTTTGATAATTTGGACCTTGGGCCTGCTAATGAATGTTTCATTTTTCTTTAATCCGAAAAAAATAAAAAATAAAAAAGAAAGACCAAGTTCTCAGTCCAAGCACCGACTAGCTGACATTTGACCCAATCCCAGCACGCACAGCCTAGAACAGCTGGTCAATCATCTGCCGACTTGAATTCAAGGGTATAGAATAACCACCCTTCCCTAATAAACCCCTCCCTACCCCTGCCTGCCTCTTTCAACTTTTGAAACTTTCAACGGTCAACATTCAAAACCGCTACAACATTTCAAACTTCGGTTTTGACCCCGCGTATCAAAAACCCAACAAACTATATAAACTCATTGGGATTCCTACAATTCTCACAGAACCAAAGAAAACACATACATTCTTTCTCAGCATTTGCTCTGATCAACTTGTCCTCTGTTTCTTTCTACTTTTAAATTAAATTACGCAACGAAAACAATGATTTTGTCTTGGAGAAGAAGAAAGGCTACCCGCCACGCCAACAAGAAGAAGGAGTTTTTTGCTGGCGAGAATTTGGACATGGGGATGGAGGAGATCGCGGTTCCCACTCATTTTCGATGCCCGATATCTCTCGATTTGATGAAGGATCCGGTGACACTGTCGACGGGGATGACGTACGACCGATCAAGCATTGAGAAGTGGATAGAGACCGGGAATAGGACATGCCCGGCAACTAACCAGGAACTCAAGAGTTTTGACCAAATACCAAACCATACACTACGTCGAATGATCCAAGATTGGTGCGTTGAAAACCGGTCTTATGGGATCGAACGGATCCCAACGCCTCGAATCCCCGTGACAAAGTACGAGGTTTCGAGGATTTGTGAGAGAATTGCCGCCGCGGCACGACGCGTGGATGATAGAAAGTGTGGAGAATTGGTGGGGAAGATCAAAGCATGGGGCAAAGAGAGCGAGAGAAACAAGAAGTGCATGGTGGAGAATGGAATTGGCTGCTGCTTGTCAGCTGTGTTCGAGTCTTTTGCCAGCATTTCACTGGAGGAACATGTAGAGATATTGTTGGAGATTTTGTCAGTGCTGCCATGGATGTTTCCAGTGAGTGAAGAAGGCCAATCAAAGCTTGGATCTGCAGGGTCTTTACGAGGTTTCGTGTCGTTTTTGGAGGGCAAAGACCTATCAGCAAGGCAAAACGCAGTTTTGGTACTGGGAAAGTTGCTTTCTTTGGATCAAAAACATGTGGATGACTTTGTTGAGAGTGAAGGAGCTATTGAAGCATTGGTTGGTATAATTAGAGAGCCTATTTGTCCTGCGGCTACTAAGGCTGCTCTGACTTCTGTTTTTTTCATGATTTCATCTCCATCAGCAGCAGCCAGTGATGAAATCAGATCAAGATTTGTGGAGTTGGGTTTGGTTTCTTTGCTGCTAGATATTATTGTTGATGCAGAGAGAGGCCTGTGTGAGAGGGCTTTGGCAGTTTTGGAGGGTCTTTGTGATTGCAAACAAGGGAAAGACAAGGCCCTAGAGAATGCTCTAACAATGCCCCTTTTGGTTAAGAAGATTTTGAGGATTTCGGAGTTGGGAACTGAGTTTTCCGTCGCTATAATTTGGAAGCTCTGCAGAATTGAAACTGAGGAAAGCATTTTGATTGAGGCACTTCAAGTGGGTGCATTTCAGAAGCTCTTGGTTCTCTTGCAGGTTGGTTGTGGTGATGGGATAAAGGAGAAGGTTACTGACTTGTTGAAATTGTTCAATCTTCACACAAGTAAAGTGGACTGTGTTGATTCATCCATGGATTTCAAGTACCTAAAGAGGCCATTTTTGGGTTAGGTGAAATTTTTTGTTCTGTAGATTGGGTTAGAAATTCTTGTGTACAAAATAGAAAGATATGTAAAGAGAACACCATACAATTAATTCAATTACCAGGTTGGAACCTGGAACAAACATTCATTCATTCATTCAATGTATGCCGAAAGGTTGCCATTTTCCTTTTTCCTGTTCTTTTTTTCTTTTGACAATGTTATCCTTGACACCCAAAAGTCACAAAAGTGCATTTGCTCTTCATTAGAGCAGTAAATCCCAAATGACTATAGATTGCTTCTGAAGGCGAGAAGTTGTCCATTTAACCTTGGGAAATTCTGTCATACGAACACAGATGACATACAAACACTGTCTGAACGTTAGATCAGCAGGACAGAGTTCGTATGGCAGACGATCTATTACAGCTACAAGGGAGGATATCTCCCCAATGATTTCTACTATATGGAATCCCCAGGTTCAAGGCTCTCTTCAGTGTCAAGTGTACTTCAATCTGGAGTTAACTAAGATGGAATTAAGAATCTCTCCTCATTGGTTAGTGAAGTCACATTATCTGCCTCAGAGATTAAGCATGCGTTGTCTGCAGAATCCTTCCTCTTGATTGCTCCTTTAGGATGCATAGGAAGGAGCTCCTAAAACATCATACGGATAATAATACTATGCTGGTGAAGAAAAAGAGTATATAATAAGACAAAAATCTAGGATACAATGGCAATAAGGCTATGGATAATGTTTCTTCATACTTCCTCAAATCCATTTACAAGATGAGTAGGTGCAAAATTACTTCTATTGCACTGAATGATGATTCTTTGACAATCAAAGATGAAGAGATCAAAGCTGAAGCTGCAAAGGTCTTCTGGTCCTTTTTGGCTAATTCTAGAGGGAGCACAAGTCCTAATTTGGATGGCCTGAGACTTTGGAATCTCAAGCTCAAGAAATAAGCAGGGATACCTATATAGGCAATGGGTCGTGTCGTGTCATGTCGGGTTCATGTCGTGTCAGGATAATAAACGTGTCAAGAATGCTGAACTCAAACCCGACCCATTTAATAAACGTGTCGTGTCGGGTTCGAGTCGTCTTAAACAGGTTACCTGGTTAATAACCTGTTTACTCATTTCTAGTTTCCAATAAATTCGTACACTTGTGGGTATTTATAATTGGATGATTAGCACATTAATTTGTGTGGTTAAAATTAAAAGAAAACAAAATAAAATAAAAAATAAGAAAAAAAAAATATATATATATATATATATATATTTATTTATTTATTTCACATTTAAAAAAAAAAGGAGGAAACATGGGACTACATTAAATCTTTAAAAAAAAAAACAACAACATCATGGCGCGCTTCTTGATTCCACAATTAGAGACTTTAATTTGGCCATCTGGATCTCCTCTCTCAGGTTTTCATGCACCGCTTCTTGGGGCTCATCACTTGAGCTTCCAAAGATCACTTTCTTAACTTTAGCAAAACTTGGATCTCCTCGCGTACGTTTACCCATTCGATCCAAGGCCTCCAACTGCACTTTCATGTCCTTAGAGTAAAAATCTACCTTCTTTGATAGTTTTTCAATCTCTTCCTACAATATTTCAAGCTGGTGTCGCATCTCCTCCAACGTCTTTGCCCTCTCCCTTTTCAATCTCCTTATAGCACTCTAACAATCTTCAACCAAATTCCGTTCTGCCACCAACTGAGCTCTTAGCACTTGCACCTCATGAGAATTGACAATCTTCATCACGCACCACTTGATTATCATCCCTTATTCCCAGCACATGCACATCCCTAGGAGTCACCAAACTTCTCGCAACTCCAATAGCAATATTGTTATCAAAGAGTAATGAGTCGTTTATGGTAACTGGTCTCGTGAGGAAGCAAAGTAGGGCATCCATACTGGTGCAACCCTTTGCTCCCATGTATGTGTTGGTGGAACTAGGTTTAGATCGAGAGAAAATGGGAATGAAGATGCCATTTTATTTCTGAATTTGAGGAGACAAGTTTAAATCGAGAGAAATGGGAAGGAAGAAAATTGGCAGAGCTAGGGTTTTTTTTTTTTTCTGAGATGTGATTGTGTTTTCCCTTTGTTTCCTTTTATAGACAAACAGAGGGGCCGCTTGGGATTTGTGGGAGCCGTTCAATAAAGTCATCCATAATTTTTGCCGAATTTATGGGTCATGTTTTTTCCGTGCGGGTTTCAAGTCGTATCGGAAATTGCCACCCATCTATAAAGAAATAAACTTTTATTTTATTAAGCTTAGCCTATCATCGGCCCTGAAGTAGATTTTTTTTATTTTTGTGCTGCATTGTCACCATAATTAGGGTGCTGCTATCTCAGATGATCAGATCATTAGCATTAACCAGGTTTTTTATTTTTGGTCTTAGTTATTCAGTTTACTTAATGAAAGCATGTGACATGCTTGAATATGAGAGTTTCTATTAAAATGAAATATTATTTCTTCAGAGTCGAGAACCACTTTCCATTTCATTCAAAACCTCTAAAACAAGTCATAACATTCCATAACATCAGAGTGGGGGTAAGGCTAAAACATGAAAGTTTGAACAAATTGTACACAGAAACCGCAAGGAAAGAAGCAACCAGAATAAACATACCAAACCACGATTACAATAATTTACATCTAAGTCTTATCTCCCATCCGCAGATGTGAAAGACTCGGCGAATCCATACGGTCGTGTAGGGATGCTAGTTTGAGTATTGTCCAAGCTGGGAAGAAGCGATGAAGAAGAGGATTCCATATTGCTTCTGCCTTCATAAGCCTGCCACTTCTTAAGTGCTTGTGGCAACGACATTTCGAGGTCTATACCAAATATGTCTTCAGAACTCTGATCACTTGGTTTCCAAAGCTCCACTAGAGAAGATAGAACATTGACAGTATGGCCCATGTCAGGCCTTTGATACGGTTCTCTTGCACAGCAGTGGCCTGCTAACTCAGCAACAGTGCTGACACTGGCAAGTGTTTCCTCACTGAGATCAATTGTTGGATCAATGGCCTTGCGGAATGTGTCTTTGTTGATGAACATTCTCCGGAACCATGTTACAAGGTGCATGCTCTCCTCTGGCTGGCTCTCGTCAAGTGCTTTTCGCCCGGTGATTAGCTCCATCAAAATCACCCCAAAACTGAACACATCTACTTTAGTTGTCACACGGCCAGTAACTGCATGTGTTACAAATGTTTCGTTAAAGATTAAAATCAATATTAGTTAGCAAGCATTAACCAAGAGATAAATAGAATTTATCTTTTTCTGAAAAATAAAATGAATTATACAACATTATAAATTGCAGGACCAGAAGAAAAAGTGCAAGCAAAAGACAATAATTAGCTTTGCTGTCAATCTACTGAAGTGGGGCTCAGCTGACTCAAAAAAGAGAAAAACAGAAGAACAAAAATGCAAAAAGGGGTTAAGAGAATCTATTGTTCATGAGGCCAAAACCAACTGGCAACAACTACTACAAGGGAAGCTTTCAATGAAAACAATCCACTAGAAGCCAAATATCCTACCGTTGTGTTATTATAAAGAGTAAACAAAAGTTGCTTAATCTTCAGGTTTTCAAGTGAGCTCAGAAAACCTAGCTAGCACTGATGCCCCCAAAAAGGCCAAAACCACAGCTGGCAGAGAATAGAATGATGCACTTTAGATTATTACTGAACATGCAATTTGGTGAAGTGTGGATTATACTAATCCATCGTATGGTCACTTTCTTGTCCCTGTACCTAACCCACAAACCCCCTAAGGATATCATTAATTCACGTTTCTAGTTTGCTTTCTTATCCCAACGATGGCTCCACATATCATAACATGGCGGAAAACAGACTCATTACCATCTTACATCTATGAGTGTGATGGGTTACACAAGTTGATAAAAAGCTGATGTTTGCTTTTTTTTTTTTTTTGCCCCTTAAACTGGTTTGCTTGAGTATTAACACAATCTTAGGAAATGGACGCAAAGACCTAAGGTTAAATTCTGGTGGTGCCATATTATGCAAATATTTTCCATGAACTTTTAAGTATCAGGTACTCAAACTGATCCGGTATCGCTCTCGCGTTTTATCTTCTATCAGTTTCTTTAAGTACATAAAATTTAAAAATTAATTAAAAAGTAAACAGAAACAAAACTTACCTGCATATTCTGGTGCCAAGTATCCAAAAGTCCCTGCAATTCTTGTTTCAATTGAAAATTTACCCTCTGGAGCAAGCCGTACGAGACCAAAATCTGCAACCTTTGCCCTCATATCATCTCCGAGAAGAATATTTGAAGGCTTTAAGTCCCTATGTATAAAGCTCTGATGTGCCAAACCATGGAGATACTCAACCCCCCTTGCTACATCTAAGGCAATGGTCAGCCTTTTTGTCCATTCGAGTGGCTTCAGTCCTTCTTCCGGCCAGTTGAAGAGGTACCTACTGAGCGTCCCTTGAGGCATATATTCATATACAAGAAGCCTTTCATTGCCATCCAAACAATATCCCAAAAGAGCAACTAGATGCCTGTGACGAACCTTTGTCAAAACCGAAATTTCAGACTTAAATTCGGTAAGCCCCTTACCAGCTATTACCCCAGACTCCATTCTCTTAACTGCAATCTTTGTTCCATCATGCAGTTCCCCTTTATACACTGTCCCAAAACCTCCTTGTCCCAATATATTTTCTTGACTGAAATTGTTGGTCACATTCCGGAGCACTTGAATAGAAATCACCATGTTTCCTGCTTCAACCATTTGGATTTCACTGGGCTCACTACTAGTAAGAGTATGAGTTTCACTTATTGCACCAACACTAACACTGGAGCCAGCAACTGTGATCTTCATGCTTTCATTATCAGACCCAGAATGGCGGGGATGAATTACCATTGCATTCGGGCTCTGAACTCTGCTTAACTGCTTTTGTTTTGTTCTATATATGCAGATAAGCAACAGTGCAATTAAGAAAATCACAAAAACACCCCCGATCACAGAGAACACAATAACTCCTATTAGAGTTGAAGATTTCTTTCCGTGAGGTCCAGAACTGCCATTATTTCCGGAACCTATACTTGGAGAAGGGTTAGTTGAATTTTGAGATGGTGCAGCTCCCGATGAAGTACTCTTGTCCTTCCCCATATTAGGGTTACCATTCTTGTTTACAAGCACATTAACCTTAAAGTCTGGAACTTTCCCATAGAGCTTATTATTGGACACATCTAAAACAGTAAGTGCAGGCAGCGTGGCAAGCTCCTCAGGAATAGTTCCAGTTAAATTGTTATCAGCAAGAATTACCCTTTGCAGGGACTTCAGTGATGCAATTTCGGGCGAAATCATTCCAGTAAGACCCATTTTCTGAAAATTGAGGACAGTAATGTTCCCATTACTACAGGTGACCCCAATCCAATCTGCACAAGGATCATTCCCCTTCCAATTATCTGCAAACCTTTGTGGGTAACCCATTGAACTCACAATCAAAAGCAAAGTATTCACTCGAGGATCACATTGACCAGGACTTGGCAAGCAAAAGTTATTAGAACCCTTAACCATATCTACTGCAACCCCCACCCCAAAAGCTGGCATTGGCCCTTGGAGCAAATTGTTTGTCAAATTCACCACCTCTAGTGATTTAAGATTCAACAATGAAACTGGAACAGGACCAGTAAACATATTATCTCTCAAACTCAAGCTCCGCAAATCTGTCAAACCCGAAAAGTCTGGTAATGGACCCGAAAATGCATTAGAATGCAACCAAACTTCTTTCAACAGAGTCATGTTCTGTATAACCCCAATGCTTCCACCCAGCTTACCTACACTCTCTTGCCCATTAAGCCAAAGAGACTGAATTCGCGACCGGGCAAAGCTCTCGGGCAATTCGCCTTGGAGGCCATTGAAAGCCAAGTGCAAGTTAACCAGACTTGGAAACGAATCGCCGTCGAAAAAATCCGGTACATTTCCGGTAATGTTGGCCGAATTGGCCGAGAAATTTTGAAGTGATGATGCATTTCGGAGATTTGCGGGGATTTCCCAACCCATAAAAGGGTTGTTATCAATCTCAACAGATTGAAGTGAAGTCATGTCAGTGAAGAAATCACTGGGAATTGAACTAAATTGGTTGTTACTAAGCAATAGCACTTGTAATGAGATTAACCCACTTAAGCTCGGAAGAGGACCGGAGATTTTGTTCCACTGAAGCTCTAAACGCTCTAGTTCAGTGAGGTTTTGGAGGCTTGGAGGAAGCGTACCTTCAAGATTGAGGTGACCCAGTTGGATCCGAGTCACCCTTTTGTCATCGGACCAGCCAACATGGCTCCACTTGCGGGGGTCAAGGTCGGACCATCCGAGAGATTCAGATGGGTTGAGGCTCTTCTTGAGATCCAGCATTACTGAAGCATCATTGCTGGAACTTGTTTGAGAGTTGGCACACAGCAAAAATGAAGAAAACCCAGTAACGAAAATAGTCAAAAACTTGAACCCAAAATGGGTTTTCTTCTTCATCTTGAAACAACTACACAATCACAGAGAGAGAGAGAGAGAGTGGGTTTGTACAAAGTATTGCAGAAAGGTGTAAACTTTCAAGAAGTTGGTTCCATATTATTCCAAACGATCAGGAGATTGATAGAGAGAAAGAGGGGGCTCATTACATTGTTGAAGGAAAGTTAGAATCTTTAAGTAGAATGGTGATGGAGAGCAGAGAGAAAGAAAGGGTGCAGTGAACAGAGAAGCTTTTTTTTAGCAAGAGAGGAAGGCTGTCTGGCTTGCACATGGGGAGTGTGGACCACATGGGAGTCTCTGAATTGGGAAAGGGTAGGGGTGCTTAAAAAAGGCTGTCAATGACAGAGTAAAAAGGCTGGAAATGAGTCATGAATGGAGTGGGTTTTTGATACCTGGTCCATCAGTCCATTGGGGGTCAAGTTGGCCTTGCAAAATGCATAAATAAATAATAATAAAAAGTGTACTTATTACTTTTTTTTTTAATGAACATTTACCAAAAAAATTTATTAAGAAAATTGTGTCAATATTAATTTATTTATATATAAGCGGAAAACCCGACCGAATGAAACCATCCAGATAGAGTTGAAATGAGTAAAGGAGGAGAAGATGCACATGGCCTGTTTTTATTATTTTGTGTATGGAAAGCATCAAATCATTTTTATATGAAAAAATATGCAATATACACAAACTTTCTTAATTTTATTATTGAATTAATTGCTTTATTTATGAGCTTTTCATGTATATGCTTATTTTAACATGAAATATTATACAAGTATCCATATAGAACCTATTTAGAAAAAAAAATCTAAAATTAGGCACTTGTAATTTTCTAATTGGTTATTAGAAAATTTAAACGCACTAAGAACTAATTAAAAAAGAATAAATAGCTAGTTTTGAATTTTTTTTCTTTTCAAATAAACTTTATATGAGTATTTGTACAATATGTCATGTAAAAATGAATTTTTTTATTACTAAAAACCTATTTATTTATTGGCCAATTGCCTACTTGGTAAACCACCTGATGAAATGTCACTAGTATTGATTCGAATTTTGAGGAACTTTTAGCTAGTTGATTTAATTATTGTACATTGTGGGCTTGTGTAATGACTTTCGTTGGGCCCTTATTGGTCACTTCTTGGGCTGGTTCGCCCTGCTGTTCTATTTTTTCGGTTTGGGCTCTTGAGCTAAGGCATAAACACCATGTTTAACAATTCTCAGGAATTCTATAGTGGGTTTTATTTAGGCAAAAGGTCACTTTCGGTTCCTGTAGTTTGCCGTTTTTACCACTTTGGTCCCTGTAGTTTCAATTTGGTCAATTTTGCCCCTGTACTTTCAATTTCAAGCAATTTAAGGACAATCTAGATTTTCTGTCAAATTTCTTTAACACCCGTCATCTTTTGGTCATGTGCCCCTCACGTGGAGGGGCAATTTCATCAAATCGTGCCCACCTAAAAGCTGCCCTCTCTCTTTCTTCTTCGGATGCAACTTTGGGATTGTGGGTTAGGGTTCTTCAAAAAATTTCAGACCTGTGGGTTCTTCAAAAAATTTCAGACCTGTGGGTTCTTCGAAAATGTCAAAATATGCTACCAGCCAAGCTCCAAAATGCCCATTTTGTAATGGTAAAATGAGAATAGCAACTTCAAAGACTGATAGGAGTCGTGGAAGACGATTCTGACTCATCACTACTGTCCTCTATTCTCCACCTCCTACCCTCAACATAAGTGTCTTCTTCACTGTCCTCTTCTTCACTACGTACCCTCTTCTTCACTACTCTCCTTTTCTCTATCCTCTTCATGAACAACATTCTCAGCAATTTGAGAATGCACAGGGACCTCCACAGTTCCTACATTTTCATTCCCCACTTGTACATTGACTTGAGTCACCTGTGATTGTTGACTAAAAAGCTCATCAAAAAACTCATCTGGGACCTCATCAAATGCTCCGGTATAAGGAAATTGGGGTAGCCCAATGTCTGAATTTTTTTGACAGAAACAACGTTTATATAATTGAAATGCATGTATCTCGTACACTTTATGCAAACAGGAGGAACTTTATGCAAACAAGGAGGGACCACAACAAATACAGATACCATATTTATTCATTTACTTCCTAAAGTCTTAACTTTTTCCAGCAACCATTCCACTAAGAGACAAGTCCTAACCCAGTACACTACACCTTTTCAAAACTAGAATCTGACAAAGCAAAAAAATCAGAATATGACAAACCCACCACAACTCCAGCACTAACTCACCAAAACAATTCAATAAAGAATGCATTGAAAGCCTAAACAACTTGGAATATTGAAAGCCCAACAATTGAATAAAGATCCCAAACCAACTTGAACCTAATTTTAAAATCGAGCTCTCACCTTGTTTATTCCAGCATCCACTTCCTTCACCTCTCTTCTTCATTGTTGATGATGTGAAAGTCTAAATCCAGCAAAATAGTGTCTTGTTTCGAAATTGATATTCAAACCCTAACTGTACTCTGCCCAAAGTCACGACTTCAGTGTAATAGAGAAACGCGCAGCTTTTTTTTTTTTTTTTTTTTTTTTTTTGTGGGTCTCAAGAAGAAAGAGAGAGGGCAGCTTTTAGGTGGGCTCGATTTGACGAAATTGCCCCTCCACGTGAGGGGCACGTGACCAAAAGATGACGGACGTTAAAGAAATTCAACAGAAAATCTCAATTGTCCTTAAATTGCTCGAAATTGAAAGTACAGGGGCAAAATTGACCAAATTGAAACTACAGGGACTAAAGTGGTAAAAATGGCAAACTACAGGGACCGAAAGTGACCGTTTGCCTTTTATTTAAGACTAATCGTTGAATCAAATTGGTTAGCGGTTGAAAAAAATTGGTTAGTTTGATCCAACGATCAGATTAAGAATGTCTGCAATTTTTTTGTTTTTAATGTGGAAATTATGAAAATATACAAGACTCCTACTGTAATAGTCTCTAGTCTAGCCCCAAGCCCCCAATAATTCAAGCACGTTTCATGGTGGGACGAAGCAGAAGAGCTTTAGGTGGAAGAACCCACCTAAAGCACCCTAAAGATCCTTAAGCTTGCACACCCTTAAGAAAACAAGCTGGCTTATGTTTCTTTTAAGAACGAAATTTGCGAAAAGCACTCTTGCACATATTTGCAAATACATTAAATGGCCAAATTTCTGAGTCTATGCATTCTGCAAGGAATTAATTCCACAAACTTCATGCCCGGAAAATTATAAAAACAAGATCACTGGTTTTCACTCTACATATATCATGACGAACCCAGCACAAAACAACTAACTATTCGCTAATTTTAAAACAAGATCACTGGTTTTCATCATGAGCGCTTGATCAACATTTGGAGTTTATGTGTGGTTGCCGTCCTCCTTTTATTATACAAGCAATAAATTTCTTCACTTACAAATACAATCAGGCCAACATAATGGATCGCATTCCTCTGAAAGCAAGTGATGGGGAGCATCCAGCTCTATAGGTTCTAGCTCTCTGGATTCCATGGCGACTTGGTCTAGTTTTGACCTTCGGCTCTCTTTGGCAAACCTGCAACTCACCATACAACTCTTTAAGGAAACAAAATGACATTATAAAAATTTAGAAAGAGGTTTACGATTTTGTTAGCATAATAATGTCATAAATTCTCAGTACAAGGCGTTGGTGCTTTGTTAATGGATGCATTTTGTATAACGTATCGATAATATGTTCGTACGTTTTGTTATTAACGTGTTGTCAACAATAACATCGACACCTTATCAATACCATATTGAGAGTTCGTACTTCAGAGACAGAAGAGGGAGACAGAGGCAAAGATTATTACTTGCTGCTGCAATAACCAGGAGGACAACCAAGCAAACCAATATGAGTGAAGCCTTAGTCATCTTGCTGGAAGCTGTAGTTCGGGCTCTGAATATGGGGACAGATTTATAGGTTTTAAATTGTCTGCTGACGTTAATGGCATCTTAAAACGATGATCAGCTTCAGTTGTCACCAGCACATCTCTTTTGTATTTGCTCTCTAAACTAATTGCAACTAGGTACAAGAGAAATCTTTAACTATTTGTAACAAGACTTGACTAACTCAACTTGACCTCAACTAAGGAAGGTGTATTCAATTTAGATATTACATGATTTTAAAAGAGTTATAAAGTTGATGGAGTTTAATTGAATTTAATTGAGTTTGACTGAATTCTACAAATTCCACATAGATTTTGACTGAATTAATATATAGATTTTAACTGAGTTTGTTAGAATTTTATTATTGATTTTAATGGAGTTTAAAAAGTCTGAATTGAATACACCAAGAATTGAATAGACTTTTATAAAGAGTTCTGTTATTTCCACCCCCAGTCCTATTTTCCCACCCACCATGTAAATTTGAAAAAACAAAGTCCTATTTTTACACCCACCATTATTCCTAAAATACCCTTTAATTATTAATTCAAGCAAATTATCCTTACTTTCATTCAAAGCATGCTTCAAACCTTCACCCTTGTCAATCAAAACGCGTGGGATCCTCTGTAAAGTATTATTAAAAATTAAAAAATAAAGAAAATCGCTCTCAATGTTCATCGTCTATCCACCGAAAGAAAACAATATATAAATTTGAAAAAAACATAATCCTATTTTTACACCCACCATTATTCCTAAAATACCCTTTAATTATTAATTCAAGCAAATTATCCTTACTTTCATTCAAAGCATGCTTCAAACCTTCACCTCTGTCAATCAAAACGTGTGGGATCCTCTGTAAAGTATTATTAAAAATTAAAAAATAAAGAAAATCGCTCTCAATGTTCATCGTCTATTCACTGAACGAAAACAATAACGGAGAGAAAAGCCAAAATTAGAAAGAAGATGAAGAGTAAACTGAGCAAATGGAATAGAAAGCATGTGCCCTTGGGTTTAGAAACTGAGGAGAAATCTGATGGAATTGGATTGGACCCAATTGGAAATTTTGAAGTTTTATTAGAATTTTGATTTGGGTTTGGTCGGGATGAGGGAGAGAGGGAGGGGTTGGGGTTTGACAAGGATGAAGGAGAATATGTGTTTTTTTAATCTAAAGTCCTTAAAAGTCATTTTACAAATGGATAAATTTGTTTTTATATTTTGAAGATAAGGTGGATGGAAATAGCAGCACTCTTTATAAAATCGTGATTGAATACACCTAAATTTTTAAACTTCTTTAAAAAAATTTAAAATCTAAATTGAATACACCCTCCTAACAAAATTTGACTTTCTCACAAACTGCTGACTGTTGGCTTTGCAAGGTGTTTGCAAGCAAAGTTTGAGTTGAAATATAGAGCTCTTTATAAAACCTAGTCATAAATGTAGATTAATTTGGGTTGAATGGCTCAAATAAGTGGTTGTGGGTTTGACCATTGGGTCATGCCTAATTAATGTATATTTAATTAATCAAAAAATAGCCTTGGTTCTGTGATTTAAATTAAACATGATTAGTTAATTAAAACAGTTAATTTTTAATTGACTGTTTTATTTATTGTTTTATTTAATTGTTAAATTCAATTAAATACTTATTGTTGTTCCGCCAACACTAACTAGGCTCATGTGTCCAAGTCTCACTGTTGGCTTCGGACTCCTCCTCAAATATATTTTCCTCTTCCTTTCTTTCTCTCACCATATCTCATCAACTTATTCTTTTCTTCCTTCTCTCAGCCATCACCACCGCAGACCCTGCCACCCGGAGGACTGCCCTAATGCTTCATGATGCCGCCACCAAAGACTCATGCAACCGCCTCATGAATTTCTTGCCTTTCACTACAAAAAATAGTCCTAATGGGGAGTCTCTTTTAAAAATGGATTATAACAGTCTCATTATTTTTTTTTTCTGCTGACGTTAATGGCATCTTAAAACGATGATCAACTTCAGTTGTCACCAGCGCATCTCTTTTGTATTTGCTCTCTAAACTAAGTTACAAGAGAAATCTTTAACTATTTGTAACAAGAGTTGACTATTTTATTTTTTGGGACTGAAGACGAGACCTCAACTAACAAAATTTGACTTTCTCACAAACCGTTGACTGTCGGCTTTGCAAGGTATTTGCAAGTAATGTTTGGGACTGATTCTTTAGGAAGCGCTTTGGATCATAAGCGCTTCTAACAAAAGCGCTTTTATTATAAAGTTGTTGAAAATTTCATAAAAAATCGAAGTGCTTTCTAAAGAAACACATGATAGGTGCTTCTCCAGAAAGTGCTTTTATGGCCCATAAGCACTTCTAAACTCTTCTGTCAAACGCCGTTAGAAGCGCTTTTATTTGTCATAAAGCACTTTTAACCCTTCTATAAACACTCCCAAACAGGCCCTTAATCCCATATTGGAAAACTGGAGTTCCCTTGAGCTCTTTAGAAGACCTAGTCATAAATGTAGAATAGTTTGGGTTGGGCCATCCAATTGGCCCAAATAAGTGGCTTGTGGGTTTCACATTGGGTCATGCCTAATTAATATATACTTAATTAATCAAAAAATCGCCTCGATTATGTGATTTAAATCAAACCCGATTAGTTAATTAATTATTTATATTATTTTAAAATTCAAATATCATATAATGTTTTTGTCTACAAGCATTGAGTAGGGGCGAGTTTATCTCAACCATCACCACCGCAGGCCCTGCCACCCGGAGGACTGCCCTAATGCCTCATGATGCCACCACCAAAGACTTATACAACCTCCCTCATGAATTCCTTGCCTTTCACTACGAAAAATAGTCCTAATGGGTACTCTCTTTTAAAAACGGATATATAACAGTCTCATTCTTTTTTGAAATGGAAACAGTTTTTTAGATCAGTATGAGTAAATATAATTCCAATTGTCATCTGTGTGCTTTGTTTAAAAAAAGTTATATGAGCTTTATTTATTTACTACATTAACTGCAGCAAGAAGGGATTATATTCTGATTTCGAATGGGCTTTAAATAGCTATGTTTGTCCTTTTTCAGACAAGAATCACAACTCTTCAGCACAATTATGTCTGTTAATTCAAAATTTAAAAATTAAATTCGAATTAACACTTATATAATAGAAATTAATTTATTGTTAAACACAATTCAAGACAAAAGCCAAGGGTATGGGCTAAAGTCAAGCCCACTTCCAAGGCCATTCAAAGTTAATAAGAAGGAAAGATAAATCGTTATAAAGTGTTGAGTGATTTTGTATTTTTCAATGTGGGATTCTATTTTTCTATTCAAACTACCAACAATTGTTGCCTGCATATTGTTGGTGAATCCCAACCTCTGTAATTCATCAATAGTTTGGAATCACTCACGAGCTCGTGGACGATTATATTCCTAACATTTTTTTATATTGAAAACAGGACATAAGTTAGAAGAGCTCCCCCTAACCAAATGAAAAAACAAAACCCACCCACCATAAATCCTAACAATTTCAAGTGGTGAGATGGGTTGAGTTGACACAAAAGTTCAGGATTTCCACATGTGGTTATTCCAGTCCCATGTGCATAAGATAAGCATTGTACGTATTAAATCGATCTTCCTTTTGTTAGTTATAATATGATTTAGGTGATTCAAGTTGTTTTATATCCATTGGCTGGTTTGGACTTTGGGGCCTCTATTGCTCCTTCGGTGCGCTATTGGGCAGTATTGACCAAGGTTTACCATGTTATGCGGATCTAGGCATGCACGTTGTTGCAATTTGCAAAGGTCAAAAGTGTATCTATGCTTCGAAATCTCCATGTCTTAGCCTTCAATTGTTTGTATATGTTTGTTTAAGCACTCTCTCTCTCTCTCTCTCTCTCTCTCTCTCTCTCTCTCCATGGACATGGATCGAGTTTGAATCCATTGAGCTTCAACCAAAATTGACCATGTTCAAGTTCCCTGATACTAACTTCAACAGTACACAGTTCCTTACAGTTAATTATATGATGATAACCTCACACTAATCGCAAATTGTATCACCCCTTGAATCCATAAAAGAGATAGCGATATTCCGAATTCATCCAGAAATAGCGATATTATGAAATCGAACTTGTAATGGACATTTATCTCAATATTCAAAATAAGTGTAACTCTCTTGGCATTCGTTTGCTATTAAATGAAACAATAATGATATAAGAATGGATTGTTAATTAATTAATTTTTTAGTCTCTTGTGCTAGCATATATAAATTACTAATGGGCTGCCACTACTTACAAGTTACAACCATTATTATGTAAGTTGACTTTCTCCCTCTCCTTTTTATTTTCTTTCTCTAGGCAAAGTCAATTGATTCTCATTTGTCCATTCTACATATTAGTTCCTTCTTATAATATTTTACACTGTCAATGAACCTAATCGCTTCTTCCTCAGTAGATTATTTTGAAAACTACTGATATTTTAATTACAATATCTCATCATAAATTATTCTTTATTTTTTATTTCTGAAAAATGGAAGTAATTAATATCTGATATGCTCTAGAAAAGACTATAGGATCGCAAGTGCTAACAATATATTAACTACATGTAGTTTTATTTTTTTAGTCAAAAGGCGATAACATTTTATTCGAGGAGAAGAATAAAACAAGTACAAAAATCGGGCTATGTCTTAGAGGCTAAACTAAGTACATGTAGTTTAGTTGTATAAATCCCAACGCATATAGTTAGGTACCCTCATACCATTTCTTTGTTCTCATTCCATCTCTTTGCTTCATCTCTAAGTGACCTGAACAAACAAAGACAGCACAAACACCAATGGCCTCGGATTCCCCACTTCAATCCAAGTCTCTCTACACCTCAAATATCTTCTTCCTTTTTCTTCTCCTCTCAACAAATCTCCTCACTTTGTTCTTTTCCTCATCCTTTTCCATCTGCTCTCTCAAATCTCTCTCCACCGCAGCAACCACCGCTGACCTTGCAACCCCAACCACGGGATTAAACCTCCCGGAGGCTCCTACGGAAGACACATCCGATCTCCCACCCGAATTCCTTGCCTTTGCATCCGGACAACTCCTCCCATTTGGCTACAACATCAACTTTGACTCCAACACCATTTACCCTGCAGTTGGCCAAGCATGCACGCTTTTCCCCGATCTCCTCAGCCGCTTCATGTCCTACAAAGTCAACGGGTCGTGTCCGGATGACGAGTTTTTAGCCCAAAGGCTCCTCCTCAAGGGCTGCGAGCCCTTACCCCGCCGCCGCTGCCGCCCTGCCTCAAACGCTAACTATGTGGAACCCTATCCTCTTCCCAAAAGCTTCTGGTCCACACCATCCGACTCCTCAGTCGTATGGACAGCTTACAAATGCAAAAACTACAGCTGCCTCGTCAACAGAAAGAAAAACAATAAGGGTTTTGACGACTGCAAAGACTGCTTTGACCTCCAAGGAAATGAGAAGACTCGTTGGGGAAAAGGCAAAGGAGGAGGGCTAGACTTCGGTGTGGATGAAGTCTTGGGGTTCAAGAAACCCGGGACGATACGAATCGGGCTGGACATTGGCGGCGGAGTGGCCACATTCGCTGTGAGAATGAGGGAAAGGAACGTCACAATTGTGACAACTTCAATGAACTTGAACGGTCCTTTTAACAGCTTCATAGCTTCAAGAGGGGTTGTGCCTTTGTACATAAGCATTTCACAGAGACTGCCTTTTTTCGATAACACTTTGGATATTGTGCATTCAATGCACGTTTTGAGTAATTGGATACCAACGACATTGCTTCATTTTGCGGTGTTTGATATCTACAGAATCCTTAGGCCTGGGGGGTTATTTTGGCTTGACCATTTTTTCTGTGTAGGTGAGCAGTTGGAAGAGGTCTATGGACCGCTCATTGAGAGCGTTGGATTCAAGAAGTTGAAGTGGGTTGTTGGGAGGAAGCTTGATCGTGGGCCGGAGCGACGGGAGATGTACCTTTCGGCTTTGCTGGAGAAGCCATTGAAGAATTCTTGGTGATTAATTTGTTAACAAAGAGAAGAAAGGAAAAAAAAAGAAAAAGAAGCCTGAGCTGGCTTTTGTTTGTTGTAAGAGTTTTGTTTTTGTTTGGTTTTTTTTTTTATATTAAGTACATAGAAGAATATTGGAGACTGAGGTATGAGAGATGTGAAGTAGAACAAGGAAGAACACACATTTTATAAAATGAGGTATTCTTAAATTCCAGCATCCCTAATATGCATGTTTGCATGAAGAAATTAATTTTACTCTAACCAAAATTGGT
Source organism: Prunus avium (assembly GCF_965620075.1). Lineage (NCBI taxonomy): Eukaryota > Viridiplantae > Streptophyta > Magnoliopsida > Rosales > Rosaceae > Prunus > Prunus avium. Next base: position 29,383,457 of record NC_142286.1, read on the forward strand.
GGGCTCCACCTCTATTAGAGAGGTGGTATGAATGTGGTATGAAAAATGTGGTAAGCCTAGCATTACCCTTTATCATTGGAAAATGCTAGGCTTACCACATTTTTCATACCACATTTATACCATCTCTCTAATAGAGGTGGGCCCCATTGTATTGGTGGGCTCCACCTCTATTAGAGAGGTGGTATGAATGTGGTATGAAAAATGTGGTAAGCCTAGCATTACCCTTTATCATTGGAAAATGCTAGGCTTACCACATTTTTCATACCACATTTATACCATCTCTCTAATAGAGGTGGGCCCCATTGTATTGGTGGGCTCCACCTCTATTAGAGAGGTGGTATGAATGTGGTATGAAAAATGTGGTAAGCCTAGCATTACCCTTATCATTGGAAAATGCTAGGCTTACCACATTTTTCATACCACATTTATACCATCTCTCTAATAGAGGTGGGCCCCATTGTATTGGTGGGCTCCACCTCTATTAGAGAGGTGGTATGAATGTGGTATGAAAAATGTGGTAAGCCTAGCATTACCCTTTATCATTGGAAAATGCTAGGCTTACCACATTTTTCATACCACATTTATACCATCTCTCTAATAGAGGTGGGCCCCATTGTATTGGTGGGCTCCACCTCTATTAGAGAGGTGGTATGAATGTGGTATGAAAAATGTGGTAAGCCTAGCATTACCCTTTATCATTTGATTGGAGATCATAAATAATCTCGACTCTAAATGCCAACTAATTATACATTGATGGTATTCCCAACAACATATCGCACTTAGAATGAGAGCATCATGTCATTTTCTCTCAATCTAAGCAAAAGATTATAAAATAATACGGTAGTACGGTCACGTGGTATCATGCACTTAATTAGACTTTGTAAGTTGGTGTGTTTTGTAGGACATGAAACCAAGTAGATAGATTTGATAATATAAAAAATTAGATAAATAAATAAATCTTTAGTCAAAAGGCATAGGCTGCATTTGGATTAAAGTAATTTGATAGAAAAAATTTGGATTTTTTTTTTGGTCAAGGTTAATTTTTCTAAAAGAACTAGAACACAACGGATATTTCAAATTTTATTTTATTTTTAATTCAAATCATGAAATTATGTAAATTCCTAATATTGGGTTTAAAATCCCAGATTCCCAGCCAGGCAAGCATCTTGAGGATGCATGAACTATCAGACAAGTTTCCAAACTGTCACATTTATGTCCAAATTTCTTGAATTACGATTTTGTCCTCTTCCAAGGCAATTTCCAGGTGGACCTGAGGTTGGATAAATAAATAAATAAATATATATATATATATATATATATATATATATATATATATTCTTTTAGAAAATTAATAAAATCAATACGTTGTAAAATTGAAAATATTAAAAAAGAATGCATGCATATATAACACTTCTGGCTTACAACCTGGAAAAAAAAGAAGAAAAAAAGTAACTTTTTCTTGGCCATATTCAACCCCTCGATTTCATCGACCAGTCAACAAAAAAAGAAAAGTAGAAGCTGTTACATTCTAAACATGAACTCTTCCCTAATAATATTAAGTAGACAAGTTTTCCTAATTGTTTTTTTCTTCTTCTTCTTCTTCTTCTTCTTCTTCTTCTTCTTCTTCTCTTCCCATTCTTCGTAATTGTTTGATCCCTATTTTCATGATTTGAAGTGAAGGATGAGTTCATCTGCGTTTAGTTTAATGCAAGAGGTACGGGACCACAAATTAATATTGCATTTCCTTTTGTCTTTGTTGCAAATAATTAAATCTCAATATTATTTTGTTCTTTGCCTTGATTATGTTTCATTATACATTTGAACTCAAAGTTAATCTTGTAGTTTATGCTATACTTAGTCAGCAGATGAGCTAATTAATTATATGTCTTATTCCCATCTACTTGTTCGTACCACAGGATTGGGATAGTTGTGGAACTAGCTTCTCCAACATATATATGGTTGTGTATTTTAGTATTGTATGTATTAGAATGGGACAATCTAGCTAACCCAGAATCAATTAACAATGGGTTGAGAGCTTAAAATCTTTTAAACTATTAGGCAAGGCTTCCCTTTCTCAGTGTCTTTTAAACTATTAGGCAAGGCTTCTCTTTCTCAGTGTGAGATCAACACACAATACACTCGAGTATTGAGTTACTCAAGTCAAATAAGTGGACAACATATATTATTCGGTGAAGTGAAAGTACGTGTGTCCGTTACGGTCAACATGTGGATAATATGCTCTGATACCGTATTAGAATGTAAGCATTGAGCCCAACTCAATTGACAATAAATGAAAGGGTCCAAGATCTTTTAAACTATTGAGAAAGACTTCCCTTTTTCATTGTGGGATATGTACTCAACATCTTGATCACATCCCACACAAACTCTCTTGTACTGATGAGCTATTAGCCTCTTGCAAACATTACTTTGTAAATTTAAACTGTTGAAGATTGTAAGAGTATCACACTAAAAACTTGAAAAAATGAAAATTACAATATCTAAGTTTGTACTCCAACTAGTAATAATAATGAGGCCTTTTGTAATAAAACATCATACATGTTGGACTACACATGTGATTAAGTTAGGGATAACATCGATGTTGGTGGTAATGGACCGCTTGTTCATCTCTATGAAATCTCAACCTCAATGAGTAAAAAGAGGCAGAAAAAAACAATTAATTACTTTTGAATGCAATCATGTTCCACTACATGCATTGAATCTCTAGATTAGATCAATAAGTAGGTTCAAGCTCGTACAAAAAGGAATTCATGAAATGTAAATAGCTATAATCCTCCAAATAACTATTACCCTTCTATTGAGGGATTTATTTGAGGGACACTTTGTAGGATCCATTACAAATTTTATTTCAACGACCTGAACTGTCTATTTTTCATGTCTTCATTCATAAATCATCCTTGCAACAAATTAGGCAAATTGAAAACCATTAAGACATCTAGTTGTGAATAATAAAATAGATGAACACGGTGCTTCCAGAAAATACTAAAATGAGAAAAATTAATTGAATGGTCAAATGACTTTAGATTCAAACAATTTTTGCCAGAGATGCAATACATAGTGGGCTCACAAGGGTCCCTCAAATATTATTTGATGGATCCCTCAATTTAAACTTTTATTTTAATGTTACTATTTAAAAGATAGATTTTCATATTGGAATTCCCCCATATTATAAGAAACCACAATGAGTTATAATCAAAATAAAACTTAAAAAATATAGAAATTAAATTGTAACTGCCCAAATGTGGAAAAATGAAAACGAAAAAATTGGGCGTTACGAAGAAGAAATGATAAGGGAAGCTATTGCTAGAGGAGTAGAGAGATAAAGAGAGTGATGGTAGCTATTATAGGAAATACAGAGTAATGAGAAAATTGGGGACATACTAGGTATTTTCTTACAAAAGGGTGACCAAACCACTTCTTTTAAATAGTAGTATAGATGCTAACGACAATGGAAAATGGCATTGACTTGCAAACTAGTGGTCTCAAGTTTAAAGCACTTTTGTAGTGTGTATGTAAAAAACTCTTCTCCCCCTTGTAGTTTAGACTACTGCTTGTATTCAAAATAGTAGTACATATTATATTATATTAAAATCTCATATTTTCTACAAGTTATTTAACCATCGTATTAAGTATAAGAATCAAACACCTAACCATTTTAAAGACTAGGGCTCGTTTTGATCGTGGATTGAACTTCTTGGGAATAATAAACTTCCCATGTCTAATCCCACGAGATGGGAATGGAAGATGTTCATTCCCATGTTTGGGAACACTTGGAAATGAGGACTAGGAAATTTAACTTTCTCTCATTCCCATGTTTGGTTAGTGGAGTATTAGGAATGAAAAGTTGTTCGGTCTTCCAACAATACCCTTGATTTTTTATTATTAAAAGTTATTAATATGAAGAGTTTTTTAAGGGTCAAAATTGATATTTAAAAATAATAACATAGGTAAGTTAGACTTAAAAAACTGAATTAAATGCTTTCCCAAGCCCAGGGGGAAAGTTTCTCTCAAGGTGAGCCAATGGTATGAAATTTCCCCTACATGGGAAGTCCATATCCATGAGTCCAGAATTACATTCCCAAGATAACACTGAATGCAATTTGAAACCCATTCCCAAGCTCCTAAACCTTGAACCAAACAAGTAACGCTTTTCTCGACCAACAAAAACACGACAATTTGGCAGACATGGGTTACACCAGTTAGCCAAGAAAGTTAGCATGCCCTCTTGTACTCAAGTTTGAGTCCCCCTTCCTATAAATTAGATAAATTTAGAGTAATTTAGACTATTGCTTGTATAAAAAAAAACACACACACACACGACAATTTCACCACTTGCTGAGTTGTAAATGCTGACGTATTTCATCGCAATGGAATTTTTTAAAATGTGAGAATATATCTTGCCACGATATGGGATGAAATTTTCACATCATCACCTAAAACACTTGTTGGTGACGAAAGTTTAACTGTTACAATAAAGTCATGTTTACTTATCAGAAATGAGAGAAACCGTGAATTGAGGAACTTAGCAATAGAGGAATTAATGATTTGGAATCAAATCAACTACTTCCCTAGATCTCATTCATGATTTGGAGTGTATTTATTATGGATTTTTGGAACCACATAAACCTTGGAACGCAGGGAGATCATGAAATGCAATCATTCCAATACCAATGTGTTAGTGAACACAGTAGAAGCAGGAATTGGAATCATTCCAATACCCATTCTTGATACTGTAGTTATTTTCATCTATAGGGAAAATTTTCACTCACATGTTTACTTACAAGCAATGGAGGAAGTCATGAATTGGGGAACTTAAGAATAAGGGAATATGGACTTGGAATCGGATAAACTTCTCCCCTACTTGATCTAATACCTAGTTTTGAGGGTATTTGATTACGGTTTTTAACATAAAACCCACATAATTTTTTATTCCTTATGTGTAAGTAAACGCGTGAGAAGGAATTGGAATCATTCCAAAATCCATTTGTTAGTAAACAAACAGTTTCCGATACTCATTCCTAATAAATAAATGTGAATAATAGTTAATGAATGTATCACCCATTTGACAATGAAACAAAAATTTTGTCCCCAAAATATGAGCGATTTTTTTTTCTTTTTTTTTAAAATTTTTAAATTGATATAAAAATGCACAATAACTTTTAGTTGATCTTTTGTGGGGTTTTGTTCATCTCTCTTCGGGTTGCATACTTCATTCTAATGAGTTATTTTCTGTGATAGTTTCAATTGAGTTTGCTTGCTGCTCGTGATTGGGGTCATGTTTGGTTGGAGAGTGACAACAGTCTGCTCTTTCTTGTCTTTAGTCGTACAAAAATCTTTATCCCAATTTGGGATTAGGTGCTTAGAGTACGGTTTTGGCATGATGTCCCTAATGTTGATCTCTTGTCACTCTTGCAACCTTGGCTTCCTCTCTTCATTAATAAACGCATGCCCTTGATTTCTAACTAGATAAAAATAAAACAAAAACAATAAAAAATAATTGTTGTACATTAGGCTCCCATTTGTTGTATACCACTCTAAATGAGTTGATTATCATATTCTCTTGTATAAATTGTGTGACCTTCAAGCATACCGCACTTTGTAGGTTGAAGAAGCAGTTCCCAGTGGAAATCAAAAGCCAGAATGGCTTGAATCATTTTTAGGAAAAACCTTCTTTGACGACTGTTTAGCTCATCCTATACGCAAGAATGAGTTGAATAAGTACTGTATCAATTGTAACAAGTCAGCTTGCCAGTACTGCATGGCTTCAGGTGCTCATCGCCTACACAGAATATTGAAAGTTTACAGGCACGTCTATAGGGATGTTGTTTCACTTGCTGCCATGGAAAAGTATATTGATTGTTCCCAAATTCAGGTACATTTGAGTTCATGTATATATTAATATTATATATTCTGTGCTGTGCATTCCCTTTTCAAAATTATTGCTTGTGTTGTTTTCCTTCTTTTCATTCTGGTTTTCTTTCAGCCATATAGATGCAACAAGCGATTGGTTATATCTCTGAGTCCTCTCCCCCACTCCGGCCCGACATCTAACACTGGGGCAGCATGTGAGACCTGTAGAAGAAGATTAACTGAACCAGAGCTCTTTCGCTATTGCTGTATTGCTTGCAAGGAAATTATCTGACTCTGCTGTCTATTTATATATATTCTGTGTATATTTATCCACTATATATGTATGTTATTATATTGGTTTGATTTTACGTTGATTTTACGTTTGATTCAATTTGTTTAGAATTTATGCTAAAACTTCAGGTCGTAGCGTTTTCAAGGAAGGCCAGCGACTCTGATCCTCCATTTCTTGCCGTCCAGAATGTAGACAAGGACAAGCAGAAGAGGGTTCTGTCACCTGAAAAATGTTCACGCAAAAGAAAGGGAAAACCTTTCAGAGCTCCTCTTTTCTAAAAGCCATACGTGAGTTCACTTGCTTCATGTTTAAAAACCCAAGTAAATCACTTTTTGCAGTAATGTAATTAATTTAACAATGAAAAAATTTCTCAGTCAAACCTGCTTTCTTGTTTTCTTTTCAGCTCTTTTTTCAATCTCTCATATCTAGAATATCATGGAAGGCCTTCTTCAAGAACTGTACAAATACAGCATCACCAGACAGCCTGACTCTGTGTGTGGAAGTGAGAGAGAGAGAGAGGGAGAGAGATGAGCATGACTCAAAAGAATTCTTTATTATTGACTTTATCTGTCCAAAAGAATGAACTCGAATCTGAAATTTACAATTACTATTTTCGAAGCAACAAGATTAGCAAATCTATATGCATTTCCCTCTTCTAGTTATTCAGTGTGTGCAGAAAATAGAGAAAGCATCAGAACAGTCAAATCTAAGACAAGGTTCAAATTTAGGCGGCACCAGTGAAAGACAACATGCTGAGCACACAAACAGCGGAGGAACAGTATCAGCATCCTCAATTCCACAGCAGCGTGTATGCTGCCACACCTCGCAGATGTCGCATGCCACCATCCTCTCCCCATCATCATCTCTAGCTCCACACTCACATCTCACCATCCAAGTGTCCGATCCACCTTCATACCTCAAAGGCGTGTCTAAATATATCCCAGTTCCTCTCACACCAACCTCTGCTCCCGATTGAACTACTCCAAAAAGTACTTCCATATCCTCCATTTCATCCAACCCTTCAATTCCTGTGACCACAAACCGTTCTGTGATACAATAAGTATCCCTCAGTGCGGTCTCAGCTGCTCGCTTTAGCTCTCCAATGGTTGCATGCAGTGGCATTACTACTATCTCACCAGGTGGCAGCTCTCTCTTGAACTCAATGTCCATGTCCATCGAACTGGGCAAGAGTTGGCAAATGAATGTCAACAACTGTTCTTCCTCATCCCTAAATGAACATTCCTTTACGAAGTGTTTGGTGTCCAATATTGCTCGAGTAGCCAACTCCACCAACTCTGATTCTGGGTGTCCCAATAGCACGTGCTCATACAGATAAAGCACATCGTTGTAAACATCAACTCCAGGAACTAGAGCAGCTGATGGAAGGGACTGAGGAAGTATCTCATTTTCAGGTTCAGGGACCTTAACTCCATCTGTAAGATCATGAACCGTATACTCCAAAATCCGAGTTGTTGGGTTCACTGCACGGCAGACAATGTGATTCCCAACAATCACATTGTTCAGTGATTTCAGCACATAATCCAACAAACCTGTATCTCCAATATGTAATCTAGCTGCATCTCGCACATCTTGCCGGGTCATCCCACCATGACTGAAGTCTCTCTCTTTCTTTTCTTGCAATGCATTCACTATCACATCTGCCGTAAACTCTAGTCTTCTCTGAGGCCATCTGCTATCCATGTGAGCAATAACAGTAGTGAACTTCCTATACCTCAGAGACTTTTCCTTCATTGGGGGCTTAATCTGGAGAGCTGCTCGGGTTGCAGGTTTTGCAGTGGAAGATGAAAATGTAGAAGTGGCCATTAATGATTTCTTCTGTGCAGGAACACTAGCCTTGACAGTCAGCATAAACCTGAGAAGATCTTTGATGGTGATCAATTGTGTTTCACTCAAATTTCTGTAATAACGAATTATTTGTTTGAGTTCTTCACACTGGTCCATATCACTGAAAGCCTGGATGATCCCTTCAAGTTCTAATGAGCTCAGAATCTTAAGTGATCTTTCATAATTGTGTTCTGTGACACCAAAGCTTCCGTGGCTGAACCTGTACCCCCATCGACCAAACCAAGAATGCCCATATGCAATACCATGGAGAAGGCGAAGATCCATAGACCGCTTTTTGGAGACATCCTCAACAGTGATTTTCCTGCAAAATAGAAGAAAGCATCAAAACCAGTTCATTGATTTTCAATAATATAATTGCGAAATCAAGAAATCTAGGGTTTTCCTATTACCTGGTTCGAAGATTTGTGCAAATTCTGTCCCAAAGATCCATAATTTCTCTCCCATAGAGATGCTTAGAACCCCCTTCAAGTCCATTGACGCAGACCAAGTGAGCATACCCATTACAGTGAATCAACCCATGCAATAGATGGGTCGGAATATCAAAGATGCCATCTTCCAGAGGCTTATGCCACTTATCATCCATTGGAATTATAATATGGTACTTTCGCTTTGAAACAAAATGATTACTCCAACCTAAACAAAAATAACATGTCATGTCCCAAGCAGAGAACAAGCTGAGTAGCTGAAGATGGAAGAATAGAAAAGCTAGAATGACAGTGCTATAGCAGAAAGGATAGAGTGCTGTGGAATGACAGCACAATCAACTAACAGAGTGCTGCGGATAAAGAAACCCAAAGGGTCTGGCATTGGTTTTATAGAAAAGGGAAATGCAAGTCATTGAACATGGATGGAATGAAAGAACTAGGAATCATTTCTGGGGTTAGGATTACAAACAAGTTCTCTAACTTAGGCTCCTTTCAGAGAAGGAAGAGTTAAATTCTTGATTTCGCAGAATCCAAGAACTAAAAGCAACCCTTAGTTTATATGCTCTAGTCTAAAACACAGAACTGTCCAGTCCAAGAAAAAATTAGAGGCAAAAAGGGTTTTCAGAAACCGCAAAATAGCGAGAAACCCACTTGAAAATCGAAAAACCAAGGGACAAAGGTAAAGATAAGCAATTGTTGGAACATCAATGACCAATTTCTAGCCCTAAACAAAAACTTGCCGAAACGCAATTGAGAAATCAAAGAGAAAAACACATTGGAACAGAGTAACAAGAGTTCTACAGCAGAAGCCAACTTTACAAACCAGCAAATAAAGTAAAAGATAAGCAATTTCTGAAACACCAATGATGAATTCCTAACCCTGCACCAAAATTTTAAAAAACCCAATTGAGAGAAATCGAAGAAACTATCAAATCAGAACAGAGAAATTCGAGTTCTACAGTAAAACCCCATTCGAAAAAAGAAGGAACAAAGTAAATCATGAGCAATTTTGGGACAAATAACAAATTCCTAACCGTGAACAAAAATTTGCAGAAACCCAAATGAGAAATCGAAGAAATAACCAAATTAGAAGAGAGAAATTCGAGTTCAAACCTGTGCACCGGCAGTGATCACAAAAGGGTCTTTCAGAGGTCTTCACATCTTCTTCAATGGTGTAAAGAGGAACAACAAGGCTTCTGTTGTCATGCACAAGAAGAGTGCACCAAGTGGGCATTCCCTGGACACTGTAGTCTTCAAGCTCAGCACATTCTTGAAGAAAGAGACGAATGTTTTCTCGAAATGGACCATTTGGACCGATTGGGCAACCAGGGTCGCAAAACGAACTGAACCCATAAATCTTTGGCCTTCGCTTCCTCTTCTTGCAAGCTTCAAGGATTGGAATTGACATGGTCTTCACTTTAAAGTTTCTAGCTTTAGCTTTCTCTCTCTCCTCCAAGACTTTGCTTTCTTGAAATCTTTAAAGACTTGGAGTTTGTAGCTTTAGCTATCTCTCTCTCCCCCTCTCCCTCCCTCTCTCTCTCTCTCTCTCTCTCTCTCTCTCTCTCTCTCTCTCTCTCTCTCTCTCTCTCTCTCTCCTCCAAGACTTCGTTTTCTTGAAATCGTTAAGGACTTGGAGTTTGTTGGGCGTTCGTCAGTTACAGGCTTGGCCTTTTCAGTTGTCACCGATACAATTTTCCCGCTCGAATTGGAATATGACTCAATGTACAAAATGGCCCTTACATATGACATATTTTTCAAGTTTACCTGTGGGCCGTGAGTTCTTAGCTGCTTGACCTTTACTTAGGGCTCTTCATCAGGCTGGGCCAAGGTTTCAGAGGGCCAGGCCGCCATGGGCCTAAACGGGTCAGACTTTTTTGAAAAAACATTATTTTTTACCAAGTCTATTAAATCTTTTTGTTATACAATTTTTGTCAAAAGTGATCTTAAACAATAGTATAGATTACTAAACTTAGACCAATAGCTTTGAAAAATATTATATCTAAAAATGAATCCTATGAAAATGTGTTACTTATATCCCAACCTAGAATTGACATCATGAAAATTAAAGCAATTTGTGCCGCTCTAAGGTTGGGCGAGCCTAGGACGGGCCTAGTTGGGCTGAGGGTATCACATCCTAAGCCCAAGCCCAGCCCAAGCCCTACCCAATCTTAGAGCAGGTCAAGTCGAGCGAGCCTAACCATTGGGTTGGATCCGGCTTTGGCCCATCAGGCCTTAGGCTACCCACATTGAGCCGCAGGCCGCGGGCCAAATGATGATCCTTACCTTGACTTGAGCAAGCATTGAGTTGAGTGAGGTGATTATGAGTATGGGCATTTTAGTCATTTGGAGAAGCGCTATAGCCCATCCGAACTAAGGGCTCGTTTGGGAGTGATTTTGTAGAAGCGATTTTGCTCATTAGTGATTTTAGCATAATCATTTTATGTTAGTAGTGCTTTTACACAAAATCTGTTTATTGTTTGGCTATCACCATAGAAGTGCTTTTATACTGCCCAAAAAAAAAAATGATTTTTATTTTATTCGTAGTGTTTGGCTTCCTAAAGAAAAAAGTGATTTTGTTTTCCATTTTTTATATTTTATTTTCATAATCAAACATTTTAAAATTGATAACCAATCACATAATATTAAATCTTGGGCATTCTTAAATGAATATTGAAAATATATAGCTTCAAATTATACCAAATTTTTTATAAAGAAATATGAACAAAAATTTTTTTAGGATAAGAAAATATATTTTTAAGTAACACAAATATCAAGTAGACATAAGAAGATTTTGGTAATAAAAGTTATATCTTACAAGTGCACGAATCAATCTGATAGTATAACAAGCAAATACCAGAGTCGTTCCCACTTTAAATCGAATAAAATATCCATTATGCTCCCAATATGGTAATAAAAAAATACTCTTTTTTTCCCAAAAATATCCATTATTTATATTCTCAGTTTCTTCTATTTTCCTTTTTCGAAGGCCTTCCTTGTTATACTCTGTAAGTACATCATGCAATTGTCTTCTTACATCAGTTTCAGAAAATTTAGTAGGGGCAAGTCCCCATTCTCGCGTGCCATCAAAAGATACTATATCTTTATGAAATTTATGATCTCTAAGTAAAAGCCGACGATGACCCACATAGCAATACTTTCCTCCATGTTTCAACCAACGAGATCTGGTGTGAATGTTGCAACAAGGACATGCTTTCTCTCCTCTTTTACTCCAACACAATAAGTTCCCATAGACAGGAAAGTCATTGATAGTCCAGAATAATGTAGCATGTAGTTTAAACATTTGATTACTACAAGCATCATAAGTATACCTTCATACCACAATTCTTTTAGCGGCTGTAGAAATACATCAATCTTATTACCAGGTCCTTTCAGGCCATCAATGAGAACATATAAAATAAAATAAAGTCTGCTTCATGCACATCCATGGTGGCAAATTATATATAATTAGAACAACATGGCATGTACTATGATTTATGGACATTGTTCTAAACGAATTGAAACCATCTAAAGCTAAACCAAGCCTAACATTACGGCTGTCACCAGCAAAATATGGATTCTTCTCATCAAATGTTTTCCTTACAGCTGTATTGGCTGAATGCCTTAGCACACCATCATTAGTACGTTCCTCTGTATGCCATTTCATAAGCGACACTATTTTAGAAGATATAAAAAGTCTTTGTAATCTTCGCTTTAGTGGGAAATATCTTCCTTGTTTAGCTGGTATTTTTCTATCCAAATTCTGAATATTTCCACTCACATTCCAACTATTCATATCTAGATTCTTGGTAAATATCTAGATTCTCATCCTTATCATCTGAATAACATACAATTGTTAGGACATACATCTCATGTCTTGAATGTCAAATCCAATTCAGCAGTTATCTTTTGAGACTCATAATAAGAGTCTAGTAGTTCTAGTCCATTAAGGAAAGCTTCTTTTAGAAAACTCAACAACAATGTCACTGACTTGTCCGTCCATCCACAAACCACTTTCATATGTAATAACCGAACAATGAAAGACAGTTTTGTGAACTTTTCGCATCCTGCAAACAAAGGACGTTTTTCATCTTGTAACAATTTCAAATATCTTCTTGTTTCATCATTTGGCCCCTCAACATTTGGTCCCTCACCATTCAGCCCTTGACCATTTAGTCCCTTATCATGTTCATTTTCTATTGGTCTATTATTCCCTAAGATAGAATATGCATTTGGATGCCTAAATGTGTCATGTATCATTCCAATCATATCATCATCACCAACAATCGAATCAAAAGTGAAGTCACTGTCTTGGTTTGCATATAATGATAGTTGTGGTTCCCTATGTTAAGTCCAATTTTTGTACTTGGACATAAATTATATGCCCTCTTACTACATCCCTTGTGAACAAATAACAATTGTGACATTTCTTGCATAGACAATAAATCCTTGTATCATCCATATTTTTCGAAAATCCAAAATCCAAAAATTCTCAACTCCAATGTGATATTGCGTAGATGTTCGATCTTGTATATCTATCCAACTCTTGTCCATACTTTTCTACAAAATAATATTGTAGAAACATAAAGTTGTGGGAGATAGGCAATCTGACCTTCTAAAATTTAAGCTTTTTATATCAATGAAAACCACAACTATCGTTCACACGAACAATTCTTTACTGAAATCTCTGAATCTGCAATAAGAAAGACAAATTAGGAAGATTCGAATTGTCTTGTCTCATAAAAAAAATTATCATAAATACTATTTGTAATAATAAAAACAACCTTGACAAACCCAAAGTGCTTTAGTTCCAAATGAAACAAATTCTAATTTTCAATTTTTTAAGAGAAATACTAAAATGGTGTAAATTCTTTTTTCACCAACTTAACGGCATTTGTAAAAACCAAATGAAAACTATTCTTTCTTTTAGTTTATTTAATTTTCTCTTGTTACTGTACAAAGAGAGTGAAGCAATCACAAGCATGTAAATGGGCTTATACAAACCAATAGTCTACTCATCCATTAATAGTCTACATCTCACTTTCATTGAAAACAAAACAATTGTGGTCAAATTCAAAGGCTGCTATAAACCGAAAACAACCACCAAACCAAAATTATAAGGTAGCCTCTCTATCTTGATGGGATAAAGTTCCCAACTCCAACCCTATTTACACTATTAATACGCCAACTCCAAATCAAAATTGTGGTCAAATTCAAAGACTCATTACTACGATAAATCCTAGCCTATTTACACAATTACAAACATAAAAAATTTGGGGCTAAGTTTCATGGTATTTTCGTGTAAAAGAATAGGGGAAACCAAATTCCATACAATACAAAAACAATTAATCATATGAATACCAAATACTCAAATAACTATTTTATTTTATTTTTTGTAAAGAGGAGATTCAGTAAAATCCAAACGACAGAGGGTTAAAGGGGCACTACAAAAACTAAAGGCAAGGAGTGATACAATCCGAAAGACAAACACTAAGACAATAGCAAATCCGTAAACTGGATAGGACAATACAAAAACTAACCCAAGAAATTCCATAAACCATGATTAGGGAAAGCATAAAACTAATGAAAAAATATTGAGAAAAAAAGCCACACCAAAAACATACCTTGATAAGAGGAGGAAGGGTTCCCAAAATCTAGAAGTCGTTGATAAGGTTAGAATCATCTATTTGAATTGGCTGAAACCCTAGAATTTTTGCCGCAAGAAGTTTTGAAATTCAAAACACAAACAAATTAGAGAAGCCCAATAGAGAGACTGATAAAGGGATGGAAAGATAGAGAATGACGGAGAGAGAGAAACCAACCGATTGTTGTAATGATCTCTAGCCTTTTTGCGCATCGATTTGGGGCTAAGAGTAATCATAAGCATAAGGGTGTTGATTTTGGGCTAAGACTAATCAGAACATATCAGGTTTTGATTTCGTTTGGGAAATTGAAGCGACTCCTCAAAATTTTGAGTTTCCACGATTTGTGTTCCATCCTAAATCTAACTTCAATGAAGAGATATACGACGACAATCAAGTAACATCGCAAATTTAACACTTCCAAACCTATTTATGATGTGAGACTTGACATTACTAATTAAGGTATCGCAATTATGTTGGCATGAATCACCAGGGCACAAAATTACATGATATTTGAGTGGGCCGCGTTGACTGTCGCAAATAGGCTATTAAGAATGAATTTGACCTTGAGGAAGTCATGGATGAGGACTTGTGTAGTGTGGGTTCTTATTTTGGGAATATTAGAGATCTATTTGGCATCATTTGAAAATGTGTGCCCTCATGATATTTTTCAGAAGTTCTAGCTATACCTATCCGGTGAGTTAGTGATTGATCTAAGATCTTCTAAATGCATATTCATCCATTATATGCAGCACTTCCAAAACACGAAAGGTCTTATTTTTGTGGTTGATAGCAATGATCGGAACTAAGTTTTGGAAGCTAGAGATGAGTTAGATAGGATGTTGAATGAGGTAGTTTTCTTGATTCACATGTCTTATTTTCTGTTCTACTACTTTATGATGTGATTTCCAAAGTTAAGTTCTCATTATGAGACAAGAATTTTGTGACTTTGTGGAGTTTGATTTTGGTTTTGCTACATACTTCTCTGGAGTTACATGTCTATGTTCCATTGTTGTACTTATATTTCTTGATGTTTTACTTGCATCCTCTGTATCATATTATATGAGTGTTAAGTTATTTGTGTGATGATGGAAAACCAACTCATGCATAATTTCTAGAATGATAACGTTTTATTTGGGCAAATAAGAGTTCACATATATTGTAATACATTCATCATTATTTGGGTAATTATCTGTAACAATCGATAAATGTATCTCATACACTCAAAAGACAGATGAGAAAATCTAGATTCGTTGATAAGAAAAAATAGGACATATTCCTCTAAACATTCCATTAAGATGATTTTTCGAGCAGTGGCACAACAATTGCACATACTCTTGACATTTTCTGGTAATGGGATTCAAAGATAAAATTTGAGTTTGGCTTCAGGATAAACTAAGGGATGCTAGTGCGCTTGTATTAGCCAACAAAAACGATCTTCTGGATGCGATGACTATTACATAATTGACTAAAGAGCTAGGTATGAAGTTCCTTAAACACAAGCAATGGTAACCTGTTTTTCCAATTTTCAGTATGCGATATTTAGTTCTCATATGTGACCATTTGTTCTGACTAGAGAGTACTAACTCGCTAGTTTCTCTTATGTAGGAGCTAAACGGGTGTAAAACTTGGGCACATTAATTAAACTGGAGATTGGTAAAACTACATAATGTAGAATAATTAAGTGATTCTTTAATCTCATGTAAAGATGGTGGAACATGGCCTAAACTATGCGTCGAGGCAATTGAAAGATCATGAAAATAACTACCTAACACATGATTTGGAGCTTGCAGCGGTGGTTCATGCGTCGAAGACTTGGAGATGTTATCTGTATGGGAAGAAGTTCAATGTCTATTATGATCACAACAGGTAAAGGCAACATAAAAATAGTAGAGGTGAAGACGAGTCCGTAGGAAGTTTCAGGGAATTCTTC
Source organism: Prunus avium (assembly GCF_965620075.1). Taxonomy (NCBI): domain Eukaryota; kingdom Viridiplantae; phylum Streptophyta; class Magnoliopsida; order Rosales; family Rosaceae; genus Prunus; species Prunus avium. Next base: position 29,399,480 of record NC_142286.1, read on the forward strand.
GGAGCTCGGAGCTATTTTTGGTGGATTTTAGAAGTTCTGGAAAATAGAAAAATTAGAAAAGAAAAAAGTAAATTAGGTGTGACACATGGCGCGTTTTGGAGCATCGATGGAGTGTTGACGTAGCTGATCGGACGGACGAGAGGCACTGACAAGAGACTGACGTGGACTGATAGTGGCTGATGTGGTGAGGTGTGACTGGTTCACCTATTGCTGACGTGGTGGTTGGCGGACCCGCGAGGTGGGCCCGACCCGGTTGAGGATTCGCGTGTTTTCTAAACAGGTTGCACTGACCTAGTTTGATTCCAGTCGTAGATTTGGACCGTCCGCAACGTGCTACATGTCGTTGCCTATGAACGACATGTCATTTTTTTGGCATAATCTGGACCCTCCGTCAGGATTTTTGGTGAAGATCTAACGGTCGACAACGCACCGCCCATTTCCTTTGATCTCAGCCTTCCATTGTTTGTCCGAATTTTATATTTATTCAATCCTAACTATCTGTTTTCCTCCCCCTTGCTTATAAATACCCCAACACTTTCATTTTCAGACCCCCATTTTGATTTGGGAGCCTCTCACTCCTCCTTAAGGTATTATTTCTATCTATCTCTCTAATAATGTATTATTTCTATCTATCTCTCTAGTTTTATTTAATTTAGTTTTAATTAGTTTTAATTATTTGTTTAGTTACTTAATTAATTAATTTATTCTTAATTCTTGTTTCAATTTAATTAAGTAGTTAGTTAATTTAATTATTTCGAATTTAATTTATAATTTAGTTCAATAATTGGTAATTTCCTAATTTGTTTAAATACTTTAATTTTGTTTATATTAGTTTAATTTGGTATCCAAATAAAAGTTTAGACTTATTTAATTACTTTAATTAGTTCCAATTAACTAATTTAATTAATTTCCATTTTAGTTAATTAATTTGTTATTAAAGTTGTCTTGTATTAAAAAAAAAACATTTATTTATTTATTTTTCAAAAATTACTTTTAAATTAGTAATTAATTATTTTGAAATTATTTTGGACTTTTGGAAATTTGTTTTAATTACTTAAAAATTGTTTTGAACTTTTGAAAAATGTTTTCCAAGTCTCGAACCTAAACCCTAACTTTCGGTCCTTGTCCATATTTATTTCAAACCTATTTCAAGACCTTAAACCCTAACCCTAATTCAATTTCTAGGGTAAGGAACACATTTATACGACTTAGGGTTTCCGACTTAGGGTTCCGACCTCGACCTAGGGTTAACGAAACGAAATCGGACATAACCCTATCTAGTGACGTTTGTCCCTAAGACACGTTTTAACTTATTACTTGTTGTCCGGTTTGGAGCTCGAGTAGCCGAATGCGAACGTAACGATGGTTGAGCCCGGTGCTTGTGCTGGCTAGAGCTATGGACTCCATGTAGGGGGACTCACTCCCGGTCTTGTGTGTTTTGTCCTTGTACTATTGTCTTAAATATTGATGTGTGATGAAACTGCATAGTTCGTGATTGGCATTGATGTATGGTGTTGATATTCTTTTGGGCACCGACCTTTGGTGTTGACTGTGTTCTGACTAGGATGACCTGAGAGTGAAGGGTCACGTACCGATGACCTCTATGTTGCATCGATACGTGGGATTTTGGGGTTATGCGCGTATCTGACACGGCGCCAATACGTATTCAATACGCCACGTGGCGTATCGTAGACTTTTCTGACCTGTTGACTTTAGGATATGGCTCCGATACTCCATCGATACGGTCGCGATACAGTCCTCTAGGATGATGTCGAAGACGACGATGATGGTGATGATGAAGTGGATTTGAGGCCGGAGAAAGTGGGTAGAGTGAGGGTTGTAGAGAGAGAGACCTGATCTGAGGTTGAGCATGAGATAGAGTCACAGATGTAGACGAAGTCATGGTTTTTGCTCTGTGGTTCTGGCTATGGCTCAGAGAGATAGACAAAAAGTGAAAGAGAGAGATGAGCTGACCATTAGATTCATCACAGATCCAATCTTGGCCGTTGATTGAGGGTAGGAATTAGGAAATGCTCTGCCTTCCATTAAAATAGTATTAATGGGTTTTTGGTAATGATATGTTTGGGTGAAAAAATGTGTACAACCTAAAAAAATTATAAAGAATCAGAAAAGAAATATCAAGTTTGAATGAAGCTGTACAACCTAACGATATGGAGATTTGAATGAAGTTATGTGTTTTGTTAATGTTTTGAATTTATTATGGATGAAATATTAATTTTTAATTTTTCAATTTATATTATTATTTTTAAATATATATTTTTTATTCGTCATATCGGTGTCGTACCCATATCCTACTTTTTGAAGATTTGCCGTATCGGCATATCATATCGTATCGTATCGTCGTACCCGTATCCATATCATATCGCCATACCCATATCGTATCGTATCAATCACCTTAGGTTTCGATACCTTAAACCTCCGGAAGTGTTACACGGACTGGCTAGTCCGAGGCCCTTAAATAGCTTTGGATAGCCTATGGGGTGTAGCCATTGAAAGGGACACTCTCGCTACTTTACCCTGCGTGGTAAGAGTAGTTGGCCTAATAGGTCATCACATGAAGTTACTGGGATCCCAAAATATTGTTTATGAAAAGCTGTGTAAGCATGCCAAGTGTTTCAAATTGATAATCTGATAATTCTTTTGATGTGCATTGGTTTTAATGCTTTGGTGTACGAATATTAAAAAGAATTACATTAACTTAATCATTTTTTAAACCTGGCCAGGGTGCCCCTTACTAGGTAAATGATCGTATGTGATGCTCACCCCTACTTTTGGTGTAGATTACAATAAGGTCGACTACCTAGTCGTTGACTAGGTTTGTGGCTCGGCATCTAAAACTTGTCATTTCTCCCTGTGCTTCACGTGATTTGCAAGTCAAGAAACTCATCTTTTGTAATCTTGTAAAATATGTTGTAATTGGGTTTTGTGTACCCTTTAAACACTCTTGGATTGTACTCTTTGTCTAGGGTTGAGTTTGAACTCCTCATATTTTGTATCTTCATAACTTGGTTACTTGGAAACTCAAACCCTTTGTAATACCCTGAAAAAAAAAAAAAAAAAAAAAAGTGGACTTTCCTATTTCAGTGAAAAAATAATAATAATATTATGGTGAAGAATAAATATGGGTATTTTATCAAGTGATTTTGGATTGAGACTATTGGATTAAGTGTGTTTAATTTCAAGTTGGACAAAAATGCCCTTACATAACATTTTGTGAATTTCAAAGGACATTTAAGAAATTAATGTGAGACCATTATGATTATTAGGTAGTACAATAGTAGTCAACTAAAAAAAAAACACGTAGTAAATCGTTTCTGAACTTTGTGCCAAAATGACCAAAATACCCCTATGTGTGAAAATTACCAAAATACCCTTGTAGGCAACAAAAAAAAAGGAATCTGCAACGTGTAGGCAAACCCATCCTTTCCCTTCATTCTTCCCCTTTTCCCCAATATTTTTCTCTTCCAAAATAGGATTGTGATGTTCAATTATGGGTGAGTTGTTCACCTGTTAGAGATGAATCACCTAGTCTAGGCTAAGCGTAATGATTGTTTAAGCTAAGATAATATTGTGGGTAGAAGGAGATGGAAGTAGGGTAAGGAAGAGAAGGAAGAATAGGAGGAAGAAAGGAGAAATCTTCAAGGGAATTGGATCAAAAGTGTAGATTCGACAACTCCGAGAACTTCCAAAGGGTAAATTTGGTACTTTAGCTAGCTGGGCATGAGGTAGGGTTTCCTGATTTTTTCCGATGATTGGGCTATGTCACTTTTAATCTGGGTGCTTATATATAATACTATAAATATGAATATTATTGTTGCTTTACTCGGTGAATATTGTTTGATGTTATGTGGATATTATTATTGATGTTTCTTCGTGGATATTATTTGATGTTGGGTGAATATTATTATTCATGTGATTAAATCTGAAATATTAATTTTATTATTTGTATTATTATTCAGCATAGATAAATGATATTTGCACTGCATTACATATGCATCATAAATACAGTGGTATTTGGGGTGTATGTGTGTCGTTTGAGGTATATCTAAAGGGTGGGAGAAGGCCTTAGATATATCTGAGTATAAATGTGGAATATATTCAAGTGACGGGAGTAGGGCTTGAATATATTAAGTGATGGGAGCAAGGCCTTTAATGAAAAGTGAAAGTTGAGAAATTTGTAAACAAAAGAAAAATGGGTTAAGGGATGGATGAGCCCTAGTTCATATTTTATAGTATTCGGAGCCATAGTGGTAAAATGCATGGTATGTGACATGCAGGCTTGTTGCCTTACGGTATGAATTAGTGTGATTAGAAGGGAGTGAGTTCATGGCATCACCGCATATGCAAATTTATTTATTTGGTATGATTGCATAATTTATATATCTTATGTTGTTTGATGCATGACACTTTGATTAACTGTGATAGCTGACCTTGAGGGGTTTGACGGTACTCTACTGGGCATTATAATGCTCATACTCTAATAAATTGTGCAGGATTCAACACGAAGTTTGAGGAAGTGGGTTTCAACTAAGCTGCTAGACTTTTGTTGTTGATTTGTGTAATTAATGTTTGTAAGTAGTCAACCGTTTAATAAAGATCTTAGTGTGTATTTAACTACGAGTTACTACGACTCTGATTCTGTGTTGTTAAGTAAATTTGTATTATTTGTGGCTCTATTTCTCATCATATCATAGTTGTAGGATTTTATTCTTATGACTATGGTATGAGTCACACCATGATTCGAGAATATTCCTTATTTTCGAATCGGGTCGTGACACCTTGTAACCATTTGGGTTGGTACTTATGTAAATATTTTGTACTTAACTATTTTAGTTTGTAAATTTCTGCTATCATTGAAATACTCTGATCCAACCCGTACCATCAACAAAAGGGGCTTAACGTATTTTGAGAACACTTGGGAGTATGACACTCGGACGGGTGAGTGTTGTATTCTCGGGATTCTCAAGGTACGTGCCGTTGTCACGTGACCGAGCCATTGGGGCGTGACACCACACGCACCGGTGTGTGTGTGAGAAAACCTCTATCCCTTTATAACTTTGAACAACAAAAATATCATAACATTGTTAGATGTTAGTAGTAAATTGATGGGACCTGAAAGCCTACCACCCACCCCTCTTCCTTCTCTCTCTCTCTCTCATCAACACCAGCAAAATTTGAAATTTCAGGGTTTAAGCAACTTGGTAACCAAACCGTATAAATAGGTTGTAAATAAAGGGAGCAGCTTTGGCTATCATCAATAGGATTGAGGATCGCTGGCTTTCTAAAGACTCAAGGAACAAGTTGGCACTTTGGCGACACTCAAAGATAGCATCAAAGTGAAGCTGGATATTAATTAATGGTTCGTTTGATAACCATTTCACTACGGACGGACTATCCTTATGACTAACATGGCTTCAAATTTCTTAAGTGTAGAAGAGTTCAATAGAAAACCCACCACCGTGACTTAATTTGGATCCAAAACTCCTCAATTATGCTAAGAATTCCCCATTTTCTTTTTCTTTTTTAATTTTTTGTAATTTATAAAAACACGATAGAATTTTATTAGATTAATAGGAAAAATAGATTACAAAGGACACAAATTGTAAAGAGAGCCATCACAATAGCAATATGGTAGACATGGATTAAAACTTTCCCAATGACTTGAGCCAGCCGAAAAGCGAATTCCCCAATTTCTTACAATCGGTGACAAGTTATCATTTCTTAAATGGAAAATTATAATCTAGCCCCACTGCTACCGAGAAGAAAACGTTGCTCTCAAGTGTCTGAAAAAGAAAAGTAAAAGACAGAGGAAAGGTTTGCCCCTAAATATATAGAAGGCTATAATAAATAATAATAATAAAGCCTAAAAAAAAACCATACCCTTATGGGCATTCAATAACATTATGATCAAGTTGTTCTTATGTGTTGAAGTTGCCGGAAATGCATCTGGGCCGTTACATTACTTGGATCAGAAGCAACAACAGCATTTTGATCCTCACCTTTCTTCATGTTTTCTCCAGAGATTGAAAGCTTGTCTGAAAGAGAAGAAAAAAAGAGATGAAAAAGAGAGCCCACAAGGGGAAGAGATGAGCATATGATTGCAGCCTGTCTGATGTTCATAGCTTATGATTAAAAATAAAATGGCTTTGCTCTGGTTTTCTGGACTTGGATCAAACAATAATTGCTCAATTTGGAGATTGTTATGTGGTGTATTGGGTAATTTATAATGGAGAGTGGAGCGGAGGACAGTTGTGGCTTTTCAAGTCAATAGTCAATAAATATTTCAACGTACGTGATGATCAAGTTTAGGAAACTTCTCTGGTTGCTGCTGAGTGGAGGAAATATCAAGCTAGCCACTCTATTTGACCATTTCTGTGAAGAAATAATGCAATGTAATTGGTCACCCCCATGCAAATTGCAATACGAAGCTTCAATTGATGACGGCATGTTAGCCACCTGTTAGCCTTTCCTGTGCCATTCATTTTTCCTGCGTGATTACATGGTGGTTCAGTGGTCATTTAGCTGAAAATGATGTCGCATGACTCTTAAATAAATAAATATATATATATATATATCCAGCATCAATCTGTTATTAGAATATTTATTCCAAGTGCCAAGAAAAACGATCAAGCTTTAACTTCTGTCTCGTCTTTTTGTTTTGTTCCCTTTGAGAATATAAATTATAAGAATGTCCGATTTAATCTTATCCATTAAAAGTGGAGTAATTAATGGCTTAAAAATTGTATCAAAATTTGTGTATAAAATATGATGTTATAGATCCGCCCTCTTAAGTTGAGGCAGGGATCCCCGTGTCAGGCTCATTCACATTGTATTTTTACTCCGAATAGTCTATTTTTAAAATATTCTCTCAAAGATAATCTCTACAAAAAATCACTTGAATTTGAAATCATTTGACCACTCAATCGATGGTTGTAGATTTAGTGCATTGTTGAACCACTGGGTTCGTCAATTTTATTGATCACAATCAGATTTCTTAATGGTTTACGATTTTGCTAATTCTTTAAAATTATTTTTAAATAAAATCTTAAATAATGGACTGCTCTTATCATTTAAATAAAATTTGTAAAGGACCCTACAAGGGGACGATAGTATATATATACCTTCCCCTTCTTCTCTCAAATAATTTTATTTGAGGATATCCTTTGGGGTGCACATGATGATTTGTGTAAATAATCTACATGAGGTATCCATTTAACTTGCAATCAAAACCAACTAGATACAACCAAAAGTATTGTTGTCTTTGTCTCTCACCTTGTCAACCGCTATTATAGTGTGCTCTCACATTGTTATGCTTTGGTTTCTCTTTTATCTCACAAACCTTGAAACTGATATTTACTCGCTAAGTACAACAAATGGAGAGATACATTCCAGTTTGCATACAGAAATCATACAAGGACTACATTAAAATTATAACATAAGGCCAAGATGTTTATGTCAAATGTGTATCACTGACTACATACAGCTTCTGACCATCATTTATTAAGTCTACATCAAGAAATTTACCTCCATCTTCTGATAATATTATAAAGGAACCACTTGAAAATTCTAGTAGCTCTGTTGCTTTTTTGATGAGCTCTTGAATGGTAGTAGGGACCCATAACACAATTCCAGGTCTTCTTTGTTCTTTGCCTTCCCATGGATGGAAAGGGAACACGGTGCATTTCTTCGGGTGCATTTTATCTGCACATTAGAAAGATCCGGCGTTAACCTTAACTTCTGACAAATGACACTTGACTTTCTATTGCTTGATCCAGTGAGACAAGTTGGTGGGAATCATTCCTATTCTAAGTCCACTTAGATCATTCCTATTTTAAGGTTGGTGTAAACCTTCTTGTTGTTAGAATTTTCTTTCTGGCTCTTGTTCTCTCAAATCTCTGGTGAGGAACAAAGAATAAAAGAACTTGTTGACTAGGCAGCTTGACCTGCCTACAGGTCATTAAATTTAATTCCGTTGTTCCATTCAACCTTAGCAAAGAATATATAACCTGCCAAAAAAAATTATAACAGATTCTTCTCAATACCTGTGAGTTCTTGAGCACGGTAAGGAGATTCTGTCAACTGAGTAACCTTTGCTTCTTCTAGCAGTTTAATCAAATTCTTGTTCCCACACATCTGACCTTCATCTAGTGGGGTATTTCCCCATCTGCGGGGGTAGGGAGAAAACAATCATATAGTTGTTGAAGCAAGAAGAAAAGCTACTATATAACAATCGAAATGAAAGATAGAAACATGTCAAAAACTAAGGTGGGAGGAAAGATGCTAGACAAACTATGGAGTAGGCGACATTATGGATATCTCAACCAAAGGATACAATTGTAGGAGTTATGAGCAATAGGCAGCCATGGCTAGGGGTTGGATCTATAAGGTTTAGATTCTAAACTACATGTCAAACAATACTAGGGAACCAGCCTAGAGAAATTACGTTATGGCAGTGAGTTTCTCGTTGACAAAATGGATAAACTACAGTTCTGCTCAGTAATAGAAACATATATATATATATGGAAGCTATCACAATATCAAACCAGGAATTAGACAGGAAGGTGAGCAGGTCAAGTTTAGTTCTCCAAGCTCTATTACTTGAGAAACCAAAGCACTCCATTAATGAGTTCGAGACTTGCAGACAAGGGAAATAGAAGCAAGAAAAGTGAAGAGAAAACACCATTGGTCCTGTGTAAGTTTCAATATGCATGTTCTAGAATGTTGCAGTGCTTGTCATAATTTTGGAAGATGAAAATAAACACAGGTAAGTCCAAAACATTTCAAAAGCAAAACCTGGCTCTTAATAAAGGTCAGATAATTGGCTTTAAGATCCAGGGGAAATTTTACAGTGATTTTTTCCCTATAATGATTTATCCAAAAATTCAAAAGATCATTTGTAATTGTTTAGGCACTAAAAGAGGTGCATGTAGGTTGACGGATGGAAATGAAACTAACCTTGTTACAAAATGCAGATAATTAGATCTAACCACTGAAGTCTGACTATATTTAATACTCTATAGACCCTATCTAGGAAACATTATAAACTGAAATGGTCAAGATATGTATGCATCCAACCCAAAAGGAAATGAATTTTCAAGTGTACCTGTCCTTTGAGAAAACGCTAGCCCCAGCTTCTAACAGCAACTTTGCCATCATATATAATCCCTCCGAGGCAGCTACATGAAGTGGGGTCCGGTGATCATAATCTTTGGAGTTCGGGTCAATGCCATTTGACAATAACCTTTTAATGAAATCTGAGTCCCCCTTGGTAATGGCTGTACATATAAAACTACCAGCATTGTCCATCTTCAAGGAGGCCCCTTCTTTAATAAGTAAAGAAGAAACTTGATCGTTGCCGTTTTTTATGGCTTCAAGTAAGGGTGTGTTCCCAAAAGTGTCTAGAAAAAATAAACAACTTATTATAGCGTGGTACTATGATTGGGGTAACAGATAAAACCATATTTGGATTCTTGTATCGTAAAATTACCTTTGATGTTGATGTCTACGCGTTCCTGAATAAGGAAAAGTGTAATATCTTCATGTCCCCTTAATGCAGCAAGATGCTGAAGAGAAGAAAGACTCCTTTCAGACAAATCTATCTCACTTTCTGCTCATCTTTTAGAAAAAATATCAAACTAGTCTCAAGTCTTTTTACGAATTCTTTTCTTGTAAAAGAAGCGTTTTACCATCAGTATTACATTTATTACTTAAGGGCCACCTCTTAAAACTTCATTAAATGCATTCCATAGTCAACTCCTGAAGTTGGCTAAAAGCCTTTTCTTTAGCAAAAACTTTCACAACGCACGCATGCCAGATAAGTCATAGATGCATTCACAATGATAAATCTCAAAAAATTCATAACATTTCATACCAATGGTGACCTTCCATCATAATCTGTCTTGTTGGGATCAGCTCCAGCACGGATCAAACCTTTTAGCTGAAACAGATCTCCGTGATAAGCCGCACTATTGACCTTCAAAGCAAGTTCAGCTTCTTGCTTTCCAATGTGAAATGTAATGTCTGATTCTAGTTGTTTGATGCGAGGTGCACCCTGTAACATTTTCAGCCATATGATGGACACTCATTGATCATTTAACGTCAAGTTTGTTTGAAAAAACAAGAGGAATATGTATTCAAAACATTTCCACACAGTTATAGGCACATTACAAAAATTACCACAGAAAACTTACCTCTAGAAGGTTGTTCAAGATTTTCCGCCCATCATAAAAATATATGTCAAGGATGCTTGTAAAAGATTCTTTATCAAGTCGCAGAAGCCTACATAACTCACACACCCTAACTGTATAAAGTTGGGGAATGTTGCAAAGAATGGAGATTTCTCCAAATGAGCTGTTACGTTCCAATTGTGAAACAGTTTCTTCTGTTCCATCTTCTGCGATGCCTACTACCTCCTGTACAAGAATATTTTTGTTAGTCTCATAGCAGAAAGGTCATACCAATGTGATGCGTGTTCTTAATAGAAGTCTGTTTTAGAAAGGGACAGCAAATAGACATGTAACTATATATATATGACATGTTCATATGCTAGCATGCATATATACCTGGTTAACATACATATATATTTGTCCATATATTGCATAAGTATATATGTTCTAATTTTTCAGCATTTGAGTACATAAAACTGAGGGTATGAGGAACGTCAAACCAAAGAAACAAATTTTATGAATTGTGTTTTTTTGTTAACCAGTCAGTATAAAAATTTAAAAAAACTAGTTCTCATGGTACCAATTTTGCGGTCAAGATCAGTTAAAAAGCTGACCAACATAAAGTTGATAATTCTCAGTATCTGGTTTTTCTCCATTAGCCAAAAGTAAACTAAAAATCTGGTTTTTCTTAGATATATTGTTAGTCCGGCAATTACCCCTCCTTTTAACCTTCTAAGAAGCCAACCCAGCATAGCATGACACCTCTACCACCATGACCTACCGGTTGTTATCTCAAATTGGTCCGTACGGTACAACTACCATCGCCATTGCCAGCGACCCACCACCATTACTACACCTACCAACATCCACACTGGTGTTGTCCCATCATCACTACCACTACACCACCACGACTGCAGCCCTCTCTATCATCGTCAGTTCTACCAGTAACTACCAAGTGACACTACTTCGACATTTGGACAGTCACCACTCTTTACCACTAACCAAAAACTATCCCACTAATACCCAGCTTACCATTATAATTGCCAACACTGCTTCCCCTCACTCCCTCTACCACTAACGTCGCCATACATTTTATTAAAAATTAAACAAACAAGTAGTAGAACATATCTTGATTTGTGCAGAAAATTAAAAATATAAAATTGTAAACCAAATAGCATCCAGTTTACAACTAGGACAAAACTTATTTCGGAGGACAAACTGCATACGGGTTTAAACTTGTATGAATTGGTTGAATTAGTTTTCAAATTTGATCGCTGACTCTAGATTATTGAATCATACCAGCCCACCGTGACAGACGAAATAAAGTTGATCTACCACGTTTCCTGGTTCCATTATCACTTCTCCGGGGAGAAAAAATTCCTCATGGAGTTTAATAACCTGCAAGATGAAAATAATAAGAATAACCCATTTCACTAAGTCACATAAAGCAGGGATATCCATGGACCAAGGAAGATCCTATTTAACATTACATGTGGTGCTGCACATGAAACTACCGAGTGTTAGACACAATTGCACCATGCATACAAATAGCTGGTTTAAGGTGGCTTACTTTGCATGTACAAGACGGTAAACCCTTATATCCCATCCCATGTATTGTTTTTCAGAGAAGGTGCCAGATCAAAAAAAATTCCATGCAACTAAGTACAACAATTTGTTGAATGTTTCCTAGGGTACGAGATGAACCATTCGTACATGATTGTTATTGTCTATGATAATCCTGGTTGACATTAGCAGCCAATGAAGCGTATAAACAAACTGGCATTGTACATTCGGAGCAAGATCCAACTATCAGTGTTTCATTCAAACATGCTTTGTCATCTATTTGTGCAAATGGAAAAATTTACTTACAATCTGATTGATGAATTCTGTCGAGCATCCCTTGAAGAGAGGAACACTTTCAATGTACGGGAAATATAAAGTGTGTGAAATCTGCAATGAAGAAACAACTAATTTTGAGGATACAAAAGTCTTTTTAAAAACATACACTCAACTAAAATCCCATGATGTACAACAGTCTGAATAATGCATATAGATTGGAATGAAGGAAAAAAGTTTCTGAACCTTTAAAGAGGAATGAACATGAGGTATCTCCTTTAATAAAAACTACCAAGGTTCTCTGGGTGTGTGGGCACTTGTGCGTGTTCATGTGCATGCATGTGTAGATAGTAATGAACAACAAATTTTATGTTAACCTATTAGTCTTGCAGCTGTTACACATTAATTTACTTATCCATTTAACGAAAAACAACCCCCCAAGGTTTTCTAGAATATGCATATGAATTAAGTTGAAATGCTTCTCATATAATTTACTGTAACTAATTCGACAATAGAGAAAGTTGGCAGAGCTTTTATTCTTATTTTACCTTGGAGCGAATTGAAGCAGGAATGTCCTGGAGAACAGTAGCCTCAGTGTAGGTACTCTCGTATTGTAAACGCAAGTGACCTTTGATTTGATTACGAAGATCCCTCCCAAGTCTATTTCTGTTCATATATTTTATAACATCCGTCATTTTGTCCCTGAACTTTTCTGTCTTTGATCCTTTTACAATTAATGCTGTCATGTTACCAATCAAATACGCTCCAAGAACCATGTCAAAAGATACATAAACCATAATGAATATCATTTCCCTCAGGTTGACTGCATGAATATCTCCATAGCCTGTGAAAGAAAGAGTGTTCTTCATGTAATACTAAACATTCCAACTGGATAAGTGCACTTGGCAAGTATAAACCATTATTGAGTACCACCAACAGAATATGGATTCTCTGGGCATGTTAAATGTGGATTAATGAACAAAGATTCTGTAAAGGAATCACTTGACAATTTTCTGCACGAGCAACCAGCCAAAGGAAGCGATGTACAGATTAGGCCATAGAGAGTTACTACACAAAAATATGGATACCAATACCACTCCTGTTCTTTGAATAGAGCTCAATAAATAAAGCAGTGGTCTTATAGCCATGATGATCCACTACATTGTCACTTACAGGTAATCGAACACTGTTACCACCAACACATAAAAACAAAGGAGTTCCTCATAAAACTAAATGATTGAACATTGACAGAATGCTAGCATTAGTTCCAACTTCCGAGTTACTAAAATAATCAAGTCTTGGGTTGAACAATCACCGAACTAAAGAAAGAAAAGAAAATTGGCATATTGCATTGCTCTACCATCTCAAAAGAGCTTTCCTAGCCAAAACAACCATGATAGTTGCCAACCAGATTTACAATAAAAGAAGAAAGAGAGAAAGAAGGAAAAGCACCACCACTAACAGAAATCATGTAAGAACTACAGTCCTTACGTCAGCACTAGAACACTTGTAGATTTTTTCAGTAGGATAGTCGCAACCACAAGATGAAAACTGAAATGAAAAGCAAAATGCGGTTGTATTCATTAAAAAGATATTTAAAAAGTAACTTACCAACAGTGGCCATGGTTACAATGGCAAAATACATAGAAGTTGTATAGCGCTTCCATAAGTCAATATCCCTGAAGTTTGAATAACTATAGTCACCTAACTTCAAACTTCCAATCCATGTGTACCCCTCTTGTGAAGCAGGCAAGGTGGTAGCCAAATAGTAAAAGATGCAGGCTGCTGTATGCGTGCAATAGAGTTCAACAACAAGAAGCTTTATAATCCTGGTAAAATTATAATTGATACGAATATCCTTCTCTAGGTCTTGAAAGAACTTAGTGACTTTGCGCACCCGACTTAACCTTATCCATAGGAGATACCTCACTTCCTCTCTTCTCCCACAAACCTATTCAAAAACAGCTTTCACCAAGTGAATACGGAAGCAGAAACATATTGCAAGCATTATAGTAGATCAACTTTATGACTTTAACAAATCAAGATATATGCTGCACATTTATTTTGATCTCATAGATTCGGTACACCTGCCTGCAAATCTCATGCATTGGCAAAACAAGAGTAGTAACAAACTAACATTTCCTGCCTGAAAGTGTTGATGGGCAAGTCACATAAACCGCCCATCCGTACAGAATACAGTTAGGAGACCCATCCAAGAGCATGTATTATCCTTGAAAGCAATAAAATGTTTTCTGAACAAATAAAGGCGTAAGACTAAGGATTGTCACTTGACATAGAGTTACCTGCCCATTTATATAAGAATCTGAGTGTTAGCTCAAATTTTAAACTTAAATTTAAGAGTTGGTACATCTATCCTAAGCAGTTAATTAAATTATCTCGCGACAATCTTTTTCATACAGTTACTTACCCATAACTATACAAAGCCACCACACAAATGTTATAACGCATAATCCAGAATAACAATAAAAAATGAAAGAGCCCCTGCTACCCCCTCAATATTCAAAATACAAAAAAGGAGAAAATGGTGTTGAGAGATATATATGGGTAAAATTGGAAAAGGCATTACCTTGTAGATGTTATCCCAAGGCATACAACCAAGCAGATCAATGATAAAATTAGATTTCAAGTACCTGCAAAGGAAAAGTTAAATTCAGCACTGCACTGGAAATAAAGTAAAATGCTGGAACATGGCTTGTGAAATTACCAAGTACATTTGTTTGCTTTAAAGTTGTAACTAAATTCTATACATACCAGTAAGTAGTGATTACTTGTTAAGAAGTTTAAACAGTTAAAACCCATTACCACAACCTACTCTTCTATAAACATAGACAATCAGATTGTGTTTCCAACATTTCAGCGTCTAGCTTATATGACTATGGTGGTATAAGATAAGAATCGACAAAACCGTATATTTATGCTACTGTTGCTAAGACAATTGCATAAGCTAACATAACAGCTAGAGTGAAAAGAATATACTAACCTGAGAGCAATAGGAGTTCGCTTATAGACCATTCGATACGTCTGAGCATCTCTGTAAGCCAGGAAAAACTGCAAAATTATGTCCAAAAGGAATGCTACCTGTCCTACTACGTCCAGTATAAAAAGTTTCTGTTCCAAACCCCTGAAAAACCCAAACTCGAAAGGTGTGAAGAAGGATGAGTACACTGCCCACACCAGTATGAATTTCGTCCATGCCCGATACCACCTGCATTTGGTCGTCACATTTCAGGTTTTTTTTTTCTTTTTAACACAAACTGACCAAAACACCAAAACAAGAAGAGGAGAAAAATAACAACAAAACAAAAAAGCTTTCTTTGTTGAAGTCCATAATGACATATATATTATATATATAATGTTTCAATACATGTATTTAATTGGCTGAACATAACACCAACACTTCGTTCAACCATTAAGTGCCAAATATAGCGCTATGTGTTGTGTTCAACGCTGATGTACTGAACATAATGCTCAAACCACAGTTTGAGCATTCATTTCTCAGTCACCAATCCATGATGGAGATCATAGAAGTTTACTTCAAGATTCTTTTGTTTTTTTGAAGACGTGTGCTGGGTTAATTTGTGAGGGTTTAGGGATGAAGGTAGAAAGAGTACTCTTTTCTAGTGGGTTTATTTTTTATTTGAAAAAATGCCAAGGGTTGAACTACTTTTTTCTAATATAATCCTAACCCAATACTCTACTCTCCTTCACTACTTGAACTAATGCCAAGGGTTGATGTGCGTCTCTACTTTACAATCTCGAGAACATAATGTATCAGTTATCATGCATGAGATTATTCCTTACTCATTTCTATATGTGAAGACAGAACATGGAGCTTCAAAAGATTAAAACCTATTCTTAAAGAAACATAATCACCCAATTTTTTACTCCAATCATCCTTATAAAAACAATCAACGAATAATGCATACGTAAGTGTATATTACATTTATTAAACATGAATACATGTATAATAATGCATATGTGAATTTTGCTTATATT
Organism: Prunus avium; assembly: GCF_965620075.1. Taxonomy (NCBI): domain Eukaryota; kingdom Viridiplantae; phylum Streptophyta; class Magnoliopsida; order Rosales; family Rosaceae; genus Prunus; species Prunus avium. The sequence goes on from NC_142286.1 coordinate 29,415,520, forward strand.
ATTCACAAATTAGTAAAAAATACATTTATTAAACATGAATAATGCATATGTACGTGTGTAGTACATTTGATTTTAAAGTTTTTTATATGTTAAATTTTGGATTTGGTCGTTTGATTTTTTGAATATGAACTTTTTACAAATATGATTAGTCCTAGCCGTCCTCGAAATTTTTGTGTTTGTATTTATTTTATATCTGAGTTTTGAATACAATGAAAGTGTTACTTTAATTTTGCCATTGTACACCAATCCACCTTATATTATACATGAAATATGTACAATTATTTATAAAATACTTAAAACATAAACCCATCACTCCACACGTGTTATAATTTTAGAGATTAACGGAAACATTTCTAAATCATATCCCCAAGAAAAATCCACATCTAGGCTCGCAAAATTGGGCTGACATGTCCATGATAGATATGGATAACTACGACTGTGTGATCTCAATCCTGGGATCGACCACACAAGGAAAACCAAGAATTAGTCAATAAGGAACAACATCGACAACCTACACCTAATTTATCCAACACACAGACCAAAAAAGAAAAATGATGTTTAATAATAATTATGAATAACGTACAATCGTTTCCGGAAAAATAAAAAATTATCTCTTGAAATGGAAGACAACTTTATTTAATTTATTCCATTTTTGGTTGAATTGTATTTATTTATTAATAGTTGTATACTTATTTATTAGTTAACTGTTTGGCGTCGTGGAATCCGAAAAAACAAAAGGAAAAAATAAGCATGAGTTGCACATGCAAGGCAAGAAACAGCTGTCCTAGTCATACGGTGCTCTAGTACCAAAAATAAGTACACAATTAAAAAAGTATTATTGGTACTTCAAATTAATTTCTCACCTTTGTTTTTATAAACAATATTCTGAATTATCGGGAATGGGGTTTTCACACACAAATACAACGAAGATGTCATGGAGATTCAAACATAAAACTTCTAGTCTTCAAGTCAAAGTTTTTTTTTCATCCGACTAGACCCGTTGGTATTTCTTACTTTCTATCTTCACCATAAAACTTGTGGTATAGCTCAACTTGTTTTACTAGATATTTGATATATTTTGTTGTCAAACTAGTGAATTGATACAAAAATTCAACTAATCACTAATTTAAAATGAGTTATTATTCACACTTCCAAAAATAAGCGTGAATTGCTTATATAATAAACCTAGATGATAATTGTCACGCTGTATTTTTTTTATTTATTTAAAGAATTTACTCAATTTCGTAGAAAGTAGCCATCATGATACTGGCAATAATTAAACATTAATATGCTACGCTATGTGAAATCTATGACTATATCGCATGACAGTAACACTTACGGTTGGCGTTATATACAGCATAATCTCCTTCAACAATCAATCAAGACCATCACCACGTCTGACGTCCGCATAAAAAAAAAACCACCACGTCGACGAATAATAATTTTCTTGAACCATCCACCAATAACCTCTTCTTTTTCTTTTTCGAAAATCCATCAGTTACCTCACTACACCTATTTGATTTGAGATGTGGGGTCCACATACCGGCATGCAAATAGCACATAGAGTGTGACACTAATCTTACTCAATTCAAACACCTAAAATCCAATCATCCAGGTGTAGAAAATGGAACCGTTCATGTGATTTTAAATTTTTACCATCGCAAAGTCAAAACCAAATGACCGGGACGCGTCGCAGCCGTTATCAATAAACAAGTCGGCAGTATAAAAATGTGGTCTCTCCCTAGTATTTTCATTCAGTAACTAATAACTATTCGTAACTAAATTATAATAGATGTTAATCCGGTCTACTCGAGTGAAAAAGAACTTTAAGTTAGAACTCAATGACACTATATTGTGTGTAAAAAATATTTTTTTATAGTTTAGACAATCCTTTATATTATATAAAACTAAATTATAATAGATAAATACTGATTTTTTTTTATTCGTTGCTTTGCCGAAAAATTTGGAGACACAAATATTCAACTTTCTTGTTCCTCGCTCGCTCAAATTTAAACAAATAAATAAAAATAAAAGATAAATTAATGAGATTGAACAGGAAGCGTCGTAGTGAAGCGTACCAGTTGTCAGGATGAATGACGCCGTGTGAAAGGCCTTTGACGCCATTGATGAGGCTCTGGCGACTGAACCGTCTCAGAATCGAAGAGTCGTCGCCGTCAAGCCCTAACTCGTTCTTGATGAGATTGAATCGGCTTCCGCGCGACGATTTGATTCGGTCCCTGAGATCCTGAACCTCATACTCTTCCTCCTCGTCCTTCAACTCGTCGCTGTTCTCGTGATTCTCAGCTACTCTCCTCGACATTTCTCAAATTCACCGACTCGATCGACTGTTCATTTTCGCTTCAGACAGAGAATTTGAAATCAAAATCCAACACTGAAAAGAAAGAGCGCGCATCTTCAAATCACGAACGAAGCGATAAATATATAAATAAATAAATAAATAAATCACGAGGCGGCTGTGGTGCTTATGACATGTTTGGTTACGGAGAAAATCCAAGTACCTTTTTCACGGAAAACCTTAACGATTTGTTGTGAAAAGATATCACGAAGACGTAAGGTGGAGAAAGTGAAAGCTCCAAAGCTAAAATCTGTTCAAATCTGTTTCTTTTTATGGGGTTTTTTTTGTAGTTTTAAGCCAAGCACGCAACGCAGAAAGACTGCAGTAGTGAGCTTCAAATCTGATTTGCGCTCTTCCCAATTTATACTTGCAACTCCTATTGTGCTTTTTATCATGCTGACGTATTTACAACATTTTAGGTTTTTTTTATATATTTTTTATTATAAATATTTGTATCTTCTGCGACGCAACGTGTACCGCATTGAAGACGCGGTGCCCAATAACAAATCTAATTATTCTCTCATTATGTTTTAGTACATAATGTTTTATTTTAAAAATGGAATCCATTTTATTAAGATTCCTTCAATAAGTTTTTTTGACTTCTTCTCTAATATCTTAAAAAGAATATTCAATGCCATGGTATGCGTCGAGATGCCATCTAATTTATTTTTACCATAGATTAAAAAAAAAGGATTGTTTCAATGATGTTTCATTTTCTTTTGAACTTTTTGAATTTATTTTGTAAATTCTGAAAGATAATGTATGAACATGGACATTGGCGAATTCACAGAGTCGCAAAGAGGTGCAACTGCACCTCTCCTCGCCAAAAAACGACATAGAAATGCCGGAATAGTGCCCCTCTGCTTAACCTGTTCGACAAAATGCCCGAAAGGGGTGCTCTGTTTGCTGCACTGAGCACAACTTGCGCCTCTTTTTAAAAAAAAATTAGGGAAAAAATAAATAAAATAAGAGGAAACGACGTCGTATGGTCATCAAGCTTTACTTTGTTTGTTTTTTTTTTTTGGTCAAGGAAGCTTTACTTTGTTTAAGCGTAACTTTCTTGCACTTTTTTGTATTTTGGGTTGGACGACGGCAGCCATCACTGAAAAAGCGACATCATCATCTTCATTTTTTTTTATTGGGTTTTGTTTTTTTGAAAGTACAGTACATCATCTTCTCTTTTTGTCTACAATAAAATCAAAGTTTTTTTTAGGTTAAGTTAATTGATTATTGTCTTCTAAAAAAATTAATAGATAATTGATAATGGATTTTTTCTTTGAGGGAATAATTGATAATTGATATGATGTTGTTGTGTCAATAGTGGAAATTGGCATATTTTTCTCTTTTCTTCTTCTCCTTTTTTTGTTCATTTTGATTTGGCTCTCAAACTCACGGAAGAAGAGGTTGCATTGTGCACACTGGTGGTACGAGGAAGAGGCTACGCGAACAACTCGAGCTCTAGGTAGGATCAATTATTATTTGTTTGTTTAATTGATAATTTGATATGCATTTTGATTAGCTTAATTGATTTTGATTTTGATGAGATTAATTGATGATTTGATATGAATTTTGGTAGAATAATTGTGTAGTTTACATTGAGAAAGATGTTTTTGCTTGTATTTCATGATATGAAATCTCGTCGGCAACAATTGTAGTTTGATTGTAATGTTATTTTTTCCATGAATTATGAATGACATTTGTATCCTTTAAATTATAAGGATATTTGGTTGTCTAAATTTTTTTCTAAGAGCTTTTAGCCTTTTCAATATTGGCCCTTCACTAAAAAATTCATGGGTCAATAGTGAACATGGGAGATAAAAACTTTAGCCAAAAAAAATAAAAGAATGGGACACAAAGACATGAGATGAAATACCCAATTCAAAAAACAAGAATCAAACATAATATAGTTTTGAAAATAAAAAATGATACTAAGTTGAATATTTTTTGTTTAACTGTAGGTCAAATACATATTTCTCTCTCAAAATTTTAGTTTTGGTCCATGTGTTACTGATTTGGTCAATTTAATACTTGTGTTTTAGTCTATATATTTTATGCTTAATAACTTGACGGAAATGTACACACTCGTTGGAGTACAAATGGACCAAGTAGACAAAATGACCAAAATTGTAAGAAAGTAAACCACATGGACCAATGAAACACATGAACCAAAAATGATGTAAAACCCACAAAGACCAAAAGTTTATTTTATTTAACCCTTCATTTTATATATTCTTCTCTATTTTTCGTGCATCTTGCATCTCTTTTTATTTTTATTGTTTCCTTTCGATCAAACAAGATTAAAAATAAAATATGAACGAGAATAGGGTATAGCTCAATTGATTGAGCTCTTTTATCCATATCCATGTGGTCAAAGGTTCGAAATTCCAAACACCTAATGAATAATAAAGCATAATAGGTTCACAAATCAATAAATTAAGTTATGGTGCATTTCATATCATGCCTTAAATTATAAGGTGACGGGCAAAGCAAGATGGGTGCTGGTGGCGGCTGGTAAACAGCTAAAATGAGGTTGCGATTTGGATTAAGATTAGGTTTGATTAGGTTAGTAATACGTGGATGTGGAAATATAAATTAGATTAGATTAATATATGCTAATGATCTTCTCTTCTATGGAGTATCATTCTCGATAGCTTGCACACATTACCCACGTGGGAAGATGTCAAATTAAGTAATCCAATTTGTTTGGATTTGAAGCATCCTACTCTAATACAGACTAGAGCAGCAATTTTTCTTATGTTTGGTGTTAGGTGAGAGTTTGTACGTATTGATCTGAATTAGAAAACTATGCACATGATTATTAGTTTTCTTTATGTTTTAGTTGTTGTCTGAATTAGCTATATTTCTATTTATAATAATTTCTTTTCTTTTTTCTTTTTTATATTAAATTTATTGTTGATGAGTATGCATTACAAAAGATGGCAAAGCTTTGGCGAGATCATAGATGTAAATTACTAAAACAAGTGCGGAAACAAGGACAACTTGCTGGTATTAAACGCGCTGCAAAGCAACTCAAGCGTGATAATATAAAGAGTATGGAAGAATGACAAAGTTTCATCAAGAAATGTTCGGGTCCAAAATACAAAGTAAAACTATTTCATTATTTCACGTAGGGCAATTTAATTTTCAATATTTCCATTCTATAACAATATAACATCCAACAATTTATAACTTATATTTATAGGAGAAAAGCGTGAGATTCAAGAAGATGAGGGCAAAGCAAACAATGCTACACATAATGAGTCGTAAAGGCTATGCTTGCCTAGAAGATGAGATGGTAAAATTAATTTTTTTGTTAACAAGTACATCGCATGATTGCAATATCTTATTGTTTGTTGGTTAATTTGTTACTTTTGTTAATACCATATCTGATCGACCACTAGTTTGACAAACACATGGAACATAAACAATCAATCAACAATAGGTTAAACTTCGGTAATCTAACATGCCAATCCAGCTCAAGAAGGCACCACAATCCCACATCGAAAGAATAGCCCAAGGTCCACTACCTTGGTCCTCTACAAATAGGGCTCAGGTCCCAAGAAATGAGGTAATAGTGATTTTGGCTACTTAGCCTTTACTCTGTCCAATTCATTACTCACTTCATTCTTAAGCTAACTTAAGTATTGGAGGGCCTTTATCTGGTACCACATTGATACCTAAGGTTTTACCGTTGCTATTTGTCTTGCAGATCATCCCACATCTGCCGAAGGGCCCATAAGACCAAAGGCATCAACAACTTTGTAACCATAACAAGGGGAGATGTATGGATTCGTGGGCATACAAGGAAATCTAGTGGATTTTTAAACAAAGAAGTTGCAAATGCAGTGGTAAAACACAAAAACCTTAGCAATTTTTTTTTTTCAATTCTTTTCATTGTAGACATTTAGCAGCACACAAACACCTTGTTTAAAATTTTTATAGTTCTTTTCTCTGTAGGTATTTTGCAAAACACAAACACTTTTAAAACACAAAAACCATAGAATTGTTTTTGTAGTTTATTATTTGGGAATATTCAGTATTTGAATATGAACATTTTATTGCAAATCATGAATTAAATTTAAAAAGAAGTAAAGTATTTATGACAAAAAGAAGTAAAGCATTTATGACTCTCCAAATTAGGGAGTATGGTTGGTAGGAGTTGAAATTTTTTAGAGAGCTCCTAAAATAACTTTTTTGTGTTTTTAGCTAAATTTTAGCTAAGAAATTTTGCCAATTCAGTCAATGTGCTCATTTATGCCTAAGTTAATGTTTAAAAGATAATAAATTAATTTTTAAATTAATAATTATTCCAATTGGTTATAATAAAAATTCAATTAAAAAAACTGTTTGAGTTTTTCTCTTTAACATAAGCAATATTTGTAGAGGGGGGTATTTGAATACATGACCTCAGATGAAAAAGTAACCGCTTTTAACTACTTCAACTACCAAGAAAGGGTTATCATTGTAGGTAATTCAAATTAATTAAGTTTCTTTTTTTGGTCGAAAGTAATTATTTTAAAGAGGCTTATTATCACAAAAGGTCCCTAAGGTTTACCAAACTATCAGATTGCATCCTTAATGTTTTTTTGTGTCACTCGTGGTCCTCAAGGTTAGTATGTATAATCACAAATGGTCCCTGCCGTTAGGTTCCGTCAAAAACTCCGTTAGTTTGCTGATGTGGCATATATACATATCACAAAACATCCCTAAGGTTTACACATCTATCACAAATGGTCCTTGCGAAATTTTTTAATTTTTTAATTTAAAATTCATAAAATTTTGGTTTTCTTTTTTATATTATTTAAAAATATATATTGTATTTTAAATACATATGACACTATATTTTTGAAGATGTGGGCTCCACATATATGCCACACCAACAAACTAATGAAGTTTTTTTTTAAATAATTTAAAATTCATAAAATTTAAAAATGAAAAAACCATTTATATAAGGATTTTAACCTTAAGGACCATTTATAATCCCTAAACCCTTGGTTTTTTTCATTTTTAAATTTTATGAATTTAAATTATTTTTTAAAAACTCCATTAGTTTGTTGATGTGGCATCTATGTGGAGCCCACATCTAAAATAATATAGTTTCATGTGTATTTAAAATACAATATATATTTTTAAATAATTTAAAAAATAAAACCAAAATGTTATGAATTTTAAATTAAAAAAATTAAAAAAATTTGCAGGGACCATTTGTGATAGGTGTGTAAACCTCAGGGATGTTTTGTGATATATATATGCCACATCAGCAAACTAACGGAGTTTTTGATGGAATCTAACGGCAGGGACCATTTGTGATCATACATACTAACCTTGAGGACCACTAATGACACAAAAAAACATTAAGGATGAAATCTGATAGTTTCGTAAACCTTAGGGACCTTTTGTGATAATAAACCTTTTAAAGAAATTAAACATAATTGAACGGTTTGATAAGTTAAATGATTGATTCTGGACTCAGTGCTTCAATCTTTCTTCTTCTTCTCCTATGTCATAGTGTCATTGCTTTAGTCAACCGCTGGTTGCAAAAATTGCTTCAGTTTATATATATAATAAAGCATTACAAATTTAAGATTTAAAGGGGAGTTTGGGATAAGGACTCCAAACTTCGTGCAATTTTCTGATAAGGACTCCATACTCACTGGCTGAGAATTTAGTGCAATTTTCTGATAAGGACTCCAAACTTTGTGCTTAAATGGAACCTTGTTTATGTTGTTGTTTATCCTAAACAGGTGGTTGGAGTTTAGGTAGATAGAGCATTGTGTGGGCTAGTCGGCGCTCAAAAGCGACTTTAATTCTTTAATTTTGGTGGAGCACTAGCTGCTATTACAAATTGAAACTGCTGATACCATTACACACTGAGTTTCCTAATGGAAACCCACGTTGCCAAGACTCAAGTTTCTGTTCAAAAATTAATATTTATGCGCATGTATATGGCACTAGAGCAGTTAATGATTGGAAAGCCTTGCGTTCATACTTCTTTTGTTTTCAACAACTACAAAATTCAGTTCATTATTTGTTTAGTTTTTGGTTTGTGCTGTATTTATACTCACGTTAGAGGATATGCATAGATTGTCTCCGAGCCATTGATGCAAGTGTAGGTCCTACTGCATCAATAGTTGGGAGTTCGGCACAACCTCATAATCGACCCAAAGAATTTTACAATCATTCAAAAATTCTTTGGCTCGACTACGAGGTTGTGACGAACTCCCAACTATTGATGCAGTAGGACCTACACTTGCATCAATGGCTCGGAGACAATCTATGCACCTCTATTGAAAAATAACGCACAAGAAAATACAATAATGTGGTCTATCTAGCATTTTTTCCAATAACAAATTTGCGAGTGCACGCTAATTTCTTGATCACTTGCAAGGCCCATATCAGAGGGGCCTGTTTTGCCCCTAACGAAGCCCATTTAAGTCGGGTCGGGTAGACTAGCACTGTGAACTCGATTACCACCACAGAGGAGCAATGTCTAAAACCCTGTCCCCGCCAAGCGCAGTGTGAAAAATGAAAACCCTCATCACAGACTCTCTCAGTCTCTCTTATTACATTCGCGGCTAATAAGCTTCTGGTTGGGTGATTGTGTCGTTTGGTGCCAGAGAAAATCAAAGAAAAGAAAAGAAGAAAAAGTTGGAGGGAGGGAGGGCGACGAAAGATGGAGGAGAGAGCAAAGTTCTTGGCATTGCTCGGAGCCGGAGCTCTGCTAGGCTCTGTTTCCACCATCTTTCTCTTGAAGCTTCGAGCAAGGTGGTGATGATTCTTTTGATTTTGATATGAATATGATGCTAACTGGTGAGAGGTGTTAACTTTATCTGCTTCTTTTGCAGACGGACTGTGAAACAATGCAATGAAAAGGGAGTTGAATTGAATGGTAAGTTACCAAACTGACTCAAGTTACAGAGAAACAAAATCTGTAGTGTTTTTTCGATTATTTATTTATTTATTGTTATTATAGGTAAAGGGTTTTTATGAAAGACACATACAAATTGTTGTGCAGTTACTGGGAATGGAAATAGTAGGATGGCTGGTCTGGACCTTCTAAGTGATGAGATAGTTTCTGAACAACTAAAGAGGTATACATACTTCACCACTGAGGAAAATAATATATTATACGAAAAGCTAGCATGGTATAGTTAGCTGGAATTTGAAAAATACTAAGAGCAACATGTATCATTTGTGTGCCACATATATAGCAGACAACATTTATATATTCAGATCATGCTAAATACAGCGGAGTGGGCCCAAACAAGTGCTCAGCGTCAATGTTAGTAAAATCTTGTTCTGTTTTTCAGGGTCAAAATGGAAAATATGGATTGTTTATTTACATTTCCTTTTCTATTGAAAATTGACTACAGGCATCATGACATTATGAATATGTATCTTTTTTTTTTTTCTGTGTTTGTGCAAACTGACTGTTTCTGGAGTGAGGTTGAGGGTGGAATGTTTGAAAACTTCTTTTGTTAGGTAGGATATTCTGATGTGGTTGACTAGTTATATGTGCTATCTTTTGGTTTCATAGGAACATTCAATTCTTCGGACTTGAGCCTCAACAAAAAGTGACTGCATCCTATGTTGTGGTCATTGGTCTTGGTGGAGTTGGAAGTCATGCTGCATCTATGCTTTTGCGATCAGGGATTGGCAAGCTCCTCCTTGTGGACTTTGATCAGGTATCTCTGTGTATGACTTGACTTCTTTTAATCCTTTTGGGTTTGCCTAGCCTGTTAAGTTTCATTCTCTCTCTCTCTCTTAATAATGTCCCAAATTCTGTGATAATTAGCTCAGGTCATTTTTGTTTCTTTAACTTAAAATTTCGGGGAATAATTATGTTGGTATTGTTGATATAAAGGTTTAAGTTTCTTGTCATTTACATACAAAGGATTTTGGGTCTTTACCATTTTCTTTGTTTTGAGAGTGATCATTCCAAGAAAGGCTTCATTGTTTCACAGCGCAAGCATAAGCAGGAGGAAAGCCAGGAATTTATGGTTAGGGGGTTGAAACGTGAAAAATAACTTTTTTAAACTCACAAATAATGATATATTTGACAATTATATTAAGATATAACTTTGTTAGAGAATCTTAATAGGCAACCATTTTCTTTAATAGTAACCAAGTCTTTCATGAATGTAGTCCTTTTGTTGTGATATAATGATGTTGTCACCTCTTATGAGCCGTTTGATCAGCTAGATGATATTATGACTAGACATGGTTGACTCGTTTTCTCCAGCTTGGAGGGGAGTGTATATTATTGTGTGAGACCCACAACTTACGTTTGTAAGTGGGTTCCTATCTACTTTGAACAGTATCTGTATAAATGTCATAGAAGAGTCCGGCCCCTAGTTTTAGTGTAGCATCCTTCTCCTCTTAATCTCCAATCTCCATCTCTTCAAATCTTGTAATCTAACTCCTGCCTGAAATCTTTACTTATATGTTGATTTCATTATAAGGTGTCAGTTTCATCACTCAATCGACATGCTGTTGCAACAAGAGCAGATGTTGGTATCCCAAAAGCGCAGTGTCTGAAAGAGCATTTCTTGTCAATATTCCCAGAGTGCCAGATAGAAGCAAAAGTTCTATTATACGATGCTTCAACAGAAGAGGAAATTCTTTCAGGTCATCCTGATTTTGTTTTAGACTGTATTGATAACATTGATACAAAGGTACCTCTTCTGCCAATTTATTCTGAAGCATTTTATTTTATCCACTTTTTTAATTCAGATTTATCATTTACAATACATAACTACTAAACTTTTAGAGTATATATATTTATAATATCCTCTGTATTGTCTTTCATTTTCCATACATCTTCCATGGTCTATAGATCAGTTTGAGACAAGGTCCATTAGTTTTTAGTTTGATAAAGCACAGTGACCATAACTTAATTAACTTCATCCATCAGTTATGACATTTGGGTAGTGGATTTGAACTTGGGGTGACCTCTTAGAGGAGAAGTCTGGCTGCCAACTGGGTCTGTGATATTTGAAGTGTTGCTAGTTATGCAATGCGAGCAAGTGCTTGGTCACTTTAATTTATAGATGCAGATTATATCCTTCCCCTGCGCACACTATGTAATAGACATGTATGTGTGACTTTATATGCAAATAAGAACTAATGGACCTTTCTCAGATGATTTGCTTGATTTATGCTTTAGGTGACAAATCATTTTATGTGCCTCTATTCTGGCTATATATTTTTGTTATTCTGTACAGCCCTCTTTCATGAACTAAGCATCCCATAGTCCATTAGAAAGCGCTGTACTTGCGAGGATATACAGAGCTGCACCTAAAAATAATGCAAGTGTACTGGCAGATGTATATATAATATTATATTTATTTTTTCTCCAAGGTGTGATGTTTGTTGCAAGATTGTTGCAAGACATGAGTGTTGATCGATCTGTGAAAATTCACCGATTGGTTGGAACTCACATACTGCTATAATCCCACTACATTCATCCCACATTGGAGAAAGCGTCGACAGATATCTTTTCAGTATTTGTTTTTCCAAGTACTGTTTTCTGTTTACCCTATATCATTAGAAATTATTAATGTATCCCATTAAGAACTGAAAGTTCATCTTTAAATTCTTGATTTGCTTCATCTTTAAATTCTTGATTTGCCACATATGTAATAGGTGGCACTTCTTGCTGCGTGTGTACGTAGGGGTTTGAAGGTACTATCGGCAACAGGAGCTGGTGCTAGAGCTGACCCCACCAGAATACGCATTGCTGATTTAAGACAATCAACAAATGACCCATTATCACGAGCTGTAATGATCTTAGCTTATTTTAACTACAGTTTTTATTATTTTATTTTATGTTTTTTGATAGTTTGCTATTTCTAAACAACGGTATATGATTTTTCTTAGTGGATGTTAATTTTTATATTTTTTGCAGTAAAATGTTCTTTATTAGATGCCTGTAGTTCCCAAAAGCCTTTCATGTTCTTGTCTTTTCGAAATGATTGTGTGTATAATTCTTGTAGCAGTAGTCAGTTGTTCCTCAACTTGTACTTCATATTTTATATTAATTAGTAAAAATGTTCAATTTCCTATAGAAAATGCCTTTATAATTTATTTGTTGGGTAATGTTCTTTTTTCAGACATTCTAGTATGCTATATTTCCAGATAATGATGGATACTTGGCATTGATCTTATAGCTCCTTATCGAGTTTGTAATTTCCAGGTAAGACACCGTTTGAGGAGGGATCATGGCATTGAAGGTGGCATTACTGTTGTATTTTCATTAGAGAAACCTAAGGCAAAGCTTCTTCCATTTAAAGGACCAAGTGGAGAAGAAGAAAACCCTTCAGATTATCAGGTGTTGATGTTTTTTAGTTTGGAAGATTTGTTACTTTCAATGAATTATACAGACTTCCAAGTGCTGTTAGTCTGTGGCGTGTACACCCTTTAATGTTGTCAAGAAATCCAAAACTTCTATAATTTTCTCTGCACTGAAACCACATTACCATATGGAGCTCCATAGTAGTTGTTCTCTCCCCTGGTTAACAATTTGTGGTTTGACATTCTGTTCTCTTACCATGATATCAGATACTACCGGGGTTTAGGGTTCGTATAATACCTGTTCTGGGTACCATCCCTGCAATATTTGGACAGGTCATGGCCTCCTATGTTTTGACACAACTGGCAGGATTGCAAGTTCAAACGGAACCTATTGTAAATTTGGATATTGACCATTACCGGATGCTTCACCAACGCCTTATTGAGCATGAGGAGTCATTGTACGGCACTGCCTTGCAAGTCCAGGTATGGAAAGGTTTCCTTCAAATTTTAAATTTGCTCCTTTGAGGTTACTTTGCTGTTGGTTGTTTTGGGATGGCTATGGCTGTTTTAAGTTCTTTCATGTTTTGTATTGGGATGATTTAAGTTTTGTTCTTAACTGCTTCATCTGTACTAGGGTTGTGGAGCTGTTGGATTTTAATTTTTTTTATCATTTTTCTGGTATTCATTATATTAGGTAATAAATTAGTATTTAAGAGCTACCTATAGGTTTAACAGCATGGAAGAGACAGGAGTGCATCCCTCAATTGATTCCAAGAGTGAATCTAAGTTATGGTGGAATCAAACATTTTCTTCTTTTAGGCACGTACGATGAATTTCCTTCAAAGATCATCGGTGATTAGCCCATACAAGAAGCCATCCCAAATGGTTTGTGGAGCTTCTAACCATTGGAATCTCCGTTATTTTGATTTAGCCAGCTGCAGTTATACTCTGTAATCCTCATTAATATTTAAGTCAGATGGAACAATGAACGAACTAGGATTGTATTTCCTGTCATTTTTCTAAGTTGCAGTTGACATTTTATGCCAAAATTCTGTTTTTGGTTGTTGGACCTAGTAATGTTTTGATGTTCTTTTCCATTCCAAGTACAATTATCAGTCAGTGGGTTAGCTATAGTTAATGTGACCACAAATTAAGAGCATCGAATTTTACTCGATGCAGACAAAAGAAAATAATAAAACTGATTGCTTGTCAATCAGAATTACAATCTTTTGTAATTAATTGTTCATATTGTCTTAGAAAACTCATCTTAGTAATGCTGTTTACCCATTGCGATTTTATTAGGTAGATGTTGAGGAAGTGATGTTTGTTGTAAAAGAGTTGTGGCATGGAAGAAGTGCAAGAGAACCGTTTGCTAAAGATGTTGGGCGTGGTATGTGGCGATCGGTAAATGAGTTAATGCTTGTGAGGTATGGATTTTCTCTTGTACTACTATTACATATAACTTTTAGGTTGTTTGAATCTCACAAATCTTTTAAATATTAAATCGACGTATTTATCACTGAGGTTATTGATCTTCTTTTCCATTTGTTTCCAGGTGGGACCAGGAAAAGCCGGCATCTGTGGCCAACCTAATTCTTTTGAAATTTAAAGAGGTATGGTATATTAGCAGTGCTTCGTTAAACCTTGGAAGCCAGCTGTGTATTGATTAATTTTGTTGTTTCAGAAAATGCAAGTGCAAGCTAACTTTCTTTTGCTTACAATAGTTTTATTTTATTATTTTTATGTTCATGTCACAGTTTCATAGATCAAGTTCTATCCTTTCTGAATGCTAAAGGTTGAGTTCTGCAGTCAATGGTTGAATATATTGGCATTACTATAGGAAGCTTTAAACTAGCATTTTCTTTTTGGTTCCAATTAGTACATAGAAGTTTAAATTTGCTTTCCTCTCTGATGGAGACAAATTCATTTTGCAGAAATGTTCCTCAATTTTATTTAAAACCATCATTTAATTACTTTTTTCTGTACTTGGATTCGGGTTTCCTAATGCTGTCTGCTTCTTCTGTTCAGGCAGAAGAACATGAATCGAGGATGCTTGAGGATATTAAAGAAAGAGAACCAGAATATTTTGTTAGAGTGACATCTATTCTGAAGCGGGCTGAACTAGAATTTGGCTTGTAATAAGGTTGATATTAAACCTTTTCATTCATGTTTTTGTTTTCAGAGGTGTATCAATAGGAGCACCTCTCATATCCTTGGTTTATATTGTGTAGCTTCAGGAGTTACGTTTAATCTTTTATCAATATATAACATAACATGACCTTCATTCCCCCAAATATGCCATGACCATTGAGATCCAATTTCCTAATCCACGATATGTTATATATGAAGTGTGAAATTTTTTGGATTTGTTTTCGTTCTCTGTGAATATCATTTTCCTCAGTCTTCAAATGCCATTGGCTATAGTTCTTTGATCTTTAGTTTCCTCTCCTCTACTGTTGCCGTAATGTTTCTAGGGTTTTAAAGCCTGAAACTTGGTCCTTTACATATAGATTAGATGTCGTTTTCTGTACTCACCTATCCTTCAAATGCAACAGACTTTCGATACATGAAACAAAACTATTTTGAGATTCAAGCCTTTTCAATAGCTTCCTAGTTGTTTCACGGAGGGCCTATAATTTTCTCAACATCGATAAAATCTAAATTGGTTATATAGATGCAAACAAACAATAGAGTATATATGTTAAGTGTGATAAATTTTGGATCTGTTTGTTTTTTCCTTGATTAGACGGAAATCATGATATATTTGTGGAAGAACGGAGGCCATGGCAGATCTCAGGATGAAGGGGGGGGGGTATATCAGATTTCTTTTTTAACTTTTTTTAAAATTTTTGTAGATTTTTAATTTTTTGGGACTAACTAAATAGTTAAGAAAAGATGACGTGGTAATGCTACATCATCTGCCAAGTTGGTAAACAAGGTGGTGTCGGTAGCTTTATGCAAACCCCAACTCTAAGAGCATTTACAACAGTGGAGGCTGGGCTCGGGCTGGGGGGGCGGGTTTGGGCAAAAAAAGGGTTTCCAACAGCAAAGGCTGGCCTGGGCAGAAGGTGGGGTCCACGAGCCTAGGTTGGCTCGAGGGCAAGGCGAGCCTGAGGTCCAGCTTGAGTTTTGGGATGACGTCAGTTCTCAAATTATTATTATTATTTTTTGGCAATAAAATAATGAAAAAAATTTGATTTTTTTTTTAAAAAAAACCCAAAAATTAATGTATTTTTCCTATAAATACCAACCAATACTCTTCAGTTTTAACTTCAAATCCTCATACATTTTCTTCTCCTCCAACTATTATTCACTTTCTACTCAATATTTTTTTCACTTTCAAGTTTTTTTTTTCACTTTCTACCCAAAAATCTTATCCGAAAATATTATCCAAATTAATTGTTTAGGTAAGCAAATTTGCGAAAAAAACAAAAAAATAAATAGTGTTTGCCCTTTGTCATGGCAACTATTGGAAACACATTGTTTTTTGCAAGGGCAGATACTATTTATGTGAATAGTAGCTGCCCTAGCCCCCCTTGTCATGGCAAGGGGCTAATTGATGGAAGTGCTCTAATCTATCTAGGAAACCCTAACCCAACTAGACTTAGGAAATCCTAAACATACTTGAAACAGAACTCTAATATATCAAAGCTCATCGGCGTACAGGTATTTTTATTACGGATTTTAATCAGCAAGAACTTGAATGAATGGACTAATGGAGTCATTTGTTGAGAGAAGTTTCGTAGGAGAAATATGAACCTGGTCTGGTTCATTTTGAAGCAGTGTTTAACTCACCTTTCAATAGTTTCTATGACCTGAATGGACTAACGAAGACAGTTGTTGGGCATAAAATGTATTTTTTATTCCTTTCAAGGCGAAAAAGTTGAGAACTAACTATGCTTCTGAAGTCCAGCTGGCGGAATGATGGAAAACCTTAAATCCCACATCGCCGGAGAAAGGCAAAACTAGCATCGAAGAGCAAGTATATATACGTATTGAGCCCTCAGTTGTAAACCACGGAGCCCTGCGGTGAGCACAAAGCGAACTATTCTTTCGCCTTTTACTAAAGAATACCGTGTGCGCGCCGCATATTGGGGCATACGCCTATTTTTGGAGGGCTCTTCATTCTCTGTTGAGCCCTATAACACCAGTCGAAGCGTTTTTTGTTTGCATATGCTTTTTCTGTTAAAATGTTCGAGGCTTTTTTATGGACACCGCTTAAACCAAGATTTTTATCTTAGGGCCATGTGACAATCATATTTATTATTTTTAAAAAGCGTGTCACCAAATGCTTTAAGTTTTCCAACAAAATAAATAAATAAATGGTTTAAGTTTTTACTTTTAATTGTGGACTAAATCATTAGGTCAAAATATGAGTAATCCACACATCCTTCCTTGATCAGGTTTTATTATTTTCTATTTAAGCGCGCATCTATAAATGTTTATCTATCAAAGCAAGGCTGAGACTCAAAGCAAAACTCTTCACCAATAACCAATACACTCTCAACCCTAGTAGTCCAGGTTTTAGCCATGGCAGCAGAGACAGCAAGGAGACAGAGCTGCATGTTACGGCAGGAGAAGCTGGAGTTGGTGACGTCAGATGATATACAGCCAATCATGAGCTTTGATGAGATGGGGCTCAAGGACGACGTGCTCCGAGGCATCTACCAATACGGCTACGAGAAGCCCTCCGCCATCCAGCAACGGGCGGTGAGGCGCATCATCGACGGCCACGATGTGATAGCGCAGGCGCAGTCGGGTACCGGCAAGACCTCCATGATTGCCCTCAGCGTTTGCCACATGGTGGACACCTCCTGCAGAGAGGTTCAGGCGTTGATATTGTCCCCTACGAGGGAATTGGCGGTACAGACTGAGAAGGTGATCTTAGCAGTTGGAAACTTCATAAACATACAAGTGCATGCTTGCGTTGGAGGCAAAAGTGTGGGTGAGGATATCCGAAAGCTTGAGCATGGAGTTCATGTGGTTTGCGGAACTCCAGGTAGAGTCTTTGACATGATCAAGAGGAGAACTCTAAGCACTCGAGCCATTAAATTATTAGTTCTCGTAAGTTTCTCACACCGTCTCTTCTTCTTTCTTCATTAATTTCCCTTCATGTTTTAGTTTCTTAATTTTCTTAACCTTGGTTTGGTTTGGCTTTTCAGGACGAGTCTGATGAGATGTTAAGCAGAGTATTCAAGGATCAGATTTACGATGTCTACCGATATCTTCCACCTGACCTCCAGGTTTTCTTTCTCTTCGATTGATCTCTTATGTGTATGTGTATCAGTCATCTTTGTCTTGTAAAATTTTCTTCTAATCGAAACATAAACCCTAAAACTAAACCTGAACACGTCAAGGAAGGTTTACGGTTTTTTCTTTACCATGTTCTCAAGTCTTGTTCAAAGCTAGTATTTTTGTCTGAATTCAGTTGTAATATATTTTTGCAGGTCTGCTTAATTTCTGCTACACTTCCTCATGAAATCTTGGAGATGACCAACAAGTTTATGACTGAACCTGTAAGGATCCTTGTCAAACGTGATGAGTTGACTTTGGAGGTAACTAATACGCACAACTTAAGCAAATAATTTGACTGTGATAATGTCAAATTTGGCGTAAAATTGAATTAATAATTTGTATTTCTGATGATTTGCACAGGGAATCAAACAATTTTTCGTCTCCGTTGAAAGAGAAGAGTGGAAGTTTGATACGCTATGTGATCTCTATGATACTCTTACAATTACACAAGCTGTTATTTTCTGCAACACAAAGCGAAAGGTGGACTGGCTCACAGAGAAGCTGCGGAGTAATAACTTTACGGTGTCTTCAATGCATGGAGACATGCCTCAGAAGGAGAGAGATGCTATCACCCAAGAGTTTCGCAGTGGCAATTCTCGCGTCCTCATCACAACAGATGTTTGGGCACGAGGCCTTGATGTTCAGCAGGTATGTTAATTTTTCTTCTTCTTCTAATTGTCTAACAACCATCAGAATCAGATTAATCTAAACTCTCTTCATGGCATTGCTTTTAATTTCTCCTTGGTTCTAGTATTAATAGCAATTTAACATGTTATACGTATACAGATGTTTTTCCTGCATTGATTTTCTAATAATTATTTTGGTGTTTTTTTGCCCTTTTTCAGGTTTCCTTGGTTATCAATTTTGATCTTCCAAACAATCGAGAGCTGTATATTCATCGGATTGGTCGTTCTGGTCGTTTTGGGCGCAAGGTATGCATGTATTCTAATTCGTATGCAGGTGTATTTATAAGTATGTTGTGCTGATTACCGTTTATTAGCTTTATGTTTGCAAGTTTTAATCACAATTTGGTATTTGATTATTTGTAGGGTGTGGCAATAAACTTTGTCAAAAGCGATGATATAAAGATCTTAAGAGACATTGAACAGTACTACAGCACCCAGATTGACGAAATGCCGATGAACATCACAGATTTGATATGAGATTTCTATTGCTAATTTGTACGGTTGCCCTACCGGCTTCTTATTTTGCAATGAATTGGATTGTATACTAGCAGAAGCTAGAACTTTTAAAAGTTAAAAGTTTTGTTTAGGCTAGTGACTGAGATTTTAAAAACTCCTTAATGCATTTGGTATGGGTCGAATTCAAGTTACTTTCCATTAATGCAACACTTAAACGTTTTGGTAATAGCTATGCCATGCCATTGCAATGTCCTCAATTCGCATAATCTGTTGATTTACAAAAGTTGATATGAAGTAATTAAAATAACTGCCACATTTGCTCTAGTATTTCCGTCTAAGAATATAGCAGAGCATAATAGCAATTTACAAAAGTTATCAATCACGTTTTAGAGCCTTTATCACGAAGGCCTTTGTAATCACTATTGCTAAGCAAGACAAGACTGTAATGACAATGCTTCCAAGTAAGACAAGACGATCAAAAGAAGCATTTTGGACGGTGTAGACCCGGAGTCCAATCGTATCCCAGTTACTTTCTGTCCAAACAGGGTCCACCAGCCCCATGGGGTCTGAGTTATTTGGAGGCAACACATTCCAAGTTCCAGATTCATATTTCAACCGTGTTGAGTATGCTGGAACATATCTGCATCATCAAACACAAGCATTAATTCAAAATTCTGCATGGCCGTCATTTATAGAAGGGCGAATTGGCAATAACATATAGGTAACAAGTCAATAACAAATAGGTGGAAATAACATATAGGTAACAAGTCAATAACAAATAGGTATCGATGGATTTATCAACATGTTATTGATACCTCATTGACATTATTGTAAAACCTTCATTTAATAAAGGACAGACGTCTTGGAGAGAGAATCACCATATATTATATACAAGGTTGGCCTATAGCACTAACAGAGGAATCTCATAATCAAAGTTACAAACAATATGATGTCGCAGGCAGGCAAGACCCCACAACTAGGACTATGACCACTGTTCATTCCATTATTGCACCAAACACTAAATACCACTTAACTAAGCATGCTTCTTATAATGGATCAGCAACTTCTATTTCCTAGCTAGTTAGTTACCTGGTTGTGGAGACAACGCAGACTCCCTTTCCCTCAGTTTCTGCTCTAATGCATACTTCACCCTCATTACTGCAGTCTTGACTTTGAGAACAAACAGAGCCCCCATTTTTCCTTGGAGTAGAAGTTCTGTCGGCCAGGAAATTCCAAACGAACCTTGAAATGTCATCAACATATCCAAGATAAGGTGGGGAGGAAGGTTCACCAAGGATGACACCAACATAATGGCTCGGGCAGGGATTGGCTGGTGATATATAGCTTTTCACCAGCTCACAAGAAAGACCTGGCTCACAGTCCAACAGGCAACCCATTAGTTCTTCAACTAGTGAATCATTCACGTTGATAGATGTTATAGCTGAACTGCTTAAATTTTTGTCGTCACTTGCAAGAATGTAAAGGGTGCGTGCTACGAGGGAAGCTGCCGCCACAATTGCTGAAGAGTTTACATTGGCTGTATTGGAAGCAAGAATGAAACAAAATAGATTTGGGATCACCATTTAGCATTAAGATGATTAATCGAGAAAGAACAAAAGCATAATAATAAACTCACATATATCATCAAGGTGACTGTTGTAGAACTTGTTGGTGAAGACAGTATCAAAATCTTCTAATACAACCCCAGAAGTTAGAGAGTTCTGTTAAGAGCAGAGGAGCTATTGACTAGAGTTCAAAGAAAGCAACAACAAAAAAATGGTTTCAATTTTCTTGAACATATTAGGACATCTTCTCAGTCTTTCTTCTTTTTATGATATAGTACACCTAAATAGCAGGCATAAGGAGAAAATATTTTCTTCTTTATGTTTCTGCTGTCCAAAAGAAAGATAAAGTCTCTAGGTACAAACTTAAGACCCTAAACAGAAGACAGAAAACAAACAGCTAAAATAACTTTTAAAAGATATGGCTCAGGAAATACTTTAGCCACAACACTTTAATTGTTCCTTTAGTTAGTACTTATACAGTGGATTCAAGAAAATGAGACTTCCACAAGGGGGAGCTCCGGATGATAAAATTATAGGTTAATTGCGCAACACTGGATTGAACTTAGTATTGTCCTGTGTTTGGTGTACTAGAGCCCATCGACATAGTACAGTCATGCGAATTATTTTCCAAATTTAAATATATATATGCGAATGTTTTCTTGTAAGATTCATGTTCACTTGTTAATAAAAAAGACCCTAGGGACCTGTATTTTCCTTTAAGTTGAACTAGCTATCCAGTCCAAGGAAGTCTTATAAGTGGGACTAGTCCAAAACACAACTTTAATCCAGTCTATCAAAAGCACCCCTTACAAGACAGGAGGTGTGGCTATCAACTCAGTCTAAGCCACACCACATTATATTATGCCATTACATGAGCAAACAGAGGCATAGAATTAGGAAGTAACTGACAAAAGTAAGGATTTCAACTGTACTGTTACAAACCTTTCTCAGAAAAGTCATCAATGAGGATGGAGGTATCCCAGGATTTGAAGCATTTGCAGATGAGATTGTAAAGCTTTCAGACTTGATTGAATCTTGGGCACGCTTTAAAGCATCCAATGTCTCATTTGTGGCAGAAGAAACCTAAAACATAACATCTTGACCTTAGAAAATATAACCATACGAATGCAAATGCCCTTTGATGATAATAAGGAAGAATGATTCTCTATTTGATCTTAGCAAGAGCTTCTTCTACTGAAGGTTTCATAGAGGGCGAATTTTGTATTTGGTTATTTTTGCATCAATGATGAATGATTGGTGATCCGATGGTGGAAATGGAAATTATTTATAAAATGAAAATATACTTATTTCTATTATGATATGATCATGCAGTAATGGTAAGGGTTGATCAACCAAGTATTCAACTTTGCGCCATGTATAGGGGAGGTACTGAAGTTTCAGCGTAAGCACGATTTTGGGAGGGAACTTTTTTTAATTCTGCAATTAAGCATGTGAAATGCAACTTACCACTTCTCCATTTAAACATATGAAATGCAAGTTACAAGGATATGCATAAAATTTAAAATTTAGGGAACAAATTTCTCACCCCAGTTCTATGAACAAAAAAGTTCTTAACTCCTTGGTTGAGGCCCTTTCCAACAGATCCAATTTCCACGACCTACACTCAATCATCCAATTACCAAATAGTTAGGTTCTCGAAAGATTTACTGATGCATAATGTGAAAGAGCCAAGTGAATTACAAGAAAATAAACTTAGTAACTTGACATAAAACTCAAACTTGCATAACATGTGTCACAGTATCTTTTGGGACAATATGAAAGCGAAACAGAGGAGGGGTCTTTATTATGACATATCATACATGACAAAAATAACTGTATTTCTCCCCGAACAGAAACGGAGGGAGGGGACTGGAAAACTCAAATCCTCTTCTAACCAATGTGTTTGATGATTCTGTGTCTGGACAGTCTTGTAACTAGTAATTTTGTAATGCCAGGAGAGTGGCTGTGTGACGTATAACTAATTGAGCAATAATAGTATAAGAAACCTTCAGATTACAGTACATGACTTCAATCATACATACCTTCTCAATCATTGAGTAATTAAGGCCACTAACAGCATCAGACTGCAGATCAAGTTCAAGCAAAAACCTCCTGCTACCGAGGTAGCCCCAGGCCTCTCCAGTGAAAACAATGAAAACAAGCTGCATTAAAATTTAAGGTCATGAAAACTACAATTCTACATGCACAGCAGTCAGCAGCAATCGATGGTTACCAAAAATCTAAGAACAATACAAAATTGTTTAAGATAAATGAATGCACACAAAAATACATTCTAACTACACCCTTTATGTTATATGCCCTTAAAAATTAAATTAAATGCGTAGTCCTTTTGTTTAAAATTTATTTTTCATATTGGTAATAACTAAGCATTAGTAGAAAAAATATTGAAAAAAAAAAAAGGAGGCGGCAAGCCAAGTATACAAGAGAAGACCACTAAGACAACAAAACTCTTTATGCATAAACACATAAATAAATAAAAACATGGAGAGTCTAACACTAACCACACAATCATTTCTCCCTTGATAATTTATTTTTTATACGATTCCCTCAATAGTTTATTATGACACTAAAAGTCCAATAAAAGAGCACTACACGCTTAGAGGAAACCATTAGCAACATTTAATTAAGACTAAGACTGGATTCTCAAGGTCAACAAAATCTCCACATAAATAAATTGTGTTCCATGACTGATTTGTCCGATTTTATAGCAAGCTTCAGGAGAAATGCGGGAAGAACTTTTGTGGAAATAAACCGAACCTTGCTGAAATAAAGATGAGCCACATTGAAAACCCTGATAAATGTAAACTAATATAAGAACAAGAAGTCTGATAAAGGAAATACTGTAGCAGATGTAATTTAGGAGGCGAAAGCTGTTGCAGGTAGAAATTCCAAAATTCAGAAAATGGTATAGTTTGGGGAATAGTAATAAATCAATTTCACAGCTACAATGTGGTCAACAAGGGAAGCATACTCGGGGCTACCTACAAGGTTGTAATCTGAGTTGGACAGAAGCCACTTGAGGAAACAAATACAGAATATTCCAACAATCAGCATAGGACATTGTGATTTGTTAGCTGAATGCACAAAAATGTTACCAAAACAAAAAACAAAAAAAACAAAAACAAAAATAGAACAATACATGACTAGTGATGAGATAGAGCACTTGGGCAGACAGCAGAACGATGCTGTTACCCATTTAACATGTAGCAAGACTCCAAACTTTTGAATGGTGAAACAAACAAGAATAGTGGTTCCCTTGACTGAGTTGCCTCCTAAATGAGATCTGCAAATATATACTTCCTACTATTCAAGGATCTTACAACAGGAGCAGTTATATCAACAAAAGAGAAAGGACATAATATGCGTTTTCTAATAACCCAAGTGATAGGGCATTTAGCTCATGCAGAAGGCACCTTCAGTTCTGGTAGAGCTGAACTCAAGAAATTATAGTCTGGTTCATGCTTGAATCAAGTGACCATACACATGCCTAAACTTCACTCAGCTATGATTAGTTTACATGTTAAATATGAGATATCATCCATTGTTTGTTCTCTCCCCCATAAAATTTAACAAGTCTTCAATATGAACAAACTGACAGAATGTTGTCTTATGCATGGATAAGCCATCGGATAACACACCTGTTTATTAAAGTCATCCAGACCATCCACGTGAGAAAGTGCATCAACTGCTGCCAGCAATGAAATCAGCCCCTAAGAAATGTTCCAAACATAATTGAGTATGTTCATTTAGGAAGCCAAAACATTTAAGGAAATAAAAATGAACTTACAGAAATAGGGGAGTCAGCGCCAAGGCCTTTGTCACGGAAAAATGAAGCTGAATCCATCGACACCACAGCGAGTATAATGGGCCTGGACTGCTCTGATGATGAAAAATTGATTGGGGGAAGCGATGACCAAACACTGCCCTTCATAATCAAGATGCCCAAATTAAACTTCATACAAATTAAGAAATGTAAAGGACAAATAAAGATAGAAATATTCCTCTTATCTATCTATCTAATAAAGAATAAAAATTTGAATAAAATTGAAGTGGGTTCAATACCAACATCATTGACCATTTTCCATTCCAAAAAAGCACAAATAAGAACATTTATGGTACTTGCAAAAGGAGGTAAATCATTTGAAACAAACATGTATTAACACAAGCATACTCTACAAAACAACTATATAAACTGCAAACTGACTGGATCATAGATTCATAACTAAAGTTGATTCATTATTACAACAGATCACATGAAAACTCACCTGTATCCACCCAAGGGAAGGCAAGTATTTTCCTTTAGACAAGATTCTGAATCATGAGTCCCAGCTTTCATTGTCTGATCCAAGCCAAGCGTACGAGAGGTCATTTTATGATATTAGGTTAAGCGAACACACACAGGGTAAAATAATTAAAATGTGGCAGATAAAAAATCATGCTGAAATAATAGATTATACCTGCATCACCAGATCAAACTCAGCCACATCAGCAGTATAAGATTTTATGTTCTTCTCATTCTTTATGGCAGCCTGAATATAAGTGACAGCACAAATAAATATACCAACAAAAATTTACAAAAAAATTAATCTGACACTAAAAGTAATCAAAATTTTATCAAGTGCACACAAGATTGAAAATGTCCAAGTTGTGGAAAGTAGCTAGTTTGGATTTAGGGAAAATGATGAAAGTATGGTTAAAAATGAATGGGAAAAAAAATAAATAAATTCGTTTTAAAATATGTAAAATGTTATTAATAGTGCATCAGTGACACTTATAAACTTGAAAAATTTTGTGCATAAATTACAAATCTATGATGTGGATGAATAAAGAGCGCAACAATGACAATTATGACCTAGAAAAACTTTGAAAGAAAAATACATACATCTTTAGTTCATCAAATTTGTAATATTTGACAACACTTTATATACTAAAGACTAGTTTAATTAATTAGCAGTAATTAACACCTGATATAACTAATTTCATATTAATTACAACCTTATTGTACAATAGGCAACACTAGTAAATCTAAATCAAACTAAGTGGAGTTAATTTACATTAGTTACACTAATTAGATCTAACTTACACTAAACCACTGAATAACACTTAACAAATTTAATTTGATATTATCACAAACTTAATTTACCCTAAGAACTTTAATTGAAGAATCCACACTTTAATATAAGCCCACAATTTAATTCCGGTTTTACATTTACTTACATTGCCCTTATTTTATTAAGTATTTATTCACATTTCGAAGAACCCAAACTTTGCCTAAATAGCTGATTCACTATTTTACATTGAGTCAGAAAAAAACACATAATATATTATCTCATTGCACCGTCACATGATTTCATTTTCTGCTGCACCAACCTATACTTTTTGACACCTGCAATACCGGTATTCTGCCGCAGTTCAATGGATTTTGGTACAAAATGTCGTAAAATTTCAAGAAAACTGGGAAAAATAACCTTTAGATCTCACTAAAATTGTTTCTTGCCAAAATATCTATAGGGTGGAAAGATACACCCTTGTTTCAGCTGATAATTTCTTCAGTGCACAATATATCAGAAAAAATCAATAAAACACCATTCTTGTAATTTGTTAAGGATGCAAGAAGCACAAAAATTTACTATGGTATTTTAATTATAGCTTTCACACCATTAAATCTTTCCACATGTAGATGAAGCACTCCGTCAAAACAAAGAATTAAAAGATCATGTATATATGTCAACAATAATTCCTCTTTTGATTTGATAGAGATTTAAAAGATAATTTAGGTTACTAGTGCTACCTTTTTAAAACTAACAAAGTAATAAGTCAAACACCCATAATTACTCTGTCTGTTGGAATAATCATAAGTGCAAAGCCCTGCGAAGCCGTCTTGCATATCATAGTTAATATTATAACATCTATCCAGGGTTATGTATAGTACTGGAAAGTTTTAAGTTCTTGCATTACCTCCTGCAGGGTCAATGTGCTACTCTGGGAGAGTAAGAATACAGGAAAGTTATATGGGTTCCACATTATACCAGAGCCCTGCAAATTTTAAAAAGTTGATGCTTCAATTTGTCAGAGGAAAAAAAAGTAAAAAATTGAACATCCTCTGATCTAAAATTATTACTCTAATCTCAATAATTTAGTTCCAAAAAAAAAAAAAAACATGTTAAAAGACTAAGTTTGTTCGCTTAAACAGTATACTTGTATCCTTGGAATTGATTGTCAAGTAGCCTTATGCTTATCTAAGCAAGTCAAGTGCTTTATTTGGTACAATATTTTATCACTTCTCACATTATCGATTCATTAAGATATTTACAACAAAAGGTAAGCACTAGTTAGCAGCATATATATATACAGATAAAAATAAAAACAAATACATAAAAGAACTTACAATTGGGTTCCATTCGTAGTTGATGCTTTGATAAGGAGCAAATTCAGATTGTGGGAACTTTTTAGCTGGAGAGAATCCTACAAACAAGATGAAGTGCCACTGTCAGCAACACCCATAAAAATGCTGAGGGTTAACTTACCTTAGCCTCATTGAAAAACAACTATAGAAATTCAGAAAATACAGAGAGATGACAAATAGATGACTGCAAGTTTACATTTTCAAATTATTTCGGAACTCAGGCCCTGATTCAACCAAAATTGTAGCAATATTTCAACAAAAAAATTTGAACAGAAAAAACAATGGCTAGTATATAACTGCATCTTTACCTTTTAACTTAGTTTGGAACTCAGGGCTTGATTCAACCAAGACACCGGCAACATTTTTAGCAAAAGTCGAATCATTCAATATTCTGAAACAGGCCAGATATCTTACAAGTAAGCAATACTTCTTAGTCCAAAGAACTACATAAAACGCAACAAATAGACTACTACAAGCATCATCCTCAAGTTAACCATCAAAAGACTATTACATAATGAAAACAAGAATACAGAGTACACAAAAATAACATAAAGCTTCTACTTTAATAATCCACCAAGTCCAAAACACAGAAGTACATTTTGAACCATGGCCAAAACACAGCAGTAGTTTCTTTTATAACAGAAGATGAAATTATAATTAGGTCGACTTCTCATTTCTCACCACATTGCTGTTTGTATGAGCTATTAATAAATTACCAAGAAAATTATTCCTAAGATCGTTCTTCAATTGAATATATGTAAACATATGCCAAGACAAACATTTTTCATGTTGTCAGTTTGTCTTCAGAAAAATTCATTTAGTTCTTAAGACATACTAAAACAAGCCAAAGTAGGCCCACTATCATTTAAATATAATCTACAAGAACGAAGTGGGTTATTCAATCATTCAATAAAGGTTTTTTTTCTTCTTTTCAATCCCTCATATTTTACCAATCCATGTAACTATCAAGGATATGTAGAATGCCCATGGAACACAAAAAAGGAAAGAAAAAAAACATGTTAACAAGAACGCGTTCTAATCCGTAAAAACATACGTTGCCATATTTGAAAAAAGAAAAAAAGGTATATCTTTCCATCATCATTTGTTAGTTATTGGCAACACTACTGCATAACATGGTTCAAAGCATACAAAATAAGAGACCTAAAAAAGTGAAAACAAAATATACAATAAATACAAATATGGAAGCTTATATAGACACCTGGTAAGAAAACTTTGAAGTTCATCCACCGACAGCAAAACTGCAGATAACTGAGACAGCTCAGTAGCATTGTTTAATCTTATAATCGGAGCGACAACCTTCACTCTTCCAGGATCTAAGAAAAATTCGCAGAGGTTCATTATAAAGATGTTCCGTCACATAAAAAATTTGACAGAACTATGATAACAAAATAATACTTTAGCGAGCCTGTTCTATTTTATATTTTTTTGAGTTGTAGTTTCTTGTTGTTGTTACTTGTTCTATCCCAGATTGTGGTCCTTATCCCCTCTTTGTAATTAGCTTTCCTACTTTAATAAAATTATGTTTCTTTTAAAAATAAAATAAAAGTACTTACTTGAACAACCAATCACACCAGAAAGATTGAGTAGCTGTACACAAGGATATCCATCAAGTGTCATGTACATTGAACTCTGAAGATCAGGAACCGACTCCATCATTATTGTCTGTCCTAAAATTTCAAAGAAAATAAAACTATAGTTCAAGACAAACATCAAGATTGTCATGTACATTTCCAATGAGTACTCATATTTTTGACATACAATGACACAGCTATGAAATAAGATTTCTTGATTCAAGTAGTTGCACTCAGTGTAAGTTCACCGTAATACATATTCATAGCTAAGAACACATTATGAATATCCATTATTAATCATTGTTAAATCATTATGACCATACATAAACTATTAGTACTTTATGAATATGTATTCTGAAGTTCCATTCACTAATGGATGTATTTAGTATAATAGACCTATTAATAAGACCATTTGTAGCCTTTGAGAGGCATCCAGATTTTCATATTACTTAATATCATTCTCCTTATAAATTTGATATTGCAAAATCCTTCTTGCTTCGTAATAAAAAGAACCACTTCATACTGATACTAAACTCCAAGATAACACAATGAATGAGATCAGAAACTCAGCAGCTACAAACCGCAGTGGCATTCCAGATGAGAATTAGATATGTGCTCAAATTGGCAAGATAAATATTATGCCCATTGGAAGCAAATGACTCATGTGAAAGGTGAGAAATGTAGGAAAACAACAAAGTTGAGAACAGCATATGACAAACAAGGTTTCCATTTTCACTTGAGTTTCTTAGCAACCAAACACATAGTAATAATCAAAATCGATCAAAAACAGAAAAAGTTGCGTAAATTGGAAAGAGATTGAAGTAATTACAGATAGAGAGCGAGAAATGGAAGAAAGACCGCTCACCAGAGAATGAGAGACGAAGGTGAAAACTGAACAAGAAAAGCAGTTGAAGGAATTTCATGGCCATGGTGCTTCTGCAGCTGACCTACTGCTCTTGCTAACCAGAACCCTAGACCATCGTCGACTGCAAGCAACCAAATGATTTCCGTCTAACCTTTCTCTCTCTCTCTCCCTCTGACCCTGAGGTGGAACGGGTCGGGTTGGTCCTTTTTTTACCGTTATTTTGGCGTCAATTTTAAAGACTCTATCAACGAAAAAACAATCAAAGCTTCCTGAAAATTATTTTTGTTTTTCCCGTTTGTTGTTAACTTAGGCGGTTAAGAGTATTTAGCTTAATATTTAATATTTTATGTTCGATTTTTCCTTCTTTAATATCGTTTTTATAAGAGCATTTAGTACCTTAATATCCGATTCTACCTTCCTTAACGGTTTCCTTTTATACCCATAGAGGCACTACAACTATGTGGGTGGGTATTGAAATTAACTCGACTCAGGACCAGCTACTCTTCATACCAATCCGCCACCGAGTTTGTTGGGCTCTAGAATACTAAAAGGGGCCTCAATGTGGGCTTTCAGACCCACTCCACTGATCCGACGACACTTGTTTTATTTTGGGAAGAGCTTTTCTTTTCCAACGTCGCAACGCAACAACCACATCTTCCATTTCTATCAGTCTTCTTCGTAGATCACAGAGCTCAAATCTCTAGACCTCTGAAAACAACAAAAATCATACACATTGTGAGAGCGAGCTATTGTCGACAGAAATGGGGTTGGGATCGCTTGCTTCGAGGGCCATGCGGCCCACAGCGTCAAGGCTCCTCAGCTCCCAAAACCCTAGACCCTTCTTCTCTTTCCACAGAGCGGTCTCAACCACTCCGGAGCTCCAGAACGCCGACCAATCTGCTGCCGCGGCCCAGCCCGAGCCCGCCGCTGATCTCCCTCCCCGGACACCCTTGGGCGGGGCCCGAGTCCACTTCCCCAACCCGGAAGATGCCATCGAGGTCTTCGTCGATGGTTACCCGGTCAAAATTCCCAAGGGATTCACTGTGTTGCAGGCCTGTGAGGTCGCCGGCGTTGACATCCCTAGGTTCTGCTACCACAGCCGGTTATCGATCGCTGGTAATTGCCGGATGTGTCTCGTAGAAGTTGAGAAGTCGCCGAAGCCCGTCGCCTCTTGTGCCATGCCTGCTATGCCTGGTTAGGATTCCCTTTTATTCTCCATTTCCAGTTTTTTGGTTAGCTGTTCATTGCTTTTGGAAGTTCCCATATTTGGATTTTCTCCATTCCCAGTTTTGGCTCTACTATTTGGGTGTATTTCGATTTTTATGGAGCATGATTAAGGCCTCTTAGCTGTATCGTATGGTTTATGAAAAGTTTCCTCCTTGTCAAATTTCTAATCTTATTCGTGTGTGATCTTAATTTGACTATTGGGAGGATGCGTATGTATTAGTTTTTTCTCTTGGACGTAGATTCTTTTACATTTTTGCTAAATAATAATATGAATTGTGATTATATTTTAGACGCGGATGTTCTGTAGAGAACGATTTTATGAGCCTCTGATTATTAGATTCTATTGTAACCTCGTTTATTCTGATTTGAGTTTTTAATAATTGACCAATGCGATGGTTTGAAGATGGGGTATTTTTCGGTCGCTGTAGACCTCATGTATGTTTGCTGAAAGTTGCAGTTTTCTTGACTAAATTTTCTTTTTAGGCATGAAAATTAAGACTGATACTCCAATAGCCAAGAAGGCTCGAGAAGGGGTGATGGAGTTTTTGCTGATGAATCATCCATTGGATTGTCCAATTTGTGATCAGGGTGGAGAATGTGATCTGCAGGATCAGTCTATGGCCTTTGGATCTGATCGCGGCCGTTTCACAGAAGTGAAGAGAGCCGTAGTGGATAAGAATCTTGGTCCTTTGGTGAAGACTGTGATGACTCGTTGTATTCAATGTACAAGGTCAGGATCCAACATTACCTGTCATACCCACTTATTCACCAGTCCTAGTGGATTGTAATACAGGATAGATGACGCTGTATTTAACTTTTTCTTTGCTAACATTTTTTATTGGTTAAGAATTTAATTACAAAGCATGATAAACTAACATTGATTGATTGATTTTTATTTTTATTTGGTTGGAGAGAACATTATTTTTGCGATGCTGTAGCATTTTAACATGTAGAAGTATGCAATATTTGAATGTTGTTAGTCTAACCCTAGTTATTACATTTCACAGTAAGTTATGAAATTGTCATGCCAAATCCATGTATCACGATGATCTGTCTTCTAGGTATCATAAGTTTTCAAATTAACAAAATGTACATGATATAATTTATAGGGTTTAAGTTTATTGACCTGCTTCTAATTGTATCTCGGTTTTTCTGCTGCATTAGACGTGAGAATAATTTCCCTCAATGGGATTATCTTATAAGTTTAACCATCAAATTTTCCTGTGATAATGATGCTGTCAATACTGAAATCTCATGACTGGTATTCCAATTGAAGAAGATTATGATTTTCTGTGAGTTGGTACCTATTTTCACATTCGGATTTTGTGCTTTTCATTGCTCCCATGAATGTGTAAGGTAATTTTGTTGTTTGTGTAGATCGTGGATTCTTGTAGCCACATAATGCCATATCTTACTAACTATCATCGACAAGGCAATTTGTTCATATGTTGTGATGTGAGTGACATGTGGATATTGACGGACCAATTATTTCAATCCTATTCATCTACATTTTAGCAGCAAGTTGTGTATGGTGGTGGTCTTCTCCAGATCAACTCTTCTAGAAACCATAAGAACCTAATTGGCCTTAAGTGTATTTGAGTTATCTTTCGGCATTCTATATGTACTTAGCGTTTGAAACAGGAAATGAGGCTGTCTTAAACCTAGAATGTTATGTAGTGTTGAAATGCCTAGTTATCGGAATCTTTGTATAGTTCATTTCAAATTCGTTTTTACTTAACTTGCTGTTTGTCATGGTTCTGCTCTTTAGAAAGCTGTTGAGCCAAGTTTGCATGCATATCCATAATATAATGTATTATCAAGTTAGCAGGACAGTGTCTCTAACACCTTATTTCTATTATCACACCTGTAGTATTAAGTTATCTTAAGTCTTCTAGGGGTTGTTCAGGATGTTTGCTTTTGTTTCTTTCTTATCTTGTGGTCACTGCTTCAACTACACTTTAAGACACACTTTTATTTAATTATAGTTGCAAGCTTCTGATATAAAGAGCACTTTTGATTGAACAGGTGTGTCAGATTTGCAACAGAGGTTGCTGGGGTTCAGGACCTTGGCATGTTAGGCCGTGGCAGCGGAGAGGAAATTGGGACTTACGTTGAAAAACTTATGACTAGTGAACTTTCGGGAAATGTGATAGATATCTGTCCAGTGGGAGCTCTAACCTCAAAACCATTTGCATTTAAAGCTCGAAATTGGGAATTGAAGGGAACAGAGACCATTGATGTTACTGATGCTGTTGGATCGAACATTCGAATTGATAGCCGAGGCCCAGAAGTCCTGCGCATCGTTCCACGGTTAAATGAGGTAATTTTTTATTGGACTATTTTGATGTGTATTATCTTTTGGATGAGTTATTTTATTTTTACAATACAATTATATGCATTTTTTTTTTCTTTTGGGAAAAGGGACAATTTTATTGCACAACGAAAAAAATACAAACAAAGAACAAAGAAAAGATTCTTATACATAAAAACCAACATGCACCAACATTTTCATGGCATAGAAGTTAATGGCTGACATTAGTCTTTGTTAATTTGTTGGATATTGATTTCCTCTAGTGCCAAAGGTAGCTGAGAAGATTAAACAGGTCAGCGAATTCCTAATAAAGCATTAATAGTTTCTTTTATTTGCTGCTTAGAAAATGCCACTGCATAACTACAACATTCTGTCACAAAAAGAACGTTATTTTGCATGGTCATGATTAAAGATACAAAAGGCCCCATCATTGTATAGTCGTTCCCAACAAAGTGTGATACAACTAAATAGTTACAGGTTAGTTTCTATCATGATGGACCCTGTGAACCTAACATGTGTATCCATAAATGCAAGAACAACCATCCACATTTCATAGGTCTTGCACATCCAGCTTTCCCAAAAAACAAGCCACATGGACAAGGGCACACAGCACTAACGCCATGTTAATATTCATTTTTTTAATCCGAAAATTGAAAAGTAAAACCTCACTTGCTTCCCTTATCCGTCAGTATGAATCAAGTGCACGGCACCATGAAATCCGACCATAAAACAGGAGTTGATGGAAGAGGATCAGTGGTGTCTAGATTTGAAATTCAACGGAGTGGCTGTGGCTGAGGGGAAAAACTTAGGTATTCCATAAAATTAAGCCATGTGGATGTAAGCACCTCAATACTAACACCATCTATGAGTGGTACTTTTTTTTCTTTTTCCTTTCTGCAAATTGACAAGTCAAACCTCACCCTCTTCCCATCATCACCATTAAACATGACCATAAAACAGTGGTTGCTATAAGAGGATGAGGACCGTCTAGATGCAAGGTTCAATGGAGTGGTTGGGCCTTAGAGGTTTGCTGTTGTTGTGAAGGGTGAGAGAGAAGGTGAAAAATGAAGGATAAACATCTGATAAAGGGGCTTCAACTTGTTTGGGGACTCCAATATGGGCTGCATGCAAATGGCTGAGAATCCAATATTGTCTTTGCACTATTGGAGATTTCAGATCGTCGTTCCAAAAGGCAGAGTTAACGTAATCAACTTTTTTTGTGGTTTGGTCGATTGACCTGACTCTTATTGACCGGCCCACTTGACAGCCATGACTTATGTACTCTTTTGACTAAATCTACTCAAATTTTAGTAATTCTTAGGAGCTATGTTTGGACATTCTGAAACATTTTAGTCACAATCTACTCTTGAGTCCAAGTCGAGGAACTTGTCCCAGTTTGGTCTCGTAATGTTAACCTTGAATGCCTGAACCTGTCATGTTTGATCTTTCTCAGTTGTACCGAGTGTATCTTAAATGTCATGGCTCCATATATTTTCTTTTGATTTTGCCTTTAGTCTTGATGCTAGTTAAGTTTGCAAGTTAACCCATATTGTTGATTTATTTGTTAACGCCATGTGACTTCCTATTTGGAAGTCAGTGTTTAAGGACATGCACGTCGTGAAATTTGCCAATCTACTCGGATGCGCTAGCACCATATATCAAGACACTGAAATTTAAAGTATTTGGGTGTCATCCTTCACCTTAAATTTTTTCTTTTCTTTCTATAATGTATTTCCTTACCACCTCTTGCAGGACATTAATGAAGAATGGATATCAGACAAGACTCGATTTTGTTATGATGGTTTGAAGAGGCAGAGGTTAAATGACCCCATGATTCGTGGTGCTGATGGGCGCTTTCAGCCTGTGAGCTGGCGTGATGCCCTTGCTGTAGTTGCTGAGATGGCTCATCAAGTTAAACCAGAGGAGATTGTTGGGATTGCTGGTCAGCTGTCTGATGCTGAGTCCATGATGGCACTGAAAGACTTCTTAAATAAAATGGGTTCAAACAACGTGTGGTGTGAAGGAAATGGTTCAAATCGTGATGCTGATCTTCGATCTGGATATATTATGAACAGTAGCATTGCTGGCCTTGAGAAAGCGGATGCTTTTCTATTGGTTGGTACCCAGGTATGTTTCTAGGAATTTAATCTTAATGATCTTTATAGTCCAGCTTAAGTGATTTTCACCTGCCTCTTACATGCTCGTATTACATGCTGAAGATGGATGAATGGGTAGTGGCTTAGTGGGTATTTGTTGATGAGTGGATAAAGTGTTTTTTAAATATGGTTTTGTTGAGGAACTCATACTTTCATATTATATTTCCAGCCAAGAGTAGAAGCTGCTATTGTTAATGCTAGAATCCGGAAGACGGTGCAAGCTACCCATGCCAAGGTTGGGTACATTGGCCCTGCGGCTGATTTCAACTATGATCACGAGCATCTTGGCACAGGCCCTCAAACACTGCAAGAAATTGCCGAGCGTCGTCACCCATTTTCCTCAGTCCTCTCAAATGCCAAAAACCCTGCCATCATTATTGGTGCTGGGGTCTTTGAGAGAAAAGACAAGGATGCAATTTTTTCTGCTGTTGAAACCATTGCAAAATATGCTGAAGTTGTAAGGCCTGATTGGAATGGAGTCAATGTACTGCTTCTCAAAGCTGCCCAGGCTGCAGCACTTGACCTTGGATTTGTGCCAGAATCTGAAAACAGCATTGAGTCTGCAAAGTTTGTTTACCTGATGGGAGCTGATGATGTTAACTTGGAGAAGGTTCCAAGCGATGCATTTGTGGTTTATCAAGGGCATCATGGGGACCGGGGTGTGTATCGTGCCAATGTCATCCTTCCTGCAGCAGCATTCAGTGAAAAGGAAGGGACATATGTAAATACAGAAGGGTGCTCTCAGCAAACAGTACCTGCAGTTCCGACTGTTGGTGATGCCAGGGATGACTGGAAGATAATTCGGGCTCTATCTGAGGTTGCAGGTGTGCGGCTGCCATATGATACACTAGGGGCCATCCGATCCCGGATCAAGACAGTAGCACCAAACATTTTGCAAATAGACGAGAGAGAGCCAGCTACATTTTCATTTTCAATTAAGCCGGAGTCCAAGCAAAAGTTGGATTCGACTCCGTTTGGGACTGTCGTTGAGAATTTCTATATGACTGATTCGATCACCAGAGCATCAAAGATAATGGCACAATGCAGTTCAGTGCTGTTGAAGAAGTGACCAGTGGATTTTTGTTATTCTCTAATAAAGTTGCAGATTCACCTGTTTTCTCCTGTTATTTTTATGGGGTTGTGTAAGGCCCTGTTTGGCCAAAGCTTCTGGAACATTGGAAGTACTTCCAATAAATTTATTCTAGGTTTTGTTTCACTGTAATGCAATGTAATAGTTATTTCTGTACAACTGTTGTTTGCAAATATAATTTGGGATTTTTCAATTCATTTGTTGTATATATTCACTGAGTATATGACACCGAAGATTTTTACTCAAATTCGAATGCAACACATGAACCAAATCAGAATGCAAATGAAGAGAAAAATTCTTTATAAATTAGCTGGGTTATATGTTTTCTTGGTTCAAAAGAAGAGTAGTTGTGTTCATATGTTTTCTTGTTTCCCAAGTCAAAGCTCCTCTATATAAAGGGGCTTCTTGTTATGAAGAAGATGCAAGTTGAATAACCAAATCTTGTTACTTTGTTAATTTTTCTGATAATGTTATTTACTCAAACGGTCCTCAAACTTGTACTCGATTTACATTTTGGTCCCTAAATTAAAGTATTTACTCAAATGGTCCATCAACTCTATATTATTTGGTCCATTAGTCCTACCGTTACATTATGTCAATATTTCCAATAAATATGAGAGTAACTTGGTCATTTCGAACGTTAAAAATAAATAAATACTGAAAAATGAAGTAAAAAGCGCCTAAAAAGCTCTCTCTCTCTCTCTCTCCATTCCCCTGTGACCACCACCCTCAAGCTCCAAACCCCAAACCCATCCCACAACCACCCTCCACCCCAGGCCCCATGAACCCAGAACCCCAGCGCCTCCCCACCCTCCACCCGAGCCAGCAACTATAGAAAAAGAGAAGAAAAAAAATCTTCCACATACCCCCCTCCCAACGAACCCATAACCCCAACTTAACAACCACCCAGACCCTCTACCCCCGATTTCCCTTCATTGTTGAGAGACAACCACCCACCCCTCACCTCCCTACCCAACAACAACCGCTCATCCACGAAAAAATATTCTCAAGACACCCAAAAATTCAGCCACACCTAACCCACCCTCCCAGATTCCACCACAACAGAATCCCCACCCGACAAACCCCTCCCCCCCCTTCCCCCATCTTCCCCCATTCTATTTTCACCCACAAACCCTAAACTCATCATTACAACCAACCTACAGATGCAAATAATGTTCGAATTTTTTATTTTTTGTTTTCCAAGAGAGAGAGAGAGAGAGAGAGAGAGAGAGAGAGGCTGAGAAAGGAGAGGAGAGGGGGAAAACAGAAGGGGGGAGGGGTATGTGGAGGAATGGGGAAGAAGAAATTGGAGGGAGGGGGCGTTGGGTTTGGGTCTCATGAATTTTTTTCTCTTTTTCTTCAATTTTTTCTAATTTTGTATTTTAACCCTATTTTTATTTGTTAATTATGAAAAGTCATATTTACCCTAAAATTTGGTTAAATCTAACAGAAAATTAGACGGTGGGACCAATAGACCGAATAATATAGAGTTAATGGACTATTTGAACGAATAATTTAGTTTATGGACCAAAATGTAAATCATGTACAAATTTGAGGACCATTTGAGTATATAACCCGTTTCTGATACAAAGGATTTCTACTTTAATTTAATCTAAACTATGGGGAGGGGGATTCGAACTCGGTTGCAGAATGAAGAGCACATCGGCTATAGCTAACTTGGTTAAGCCTTGTTGTTAGGTTTGCTACATCATTTGGGTTTTTTGTTTTATGTCAAACAAAACTCCACCAATTCCTCGGTAATTCAGAATGTGTTTGTCTGTCCTGTTTGTGCCATTTGGGTGGCTCTTCTTCTCGTTTGCTCTTGTTGAGCCTTTGCTTATTTACTTAATTTATTTATTCTTGTTTTGGTCTTGGTCATGTATCTTTGTTTGTTTTAATAAGTTTAGTTTTTACAACCATGTATGTACGGTGCTTTGTTCAACAAAACCAAAGGAAGAGAAAACAAAAGGTAACGAGTACAAGAAAATAAAATGAGATAGTAATTATGCAATTCATTCAGACATAAACATAAAGACATGAAAACCTACAAACGGAAACACCCTCCTTCCTATGTCTTGCACTTTCTTATTCAAAAGCCAAACACTACAAAATAAAAAACAAACTATGGGACCAAAAGTTAGCAGCAGCATATGAGATGGCACTGGCAAGCCCCAAACGCCCATGAGGGTTTTGGTACTTCTGTTTATCCTCGGAGAAGAAGAGTGACCCCAAAGGAAATTGTGCACACAATATGCCCCAACAGAGCCAAGAACCCGTACTTCCTGTCATCATCACAAAAACAAAGAGTAAATATAAAATGAATTCCTTAGGCAAATTTTCCATTTCCAAATAGTTCAATTCAACATATTAAGATGGCGGCGCATATATACAATCAAATCTTATTTGATTCTGCTCTCGTTGGAAATTAACAATCTCATGACATAACATGACACATGTTAAGTTCATTCAAAAGTAACAATCTCACAACATAACATAACATGTTCAGTCCGGATTAGCATATCACAACATAACATATATTTGATAAAATATTTGAAAAATGTACTAATTGTAGTATATATTGTTTGATATAAGCGATGTTGGGGATGGGGGAATCGAAACTAGCACCTCGGGTGTAGGGGCAAATGTTATTAACAACTTGAACTACAAGCCTTTTTTTTCACGAATAAGATTGAAAAATGGTACTGAGAAAAATAGCCAGAAAATTATCATATCATGTCATATGCTAGATATGCTAAAAATGATTAAATGAGTAGAAATTGGGAAATGGGTAAGATTGAAAATGGAGAAAGAAGTAGGGCAAACCCGACGGAAAGGCGGTTCTGGGGGTCGCCGGTGGAGTAGCCTTTGAAATAGAAATAGCGGGTGACAGTATAGAGCAGACCAAGGCCAGCTGAGATGCAAGGATGTTTAAGACCTCCCAATAACAGAAGCACAAAGAACAACGGCATCAATTCCAGAGAGTTCTGGTGGCCTCTCTGAACACAATTGAAAACTTTTGCATCTTTGTTGTCAGATTCTGAAGCGTACAGGGTCGGATAAGGCACCTTGTACCTGCCCAATTCATAACAAATTCAATCACAGATTTTAACAGAGATTTCTGGAAATTTAAAAGCTTTGCATTTACATACATTTTTCTGGCCTTGCCTACTTTGCCAGCCATCCAGAAATTGAGAAAGGTGTAGAGAACAAGAACAAGGACTACATAGCCGTACTCTCTGGGGAGCAATTCAACTGCGGTGGCCATTTGGTTTTTGGGTATGAACGTGAAATCAGGGAAATTGGGTTTTATGAATTGACTTCTTGTTCTTGACTGACCGACTCTGTTTTTTGTGCGGATATAGATAAGCCTCTTGTTCCCTTCACTTAGGTTTATTTTGGTGGTAATGGGCGCCCACGTTAGCTTTTATACTTGTTTTGCGACTTTTTCTCCAAGGCAGATAGAGTTCAATATTATTTCATCAATCAATATTCAATAATAATATATGTGAGAGTAGGCTTGTGTAACAAGTACATCTTGATTTCTCCAACCATTTTTTTTCCTTGTTTTTTTTATGAGGCGTTTGAGGTTGTATTTGTCCAACCTGCACTTAGAGTTTGACAATTGTTTTCAATTAGTTTACAATGGGTACCACCATAACCGAATTTCCCCTCTAGAGTCTAGATCATTGATCCCGGGAAGGTGCTCCACGCCTGCGTTTTTCATTCGAAAATGGTTCATATTTTATATAATTATTGTAAATTAATTAAAGGGTTATTATTCTATGGAATTGCCGGCAAGGGCCAATTTGAAACACAAAACCCTAGTCAATGGAATAAAGTGGGTTATTTGGACTTTAGCGGGGCAAAATGGGACTTGAACGTAGATTTAAGGAGTGTTACAGTAAATAAGTCTTAATTAAAATATACATTTAAAATAAAATGTTTTTTTAAGGGGCAAAGTCATACACAAAGAATCGATTAAGGGGGTAAAATGAGTCATTTTTATTTTCAGTGGGTATGTAAGATTAGACTATACTTTTAAGGAGCACTAGAGCAACTAAGCCTATAAATTATGGATTGGTGTTCAAATTATTTATATATATAAAAAAATGCTAAGGAGGTATTCATCGGTGGAAATATTGGTCATTTGGTGGTGATGATTTTGTTCACTATTTTTTTTTATTGTTTCTAAATTTTTTTTTTTTCAAGTTGACTTGCAAGCGAATGACCTCATCTCTCTTGCTAGGGGTGCTCCTTGGTATGGTGAAAACCGAATCAACTTAATATCTACCAAAACTTTTTTATTTGGTAACTGCATTTTAGAATCTAAAAATCGAATAATTTGAAACCGAAAAAAAAAATTGTGTATTTGTTGTGGTGAAACAAAAAAAAAAGATATTGAATTACCGGTTATTACCAAAATATATCGAAGTAGTTATTAAAATATTAGTGAATATAATACAAAACTAAACTACTAATGTTACTAATATTTCTAATGTTTATTGTATATATGTAAAGAGATACAAATACGTATTGCATACAGAATGTATAAACATATTTATTGTGTTATCATACGAGTATCATTAACAGTGTGGGAGCACAAATTCTTCACTATGTACTTTGATCTAGTACTGGTATTACTTTCACTAGTCCCAAATTATATGTACATATTGAGTTACACTACACTCACTAGTCCCAAAATGTAAGTATTAGTTTTGATGTACTAGTTGTGATGCATATATTATATAAGACTTACTAGTACTAATTAGTAGTATTAATGAATAAAAATTCTTATACTACGCAGTTTATAAGAAAAAAAAGTAGTGTTACAAATATGCTTACATGTAGTTCATAAAAATACATACACATATCCAAGTGTACTAAACTATTAATGGTAAGAGAGTTTGTAAATTAGACTCACTAGTTACTCGTAATCAAGGACTGAGATATCGATGATATCGCTGAAATATTGGGGGATATTATCGTTTTTTGGGGAGGAGGATGTTTTGGAACGTATTTGTGTACTTATCGTATGTATAATGATAATATCAGTGGAAATTCGGCGCCAGTATTGTCCTTCAATTATCATGAGCATTTGGTCAATATATCGCGATAATATCGATAATATCGTGATATGGACATGAAATATATATATTAAAAAATAAT
This sequence comes from Prunus avium, assembly GCF_965620075.1. NCBI lineage: Eukaryota > Viridiplantae > Streptophyta > Magnoliopsida > Rosales > Rosaceae > Prunus > Prunus avium. The sequence goes on from NC_142286.1 coordinate 29,457,005, forward strand.
GAAAAGGCTTATGCACGCGCACAGGCGGATTCGAACTCCTTGCCACTTATACTTTTCCTCCAACCCTTCCCCTACCCTTCATATCCCATGCCTTTTGGGATGGAATCGAGTTACTCATAGAAAGAATATGAGACTCAATCTTCAAATGATTTTGTTTATGGGCAATGTCAACCAATCTCGGATCCATATGGGTGACATGTTAACAATTACATGCAAAAATATTTTGGGGATTTATCATTTGATGACTACTCTTCACAGTACACGTCGTAACCTACACATCATGTTGAAGTTCTATGAGATGCAATGCAGGTCTCAGTTTCACATCAAAGGAGTTCAAGGATCTCTCCAAGTTATTGTTAAAGCATCATCAATCTTTGAGTTTGAAGTTCTTTCTATTCTCTCTGAGTTTGAAAGTGTACTCCATTTCTTTTAGTACCTATCAACTATTGAAATGTGAGCATGACACTCTGTATGCATACATTATAGTGTGTGGATTGGGTGTAATAAGTTGGTTCTGTTTTTAATGGTGTATTGCTTGTTAGTTGTGTTTGAGTCTTCTTGTTTCTCTGTCTCTCGTTGTCTAATTAATATACCAAAATCACAAAAATAAAGTTTAGTATTGATCTAAAATTTAGTCCATCTTCTACATGTTGCGTGTCTCATTTGAAAGACAAGTTTCTGCATCACAATACATACTTTCTAACTCTTTTTTTACCTCACAAATGTTCATGCACCAACTGGCAAGCTTGCTCATCAACACCCACAACAGAACGTACATTTAAATTTACGATCAACTACATATAGATAGTGAGTTATAGAACAAATAAATCCACCGATTATCTGTATTGTCTTTTCGGTTAAACATGTTTAATTTCCCACACAAAATTAATTTTACTCTAGCATTTTAGTTGATGTTAAAAAGCGTAAGAAGTTAAAATTTTATGGAATCTACATTATATATGTATATCTAAAATTTTATGGAATCTACGTTATATATGTATATCTACCACAGAAATGCTATAATGAGGGGTTGTGGGCGAGGGGTTCAATATCACTATCCAATAATATAAAGGAAATTTTGAACTTAAACTTTTTTAATGATTGGATGGTTGGATGGTTGGATGGTTGGATTGAACCCCTCACTCAAAACCCCACACTCACATCTCCCTCATTGTAGCAGCTCCCATATCTACCATATCATGCTTGGACTTTAAATTCCAAAATTTATAATCTCAATTTTGTTATATGATTTTGGATTGTTATTGAGGATTTTGCGTCCTTGTTTGTAATAGAGATGGCATCGAATCAGCACAAAATCAGCAACTCCAATCTCTGTGATTTAGTTTCCCTTTATTGTGATATTGTAATCCCATGATATTCCAACAGTATCGCCGCTCGGCTATAATCCAAAATAGAAGATCTAAACAGTATAGCCGCGCGGCTATATGCTATAAATATAACATTTTAAAAGTACAGCCGCACGGTAATACACCATAAAAAAAATATCGTAAACATATAGCCGCGCGGCTAAACTCCAAAATTATAATATCGTAAAAGTATAGCCGGTCGGCTATACGCGGCTATACTCTTTAGAAGATCTTTAAAAAAATACAGAAAACCAAAAAACATATTAAAACAAAGGGGACCAGAAAGACATGTAGCATTTGAAGATTTGTAAATTAAACATAGATCACGATTCAGAAAACCTAGGTAGCCCATTATCTGATTATTTTCACTTAGAGACGAGGGCACTAATGCAATTTTGTTTATTTAATATGTTCATTCGTAAACTTGACAAACTAATTTCCAGTCTCAACAGATTCCAAATTTTAGAGGAGGCAACATAATCCCATATGTGAGAATTGTAAGCACTTCAATCTTTGAGACAAATTTCTTGTTTTGGGTTTACAAATTCAAGTGAAGTAAGCATTCAATCGTCAATATGATTGAGTGTGCTTGATTACAGAGCATGGAAAAGACCAATTGACAGTGCTCAAGAGATGTAATGAGGCTAAAGAATAAATTTTTATCATATAATCATTAAATTTGTTCACTAAAAGATGTGTCATCGTTATATGTAAATTTTTTAGAAATATATAATTAAGCTAGCTAGGCTTTTACATGAATTCAAATTTGGATAGATGAAATATTGTTATCTACTACATCATTTGGTGAACAGATTTGATGTTCCTAACAATTCTATGTGTACTAGTAAAGTACTTTGTCTTTAATTTTGAAGTAATGTTTTTCATATATTATCTTGCAGGAGGCAATTCAAGAAAGAAAGCCATCATTATTGGAGGTGTAGGTCCTCTTATTCTCATTGTTGGAGTTTTTCTCTATTTTAAACTTTCAAGAAAGCCCGAGGCTGCCACAACCACAGAATTCGAAGTTGCATTTCCTCTTGCATATATACTATTATTCAATTAGCTGCTGCTCTAACCATGTATACATATATATAAGAGGCTCTCTCAACTGGAAACAACTAAACGACATAATCCTGGGTACAGCTAGGGGTCTTGCCTATTTACATGAGGAGTTTCATGTATGCATCATTCATAGAGATATAAAAACCAGCAATATTCTTTTGGATGATAGTTTCCAGCCCAAAATCTGCAATAGTCTTTTGGTTGACAGTTTCCAGCCAAAAATTGCAGATTTTGGGCTGGCAAGGCTTCTACCAGATGATCTGACTCATCTTAGTACCAGCTTTGCTGGAACATTGTAAGTTAAAGTACTTCACTTCCCACAGGCATAACCCCTGATGGAGATCTATATTATGATCATTACTCTTCTACAATATTTATACCGGTATTGTGTTCCGACCTACTTACCGTTCTATCCGCACACAAAAAGTGTTATGAATCTAATACATACATCTTGTGTAGCCGAAGAGGAGTTTATCTCCACCATCATGGTGATGCTCTCTAGTGTTTCTCTCTATGTGGAAGTGTCTCTCACTTCTGTTTTAGCCTATCTGAGCAATGGTGCCCACGGCACCTCCAATTGGTGAGGCATGCTGCCCACACACTTTCTATATGTATGCCAAGCCTTCTTTAAATAACTAAAGAGTTTGGTCCAACAGCTGCATGCATGAAGAAACTCTGCAAATTGTCTTGAGCACGTTCAAAGTCCTCCACAAGACACAGAACATTAATGCACCAAAAGAGCACAACCACCAGCATTGGAAAAGAAGCCAGATGCTCCTCTTTCTCATGTCCTTGGCGCGGCACAGTACGGCACACCTGCACACACATCCACTGCTGCCAGCGAAGTCCCTCTTTATTGGCTTCTCAAAGAACCCAAGAGTCAAAAGTAGTAGCAATAATACTTCTACCTCCAGCGAAGTCCCTCTTTATTGGCTTCTCAAAGAACCCAAGAGTCAAAAGTAGTAGCAATAATACTTCTACCTCTCTCTCTCTCTCTCTCTCTCTCTCTCTCTCTCTCTCTCTCTCTCACGGTGCACAGACCAACAATGTGGCCAATGAACAAAGAAAGAAAGTTTTCTTTCCCATAATGGCAGCCACCTACAAAGGAAATGCCCAAAGCTTTTACACAAAGTTAGCCGCAGATGCCCACCAAGTTAAATTCCAATTGCTGTAGGTGTAGATCACTCAAGTGCTGGAACCCACTCCATCTCTTTGTCTCCAGCCTTTTAACAAAGATGGCTTGTGCCGTCATTTCCCCATTTGAAAAGCCCACGGCATGACAAATGAAGAAAGCTAGCAAACAACAATAATAAAGTGGCCCTTACACAATTAACAATACAATTTGGGCCAATTTTCAACAGTGAAGGCATCTTATTATGGTGGGATCATTTGCATCCTCCGGAGCCTCTCTTTTTCGAAATAAGGATAGATTTTAATCATTAAACTAGGAATGTAAACGCTAGATCTGAAAGCAGATTCAAGGATTTCCATAAAAAATCATAATCAACAACATTACATAGTTAAGTTCCATCCACAATTGGTACATATAGAGCAGAACCAGAGCAACAATGTTCCCTCACAGATACACACATCACCTTAACATATGCTCTTATTCTTTTATTGAATTACACGGGGTTTCTGACTACGTTTCTTTCTCTTTTATTCTCTTATTCGTTTATGGAATTACATATATTACTTGGGTATCCGGTACATTTCTTCCCCTGAAATATAGCCAATTAAACCAATTATGACATGCTAAAAAGTGCCTAATCAGAAAATAAGTACATTAACCACTAATAATAAGAAACAGAAAAAATATCATCTCGTTTGCGATTTTAAAGAGTACTCACCTCCCTCTTCCCAATATTTATTTACAATTGAGAGGTTAATAGGTCACAACAGATCAGCTCAACAGAACCAAAATACAAAGCACTAGATGTAACCTTTTTTTTATTTTTTTTATTTTTTTTTATAATCCCTTTTCAAGTACAATCGATAAAGTATTTCAATATGTTTTACTTTTTCTTTAATAAGTAGCATTATATTAATGTTTTAGTGACAAACGTTTAACCACTAAATGCGGGTAGGAAATATGTTTTTTCTTTAAGAACCATACCTGCAGAACACCAGCAGCAACTAAAATTTCCAGGCCATGGCAGATGGATGCAACTGGTTTCCTGGCTTCCATAAATTGTTTCACTAGTACAATAACATCCTCATTTAGTGCCAAAAACTCTGGAGCTTTACCTCCAGGGAGTACACATATATATATCCTCTTCCACAAACATCCCCCCTGACGAAACCACACGAGCCTTAATCCCTGGGTATCCAGTACATTTCTTCCCCTGAAATATAGCCAATTAATCCAATTATGACATGCTCAAATTTGCAGCTAAATTTTTTCAATTTCGGGTTTCAGACTTTCAGTCAGTCGCAGCGTTCCAAAAATGGGCCTAGGCGGGTGGCTAGGCGGCTAGGCGGGCGCTAGGCGCCTAGGCTGGTGGCTAGGCGGCTAGGCGAGAGCTAGGCGGCTGGGCGGGCCTCCTAGGCGGGTTGGGTCTTTTTGGGGTGCTGAACCCGGAGGACGAAGCAGCCGAAACCGAAGAAATCGAAGCTTGAGTTGACGGAGAAGCGAAATGGCTGTGACTGCAATCTTTCCTCTGCGAGCGAGGTGCAAGCTTCGTGTTCGTTTCGAATATATTTAAAGCGTTTAGCCGGGCGGCTATACTCTTAAATATTCAAATATATTAGTATTTAAAGAGTATAGCCGGACGGCTATACTTTTAAAATATTCGAATGTATTTAGAAAGTACAGCCGACCGGCTATACTCTTTAAATATACAATTTTGTCATATCATTTTAGGGTTTAGGGCTAAAATACCACTTTAGCTCATTGGTCTACAATTATTTCTTCAATTATTTTTTTTATACAAGCGATATTGGGAAATGAGAATTTAAATTCCTTCCGATACCTTCCATTCAAATCTGTAAAATGTTGCTACTGGGGTGTGGATGAGGGTGAGGGTGAGGGTGAGCTAGCCATCAGAAGGGAATCTGCATGGTTTAATTCCCCAATTCTTCTCCGCGTAGTCTTGGATTGTTCTTTCGCTGCTAAATCTCCCTGACCCGGCTGTGCTAAGGATGCTCATCTGAGTCCACTTATTTGAATATGCAAATGCTTTATCAGCAGCAGCCTATAGTCATATAGATTCAAATCCCACGCACCATAGTAAGTTATACAACACCAAACTCAAAATGCATATATATGCTTTGGGTTGGGACTGCCAAGTGAACAGAAATAATTACCTGAGCCTCTAAATAGCTCTCAAAATCAAAACCAAGTAAATAGAAGTCTTTACCACCGTCCACAGTATCACATAGAGATTGAAAATAGTCTTTGCGAGTGTAAGCTCCGTCCTCTGCGAGTGCAAGCTTCATGTTTGTTTGAAATATATTTAAAGAGTATAGCCGTGCGGCTATAAGTTTAAAATATTCGAATATATTTAAAAAGTATAGCCGCTCGGCTATACCGCATTTAAAAATTTAAAAATTTTGAATGTGGTTCAGAGAGTTGTCATGTTGAAGTTCTGTGAGATGCAATGCAGGTCTCAGTTTCACATCAAAGGAGTTCAAGGATCACTCCAAGTTATTGTTAAAGCATCATCAATCTTTGAGTTTGAAGTTCTTTCTATTCTCTCTGAGTTTGAAAGTGTACTCCATTTCTTTTAGTACCTATCAACTGTTGAAATGTAAGCATGACACTCTGTATGCATACTTTATAGTGTGTGGATTGGGTGTAATAAGCTGGTTCTGTTTTTAATGGTGTATTGCATGTTAGTTGTGTTTGAGTCTTCTTGTTTCTCTGTCTCTCGTTGTCTAATTAATATACCAAAATCACGAAAATCAAGTTTAGTATTGATCTAAAATTTAGTCCATCTTCTACATGTTGCGTGTCTCATTTGAAAGACAAGTTTCTGCATTACAGTACATACCTTCTGACTCTTATATTACCTCACAAATGTTCATGCACCAACTGGCAAGCTTGCTCATCAACACCCACAACAGAACATACATTTAAATTTACGTTCAACTACATAGATTCTGAGTTATCGTTTAGTTACATGATCCAAAGTCCACTAGCTGACTAGTCTCTCCAATCTACCAAAAAATTTCATTCATTGATAGCATTTTTTTAATAAGAAGATCTTATTGAGTCTGTCCAATGGTTCAATGCTAAGGCGCCAAACTCAGTTGTTTATGTTAACTTTGGCAGCATAGTGGTCATAAAATCAGAAGATCTTATTGAGTTTTGTTGGGGACTTGCAAATAGCAAGCTTCCCTTCTTCTGGGTAGTTAGACCTGATCTGGTAGTTGGTGAATCGGCGATTTTGCCACCTGAGTTTGTAGCTGAAACTAAGGGAAGAGGTTTGGTAGCAAGCTGGTGCCCACAAGAGCAAGTCCTTAGCCACCCATCAATGGGAAGATTCTTAACATACAGTGGTTGGAACTCAACCATTGAGAGTCTTTCTGCAGGAGTTCCTATGCTTTGTTGGCCATTCTTTGCCGAACAGCGAATAAATTGTGTCTATACTTGCAATGAATGGGGCATTGGCTTGGATATCAATAATGATGCCAAGAGAGACCAAGTAGAGAAGCTCATTAAAGAGTTAGTGGAGGGAGAGACGGGTGAGAAAATGAGAACTAAGGCTATGGAGTGGAAGAAACTAGCAGAGAAGGCCATCAGTCCTGATGGTTCTTCATACGCGAACTTAGACAATTTATTGAATCAAGTTCTATATATTAAGAAAAGGCTAGGTGCTGTCCATATGAGCCTTCTTATTAGGTTTGTTGTTGGTCTCTAATAACCTCTATTGAGCCTTGCTATCATCTCTAATTTCTTGCTTTGCTGTAAGCTAGTTCTACATGGATTCCAATTTTCAAATTTTGTAGCTTTTTTCTTGTTTATTTTAATCCGTTTTAGATTCTTAGCGAAAGTTGTGCTTGTATTCTTGCACTCCTATGAAGGAGAGTATTTTTCCACCATTATGGAAAGAATTTAGCACTTTCATGTTTAATACTCTATTATACACGTACGTACGTATTTTTCAAAAATATATCCGTGTTCTTTACACGTTTTAAAGCCTCGGTAAAATTCACATTTTTAAAAAAAAAGCAAACATACAGTACTCGTATTGTACATGTAAGTATGTATTTCTCATGTTTAATACAAGTATTTTTTTACAAAATTTTCAATAAGACACAAATTTCATGTATTATAGAAATAATTCTCACATATTATTGAATAAATATACTATATATATTAAACAAAATAAATTAAAGTATTATATAGTGGCCGATTAATATCTACTTTGGATATGTTGAAACTAGCAAATTAATATCTATAAAGTATAAACTAATGCAACTAGGAGGGTGGTTTTTTCTTAATTTTTCATTTATTAAATGTCTCCATATGGAAAGGATTTCAATGGGGCTTTTCTGATGTGAGCTTCTGCTGTGGCTCTTTTTTCCGGTTGTTTTCTTTTTCTTTTGTTCTGTATTGAGCTGGCCTTTGGTGTATTATATATATATGGTGTGTTTATTTTAGGCTTTTAGCAGTAATAAGCCCAAAAAAACACCACCTTTTGGCTATAAAAAGTTCCCAATGGGGGCTAAAGGCTATGAGATACCCATGTAGAAGGTAGTGTACTATTTCTTTTTACCTAGTTCATATCTTTGTTCCAACAATGATTTAACCCCCGGACATGGCCAAGTCTTTAGTTGGCGGATGAGACGGGCTCTAAGGGTAAACTAATAATTAACAATCATTTAGTATATGAACTTCTTTGGTTTCATATTTATACCGTATGTGAGGTTCGAATATGAGACCACTGGTTTGCAAGTCAAAGCTCTTTTCAAATGGAGTCATTTGGTGGTAATGATTTTGTTCACTAATTTGTTTTATTCAATTTTTTGCAAGTTCACTTGCAAGCCAATGATCCCATCTCTCTTTCTAGGGCAGCCCCTTGGTATGATGAAAACCAAATCAACATTTTAATTTGTTAACTGCATTTTAGAAGCTGAAAATCGGATAATTTAAAACCGAAAAATATTTTGAAAAAAATAGGTTTTTTCTTTTCTTTTGGGAGTAAGAAATGGTTTTGTTGTGCTGAGAGCACAAATTCTCCGGCCAATGACATACAGTTCGGAGTAGTCGGACAAAATTTCCCTCAAGCACACGCGGGAAAGGGATCTGCATCTAATCATGCATTCAATAATTTGGTAAATTCCAACTTTTATTGTACTACACTAGACTCACTAGTTCCAATGCAAATATTAGTTTTGATGTACTAATTGTAATACATATATATTATATTAGAATAACTAGTACTAATTAATAGTATTAGTCTATAAATGTGGGTTAAGTCAGTTGGCTAAGGTGTGTGTGTCTGCTCACTTGCACTTGAGTTCGATATCTCCGTCCATACAATAAAGTAGTTTAGAATATTACTTCGTTGGTTGAGCTCTTCCATGTTCACTTATGTGGGTAGAGATTCAAAACCCGAGACACCCAATGAATAATTGTGTAAACCCCCATCCCCCAATTGCTTGTACTAAAAAACAAAAACTTTCTTTGTGAAAAAAAACCTAGTTTATAAGAGACAAAGTAGTGATGTATTGAGGGTAATATTACTAATATTATACATGTAGTTCATAAGAATACACACATATATCAAGTGTATTAAATTATTTTTTAGTACAAACGATTGAGGGAGAGGGTGGAGGTGTACTAAACTACTAATAGTAAGATAGGTTGTACATTAGGCTCACTAGTTACTGGTTATAAACCTAAAGTAAACTAACAGAAAATAACAACAACAACAACAAAAACCAAATATATCTTTACAGTGCGTTAAAAGTACATCATAAGTCTTCTATAAAAGCTTGAGTTGTTATCCAACTTCCAAGTAAGAAAAAAAGAAACCCTAAGGAGAGATGGATAGAAATAGTATGTTGGTAGTTGTTGTGGTTGTGACTTTGTCAATTATGCTTTTGCGAGTTGCAGGTGAAGCCAATGATCCTATTCCCTCTTCCATTCCATTTCCATACAACAACAAAGTTTAGCTTCCAAACATGGCGGAGATCAACATAATTCTGTCCCATAAACGTGCATTGTTTCCAAAATTTGGCTCCCCTTTGTTGTTTAGCTTTAAGTCCTCTCTTTTTTTTCTTTTTTTTTTTAAAAATAGCTTTAAGCCCTCCATTTCTGGGTTATAGTACCCCATTTACGGCCTAAGAATAATAAATTTCTAAGTTAGGGCAAGTCCAGCATGCAAGGCATACCCGGGCAGGAGAGGGCCTTGATTGATTGAGCATACCCACCGCTAAAACAACTTCTTCCTCCTCTTCACCCAACTCACGATCTTCTTCAGCACATCTATGCCTGATTTCTTCATCTTCTCGTTGTTGCCTCTCCAACACCCTCCTCAGGTTAGACATTGAGAGTAGAATGTGTTTTATAAAATATGAGAAATGAAAGAATAGAGAAGATATGGTGTGTGAGGTCTAAGTTGAGGGTGTAGTTTTATAGAGCGATTTATAAGATAGATATGACATGTGGCGCAATTTTAGAGGGTAAAAATCTTATCTGAAATCTGAGATTAAAATTTTATAATAAATATCGACACGTGGCAATCGAAAATCTAATTTGAAATTTGACATCTGAATGTCATAACAAAATATGGTCACGTGGCAACTGAAAATCTTATTAATTCCAAAATTTTATTTGAAAATGTCATCTGAAATTTTAGGTAAGAATTTTATAATAAGTAGTGACACATGGCAACCGAAAATCTTATCTGAAAAGCTTATCAAAATTAATGGTTTAAATATAAAAAATAGAAAATAAATTAAAGTGAATAATAATTGCCCCTTGCCCTTGCCCTTTGGGGTGAAAACAAAAAAGTCAAGGACTGCCACTATTCACATGAATAGTGACAAACCTTGCCTTGCCTTTGCCTTGCCCTTGCCCTTTAGGGTGGATGTGCTCTTATAGGGAGTTTTTACTAATTTTTACTTTTCTTACACTAAAAATGGAATATTTAAAAATGGACATAAGAGTTTGGCCAAAGAACAAAAACAAAACAAAAAAAATGCAAAAACTAGAAGGAAGCATTACACACAAGTCATGGTTTCGGATACATGATTGTAAAAGCGGTAGATACACGATGCCTTTGATTAACTCTTAGGAGCAAGCAACACAATGACGAACATCAACTTCCACACTATAGAAGTTGTTTCTATTTGTTGCTAATGCTAATTTGATATCACCAACATGAATCATTTCTTCAACCCTTCGACTGAGAAGCAATTCCTGTTTGATTGTGTGAGGTTTCCCAATTTTTCCCATCATAATACTTAACCTCAATATGGGTTAGTGTTCCAGGATCAACACACGTAAATGTGATGGAAACGCCATCGGGGTTGGAGCGTGGATAATAAAATGAAGTTATCCCACAAACCTTACAAAACTTATGCTTTGCCGTATGAGTACCGAAGCTGTAAGTAGTAAGAAACTGTTCAGAATCACCCAAAAGCTCAAATCTGTCAGCAGGGACAATAAAATGAGTGTTGCCCCTCATAGAGCAATTCGAACAGTTGCAACTCCAAGCCACAACTCCGGTAGGCGCTTGCACTCGCCATCGTACTTTCTTGCAATGGCACCCACCTTCATGCACTACCATCTCAGAGTCCATGCCTCAAGATTCTAATTCTTCAACAGGGCCAATGACTAGGATTACCTCTTCAAATTTCTAAATGCACCCGCTCTGACCTGTCAATAATCAGAACATCAGAAAATTTTGTTGTGAAATGGAACCCACATCTGCAATTGCAATTTCCAGTTCATTCAAGTTGATCTTATTCTAGTTTCCTCCTGTTCAATTTCTTCCTTTCTCACCCTTGATTTATGAAGACCGTTCTATAATGTACTTGATTATATGATCACCTGAGTTCCTCACCCAAACACCCTCCTTGGCCACAACTCACTTATCAAGCCCACCTTGCTACATCACTAAGCCATAGCTTATCAGCCACTTGCACTACTTCTCATCCGATGGCAAAATGCTTTGTCACAGAACCCGTTAAACGGATCAGCCAAATAACGTACTAATCCAGAGATAAAAAATTCACAATTGGATGATTCAGTGGTTCATGAATTATGTGATTACATCCAACCTACCAACCTATCACACTTGGATGGACAATGGCCAACTGGTTCTTGGAATGCACCCAACCAAATACACAAAACTTAAAAGGAGAGAAATAGAAGAGAAAGAACGAGGAAGGAACAGAGATGGAAGACGAAAAGGAAGATTATGGTCAACTCAAAAATCCAGTACTACTAAGATCCGGATAAGGAGGCCCCAAACAAACTTTGATTAGGAAATGAAATTAAAAAAACACACATAAAATTAAAGATTATGCTCCATCAATACTCTTTCATGGAGGCCTAGAGTGTCAAAACGTGGCTCACACAAGAAATAAATTTCTTCTTAGAATGCTTTCCAGGAATGGGTTTTTCCTAATGACTGATCCTGATATCAAAAAAGTCAAATGGAGGGAAGGGCATAAAGAACACCCGTTTCTCCTTAAAGCTAAAACCATCAAACAAGAATTGTATAAAACTACTGAGGATAATCATAGAACTAGAGCTTGACTTGTACTGGGATTAATACAGAGGGCAGTGGAGAAGACAATATTCTACTCGTTTTATTTTATTTTAATTTTTATTATGTATAAAGGAAATTGAAATCGGTGCTTAGATACACTTAGCAAAAAAATCAATTAGCAACCGAGAGAGATGACAGATTTTCAATGCAACAGACTGTGAAGCAGAAAATGATAAAGGAAACCCAGAAATTACCTTACGGGACCAAAAGGAGACTCAATTTTAGCCTTCAGCTTTGTTGAGTAAATGACGACGGACAGAGACAGCTAAAGCTGCTGCTGTTTATGATGGGGCATTAGTGTAATGGTTAACAAGAAACGTCGTCGTTTTGAAGTTTTTTCTCTCTAAAACTGGCAGGCTTTTTTATTTTATTTTATTTTTTTTGCAAACAAAGTGTGGTAGGCTATATGAGAAAGTTTAAAGCTTATGTTTGATTTGCTTGCCTATATGTTGGTTACTGCAGAAAGAGTCTGCAGCTGTTAGCAATATTATCATGTATATTTCAATTCCTAATTCCAATCATGTTAAAGAAATGAAGAAGGAAAAACATAGAAAAGGAAGAACTAGTTTTGTTTTTTAGCTTTTTATCTGGCTTTTAAATTTAAGGGCATTTAAGTATTTTTCAGTTGCATTTTTTGCTATATTTGAAAGCTTTTATATAACCAAGGGGTTTGGTCTAGCGGAAATCCTGGCTAGTCCTGCAAGTTGAGCAAATGTTAGCTGGATACTTTGTGAGGTCCAACGTTCGTAACTCAAGCATGTGAAAAACACCTTTTGGGGAGAGCTTTATCTGCAAACAGGTCTTGGCTCGGAGTGGTTGCACATTTTGCCACCATTTTTTTTCACCATAAAAGCCTTTATATTTATTATTAAAAAAAAAAAAAAAAACTAACATTTATGAATTTAAAGGGTAAATTTTGGCTATCTATGATAAAAACTCATTGCAATTTTAAGATTGTGTTTTGGAAGACCAAGGTATTGATAAAATCCAGACATTGTCAAATGGAACCCAATCCAACTTAATGGGCACGAGTTTGGTTGGGTCGGTTTTAGGCCCAATTTGTAACCCAATCCTTGAGTACTATAGCATTTCCCAAAGTTAGGTTCGTAGGAAGCTTCTGTTGGAGATGGTCTAATACTTTTTGTTGTTGTTGCCAAAATTAAGGAGGGGAGGGGGAAACTTACACAAACGGGTACCATAAACCACTTGCGAGCACACCAAAACCTTGGGTCAATCCAACTAACACCCCATTAGTGAGATGGTCTTGTTTGTGCTCAAGTTTTTTCCCTTTGGTTCATTGGAGATGACATGGCAAAGGCCCATTAAGCCAAATTTTAGGCCTAAAAGACAGAAGTGATCCAGCCCAAAAGCAAAACCAAAGGGCAAGGCTTACAAACCTAAGCATTGACTCAAAAACCTCACCCCGAGTAACAAGGCTTGGCTCAAATCATGGATTCGGCCCAAAGTTGTGGCCCAATAAACAAAGTCGAAGCTAAATTAGTCAAAACCCGATGGTTTCCCTTTGCCATAATGAGAACTGTTTGTGCAAATATTCTTATGGGAGAATATCCGCTTGAAGATCTTTCACCCTTTGAACTTCGTTCTCTCTCTTCCTCGATCCTTGTAAAATCAAACTGGAGTAAAAGACAACACTCGGGGGATGTTGGCCAAAGGTCCTTCGATGCCTAAGTTAGTTTGATTGTATCTAGGAGAAACAATAGCTAAAAAAAGGTTACAAAGTTTTCTCTATGGGGAGAACCGGGTGACCAAAGTCATGTGTAGTGGCCGAAGCCGTGATGGGAAAATATGGAGAGAGGGGTGGCGGCAAGAGAGAGAGAGTGTTGGGTTTTTCGGGTAGAAATAGGATTACCTTGTGTGTTGAATGAGGCCATGTATTTATAGGGTTCTAGGCATCTAAGGTTTTTCAAAGAATAACTCCTATTTAGAAGGAATATATTCTTTCCCCAAATTATAGAGATTGAATCAATTATGGATTTGATTGGGATCAAATCTCTTAATTGATGATGATATCTCCAAATTAGGATAATATCTTAATTGATGATATTATCTTTTTAAATAAAGATAATATCTCTAGTTTTAGTATCAATTAATTTGCCAAATAAATGGGCTCAATTAATTGACCTATGAGATATTCTTTTTATCCACGTGGCGTCTTGTGATTGGAAGCCGAAATATTTGTTCCCACGAGAATAGTCGAGCAAACTAGTAGGCACTGACTAATAAGAGTCTTCACGTGCACTATCTCGATAAAATGGACTTTAAAGAATAAGGCAAAAAGAATGATGGGACGTTGTAACTTGAAAAGAAGAATTAGTTATGAAAAGGAACTTTGGGATCTATAATTGAGGCGAGAATCGGAGGTAGGAAGGCGGCTCACTTAAAGGATTGGGCGGTGGCTGAAGTCTCAACACCTTTTTAAAGGCGTCAAATTTGTCTATAAATAGCAAGACATTCCAATTATTAAGCATCATCAATCTTTCAACAAAAATCAAGCTGAAATGCTTCTCAATGCGCTTCTTAATCAAGTCTTAAGAATTTTTTTACTGTTTTTTAGGATTCAACGTAGGATATCACAAATAATTCTTAAGCTTGTTTTAGAGTTCTTGAGCACCACCATTATAACCTTTCATTCAATATATCAACAAGTAGTTATGTTCTTCACAGAGTCCATTTGAGCACCATCCAATTCATTTTTCCTCCTAGCTCTTTTGATTCATTGTGTTTCAAAGGGACTTGAGAGATCTCTTAGCAGCCGAGCACGACAACACCATGCACCAAATACTCGCCGTAAAGCAAGTAGAAGTAGTCTTGTTGCCGAGACTAAGTCAAGACCAAGACGCTCATCATTTTCTTTGTATTCACGACCATCATAGACAGTGAAAACTGACATGTGCCGCACAGAATACCCACCAAAAAGGTCAACAGGTCTAATACCTGAGAACATTAACATTGCTACAAATTTACCCGAAATTCATAAGCTAATACCCGAGAACATGGCTATAATTTAGGCCCAAAAGTAATAATAATTAGAGCAAGAAATTAAAAAAATCAAATCCTTTACGGCCTGATTTCTGTTTCCTAACCCCAATCCGTGAACCCGCTCCACTCACTATATAAAATTTTCATCGCCGACCCGCTTCATATTTTTTTCTTATTCTTCACTTTCTTCTCAACCTCTCTGGCTGTCTCCTCTTCTCACCTTTTCGAGTTGTTCCCTTATCTGCTTCTTCTTCTCTATTCCATCTCTCTCGCTCTCTCCTCAGTGATCGGGGCGGCAGCTGTACTGCTCCAGGTTTATATTTCTCTTCTCTTTCTTAGAACTTTGTAACTAAGAAAATAAAGAGCATCTGAGTTCACCTCAGCCCACTTTGAAATCACGGTTCCGCCACCGGTTTAAAAGCAGCCATTTTCAACAAATTATTAGTGCTTCATCAGCTTGGGAAAACATTTCCTTTTCGAATTCTCGCTGTACCCATATAAACAAATTATAAGTGTTTAGGCATACGGAAAACATTTACTATGAAGATCACTACTTTTCAATTTTTTGTATCTTTTAAGAGACAAACTTGGAACTGCGTATATAAGTTTTGTTTAAACAAAATTTGGTCTATGTGTGTGTTTATGTATGTATGTATGTATTCATATCGTGTGTATGTTATACTTGTGTTCACCGCTCAGAGTTTTCTGTGGAATGTGTAGGAAGCTTGTGAGGTATTTTAGTATTTGGAAGCCAAGATGGAGGCTTGTGGTGGAGCTGCAGTGATGGGTTCTCTTCAACAGCCCAGTTGGACCAAAGGAACAATTTTCCCAAACAAGGGGCTTATCGGTACTGGATTTTCACATAAACTAAAGCTCACTTGTGTGAAGCCCGTTAGATCTTCTTCTTCTTACATTGAAGGAAGCTTGGTTGCTGGAAGGCCATCCTCTTCTGTCTCTGTGACTTTGCCTGAAATTGGTGGTAATTATACTCCAACGCTTGAACCAATATCAATTACTTTTATTTATTTATGGTTCCATTTATAATTCATATTGAAAATGTATCTTAAGATTTTTTTCTGTGATTTTCTTGGGTAGGAATACTTTCGAGTATTGCAAAGGTTATGGTGTTATAATAGAATTTTTAATTTCTATTTCACTTACTAAAAAAAATTCCTTTAACTCTGCTTCTACTAGAATGATATCCCATCATCATGCTTGGATTTGATGCTCTGCGTATTCATCTTTGGAGGTTTTGTAATCGCTGCTCAGTATAACTTCATAGTTTGATAACTCAATTCTTTTTTCAGAATCATCCTTATGAAAATAGCTTTAAAAGAAACATATAGTCAGCCTCTATATTTCCAACTTCTAATGAAGTGTGAAAGCAACATTGGTTAGTGGCAGGAATTATGTCTGACTTGTTCAGGAATTGTACTATTTGATTTACAGGTTATGGAAGCAGTTTTGTAGACAATGGGTTAAGTGAGGCTGACCCTGAGG
Organism: Prunus avium; assembly: GCF_965620075.1. Classification (NCBI taxonomy): domain Eukaryota; kingdom Viridiplantae; phylum Streptophyta; class Magnoliopsida; order Rosales; family Rosaceae; genus Prunus; species Prunus avium. Next base: position 29,473,662 of record NC_142286.1, read on the forward strand.
TGCGTGCTATTATTGAAATGGAGAAGGAGCGACAGTTCAAGAGCCTTGAGCTTATTGCCTCAGAGAATTTTACTTATCGGGCAGTTATGGAGGCAGTTGGCTCATGTCTCACGAACAAGTATTCGGAAGGATTACCAGGTAAAAGGTATAGATACTCAGACTTGGAGTAATGTGAGCTCAATAGGTTCCTTTCATTAAAATAATTATGCTTGGTGTAGCTCACTGTTTGATTATACATTTCAGGTACTATGGTGGCAATGAGCACATTGATGAGCTTGAAACACTATGCCAAAACAGGGCTCTAGATGCATTTCACTTAGATGGAAAGAAGTGGGGTGTTAATGTTCAACCATTATCTGGTTCTCCTGCTAATTTCGAGGTTTATACCGCAGTTCTTAAACCTCATGACCGTCTCATGGTAAGTTGTCCTCTTGGCTTTGTAATACTCTCACTTATTGGTGGCTACTAACATGTGCCTGTAACTTAGGGTTTGGACTTGTCTCACGGTGGACATTTGTCTCATGGTTTCATGACTCCTAAAAGACGGGTATCAGGCACATCCATTTATTTTGAGTCCATGTCTTATCGACTCAATGAATCCACAGGTGCTGCATTTTGGTTATGGATAAGAAAGATGTTGTCTTTCAGCTTTACTACATAATGGTTATTCTTTTAGGATGATGTTGATTTTTTTTCCTTAAAAAACAAAAACTATACCTAGGTCTGGTTGATTATGACAAGCTTGAGGAAATGGCTGACCGATTTAAACCAAAACTCATTATTGCCGGGGCTAGTGCTTATCCTCGAGATTTTGACTACCCTCGCATGAGGAAGGTTAGTATTTTAAGTCTTAATTCCATATAAATAATTTGCGTTTGCACAATGATATGGAATTCATTAGCATTTATAAGCACTGTTTTTCTTTGGCAACTGATGAATTACATTGAATTTGCATGGGAAGATTGCGGATGCTGTTGGTGCTTTTCTTATGATGGATATGGCTCACATAAGTGGGCTTGTTGCTGCTTCTGTGCTTGCAAATCCTTTTGACTACTGTGATATTGTAACCACAACAACACACAAGGTATTGTTCAATCTCATGTATTTATATTTCACTAAATTTTTTCAAATCCCAAATGTTCGCATAAATGCGTATACTTCATAAATAGCCTTGCTTCCTTTGTTGTAATCCATATTTGGATGATCTGACAAATTTAATACATTTCTCATCAGTCTTTGAGAGGTCCTAGAGGTGGAATGATCTTCTTCAAGAAAGATCCAGTTCTTGGCGTTGATCTAGAATCTGCCATCAACAATGCTGTTTTTCCAGGTTTACAGGTTAGTTGTACTTGTTTCATGATAAGAAATCTGATTTGTACCTGATCATTTATTTGTTTCTATAAGTTCAGCATTTATATTTCGAATTTCGATATAAAAAAGGATAAATGCTTGAGTTCTTTATGCAGGGTGGTCCTCATAACCACACTATTGGGGGCCTTGCAGTTTGCTTGAAGTATGCACAGTCCCCAGAATTTAAGGCTTACCAGAATAAGGTACTGCAATTATGCTGTCCTCAGTGTAAAACTGGTCCAAAGCATGTCCTAAGTTAGTCTGGATACTCTACCTTGCAGGTGGTCTCTAATTGCAAGGCTCTTGCAAGCCGATTGATTGAACTTGGGTATAAACTAGTTTCTGGTGGAAGTGATAACCATCTGGTTCTTGTGGATCTGCGGCCTTTAGTAAGTTCCTAAATTGTTGATGAATTTATTTGTTTTAAGGTTTTTAATTATTGTTGCTTGTATGGGAACTCGTCCTGAAATCTGGACGTTTAGCTATTCTTTAGCATTGCTTCCTATTTGCCTTTTCTTTTTTAGTTAAAAGCTTAGCATTTAGATGTTTTGGAAAGGGAAAGAAAACAGTTGAGTTGTGACTTCACTAGTTTTAACGTTTACATGCATTTGGCTTGTCTTGACCGCAGGCTGGGTTCTGTTTTTTCTTAGTATGAATGTAAATATAGGATTGTGACATCATAGATCATAATTTCACTCTAGGTTATCAAATTTACAGGTTCCTCTTGTTTTTTGGACAATTGGTTAATCATTAAAGTTATGATTGTATCCTTTGCATTAGTTCATAACCATATCTAATTTTCCAATGTTATTTGACATTTTCTTTATTAACAGGGTATTGATGGAGCTCGAGTGGAGAAAATTCTTGACAAGGCTTCTATCACCCTTAACAAGAATTCAGTACCCGGTGAGTGTAAGGGTCCATTAGGCAGAAATGACTTGTAAGAACGTCGGATTTGAGAATAAAGCTAAATTAGTAAATGAAAACTTAAAGCTTTACATGGCATAAGTATTTGAACTAACTAGATACAATTTGTTTGCAGTGGATTTGAAATAACCAAGTTATCATATGAAACGCATATGTTTTCTTTTGATTCAAATCTAGGCATATAGGTTCTAATATTCTAATCAAGCCATTTACATAATTTTACCAGATGGACCCTAAGCGTTTCAGACCTTTATTTTTGGTTTGAGGCTTATTTGGGCCAAAGGGATACTTGCCTAGTTTTGAAGGTCCTATCTTATTTTGTTTGTGTAGTGGTTTTTATTTGTCTTTCAGCTATTTGGCTTACACCTGTGATGTTTGATGAAATAGGAGATAAAAGTGCTGTAGTTCCTGGTGGCATTCGCATTGGGTCACCTGCCATGACAACAAGAGGATTCACTGAGAAAGATTTCATAGCTGTTGCAGACTACATTCATGAGGGTGTGCAGATAACAATTGATGCTAAACGAGCAGTCTCAGGATCAAAGCTCCAAGATTTTATGAAGTTTGTAGCTTCACCTGAATTCTCCCTAAAGGATCGAGTGTTGGATCTGCAGAGAAGAGTTGAAGCTCTTACCACTCAGTTCCCAATGCCTGGAGTATAACTTGTATAGAAGGAAATGCAAGCTTTTCAGCACAACTATTTCAAGGTAGCTTGTGGATGACCACTTTTAGGTTTGGCATGTAAAATCTGAAATTAGCATGCTCTTTGCTAAATATTCATCTTCAATTTTGGTCTTGTGTGAAGATGAGAATTAAATGACTAGTTTTCTCCTAGGGAATTATTTAGGGAGCTTGAATTAGGGATCCACACCTTTGTAGAGCCCTCTCTGAGTTGAAGTTTTATGATCCGAACCCTTCCAACACACTCTAGACTGTTACCCTAATCATCATTCCTCAGCTCAACGAGTCGAATGAGAAAGGTGTTAGCCGTGCGGTGAGCTTGGGTGAGACAGGATAGAGCATAGGCACAATTCACGGATGTCAAGTTCAAACAGCTGCTCATGATGAGGGAATGCCTTGCAGAGCAGGTTTGAAGGGCCTGAACAGCACAAGGGTTGAGGTCCTAAGAAGTTATCTAATTAGATCTGTTGTTAATTTGAGTAACAGAGATTCCAATTGTTTTACTTTCGCAAGAATCATCAAATGTTTGACTTAATAAACATGCCAATATTTTATTTGCTAACAGTAAATGAGATTAAGTGGACCCAAATTTGAAAAAAATAGTCAGTGGGTATAGTTCAATTGGTTGAGCTTTTTTACATTCATCCATGCGGGTAGAGGTTCGAAACTCCCACGCACCAAATGAATATTTGTATAAACCCCTTTCCTATGTGTTAAAGAAAACATATTAATATACAAATTAGTGAGTGTAGCGTTGGTCTTAAGGGTAGAATTCATAAGGGGTTGGTGATGAAAAACAAAGATATTGCGTGCGCCGTTCTATTGCCTATGTGTTTATCTTCAATCAGTGCCCTGTGCTTTAGCACCTATTTTTATTCCAACATAAATTTTTTAATTTATTCCATCATTATTGTTGTTGGCATATTATATAAATATTAATATATGGTTTTAATTTGGCACTATTGCCTTTGATAAGATAAAGCACATGTTAACGGGGTCTAGCTCAATGGAAAAAGGGTCTTAATTTGCAGATCAGAGGTCTTAGGTTTGAATCTCCACAACATCATAGTTGTGTGTATGTGTGAGAAATCTCTCTCTTTAGTTTAGAGACTATCGCTTATACTAAAAAAAAAAGCACATTGTTTAAATAAATCAGCTCTCAAATATTCCCTTGACTTGAACACTAGTTTTTTTCTTTTAGTAGATGCAACATTTCTTTGGCACAGTAGATGGAACAAGGTCTTTTTCATGGTAGATAAAGCTTATTTATTTAAGCAATATTGCCTTTTATAATATGCAATTTATAATGTGGCACCATTTCCTTGGGCAGTAGCTGGATCAAATTTATTTTTTTCTTTTTTTATTAGCTCCATTCGTTTTTTATATTCATCTTTCTGTTTTATATGCAATTTTATTAATGTGGCATTAGATAGACACTGAAGCACTCTGCCTCTGGAATTAAAACACATGTACTTTGTATTTATTGCTAAAACCAATCTTAATCATACACGCATAACCTGTGAGTCTTATCATATTTATTTGTTTTAAGAGTTGGACATGTTGAGATTCGACACCTACCATGCGACATTTTTATTTTCTAGTGTTTGCAAATTGTAGATTGATTGGTCATATGATAAGGCCTAGCTACCAGACATGAACAGATAATAAATCAAAAAAATTGAAGCAAATTTGTGACATTTCCCTACAAGACACTGATAGAATTGTGTCGTTTTTTGTGCGAGTTCAGTGTCTATGATACAAGCTAATTATCTAATACTCTGTTTTAGAAGATAAATCACATACTAATGATCTTTTTTTTCATTTTCCTTTATTTGTTATTCAACAATTGTCGTTGATGAGGTTTGAAATTAGAATCACCGTTAATAGAATAATTGAGTATCACTAGTCCAAATCATCGTTGACATAGTTATAATCTATCTATTGTACCAATAATTTCTTTTTCTTTTTTCTTTTTAGCACCTTGGGATGAGTTGAGATTTTGTCAAACAAAATAAGGCAAATATTCAATTATATTCATATTTGTCGAATGTAAATCTCAATTACAATATGACTAAATAAAATGGTAAGTAACAAAAAAACCTAACTAAGTAAGGAACCAAAATCCTATAGGAAATAAATCTCAATTACAATATGACTAAATAAACTAGTAAGTAACAAAAAATCTAAGTAGGTGAGGAACCAAAATCCTAACTAAGTAAGGACTTGTCAACAGATTCAACGATAGAAATTTGTCCATTCAGTAATTTATCTATTGTACTTGGAGTATATTGAAAGTAATTGCAGGTCCACTAGTCACGCCAACAGATGAGGGATGCTCAAGGTTCTTTCTCCCACTTACGGTTGAGATGATATGTTACCTAATTAGTCCGACGATGAAACCCGTATATGTAGAGATGAGCCTAATCCTCTAAGACATAGTCCGGTTTTTATGCTTGTTCATCCTTCTTCATCAATAAAATACTATCCGAGTGAAACCTCTCTTTCTCTAATTGTCACCAACGCGTGGTCATCATTCAGTTGAAGAATTTAGTCATCTGATGAATAATAATGGTCATTGACTCATAGGTCAATACTGCAAACGTAAGCGTTGGGATCCAATACAAACGCAAAACGCCATAATAATTAACTGTAAATCAGTGTCTGTACAGTGTGTGTACATATATCAATATCTGGACAGATAGAGTAGAGGGATGCTTTGCTGCCCACTCGTCGCCATCATCATCATATCACCATGCAATTTAATACATAAACAGTCGATTATGATCCCTACTCTTAACTGCTCAATTAAGAAAACGCGTTTATGAGCTTTGCCATGCTTTTGTTTCTCTCTCCTCTCTCTCTCTTCTCTCTTTTGGCGTTTCTTTGTTGTTCCTACCTTTTCCTTTTTTCTTTTTTCTTTTTTTTTTCTCTCTTTCCCTCCCGGTCATTTTTCCAGTGGTATAAATACTACCCACCTCCCATAACCCTACTGTACCAAAACCCCACCCACCTCTTTCCCTCTAATGGCTCTCTATCAAAAAACCATGCTCCTAATATGTCTCTTCTTCCTCATCTCTCCTTCTCTTTCAGCCAAAGAGAGCAAGTACCTGAACAACACCACTTTTTCTCTCTCTTTCCCCCTTACTACTTCTCTACTTTCTCTCTCTCCAAACACATCCAAACCTCTCCATCATGCCTCTCTCATTTCAAACTCCAAGCGAATCCCAAGACTCGCATCGTACAACCACAAGCTCTCCTTCAAGTATTCAATGGCTCCGATTGTTTCTCTCCCCATAGGCACTCCTCCACAGACCCAGCGGATGGTTTTGGACACTGGCAGCCAGCTCTCATGGATTCAGTGCCACAAGAAGACCCCCAAGCCAAAGCCACCACCTCCTCCGATGGCGTCGTTTGACCCTTCTCTCTCCTCTACTTTCTCTGTTTTGCCTTGTACTCACCCTATTTGCAAACCCCGAGTTCCCGATTTTACCCTCCCCACATCTTGCGACCAAAACAAACTCTGCCACTATTCCTACTTCTATGCTGATGGTACTTTGGCCGAGGGCAATCTCGTCCGAGAAAAAATTACCTTTTCTCCTTCCGTAAGTACCCCTCCCTTGATCCTTGGATGCGCTAAGGACACCACTGATAGCGAAGGTATTTTGGGTATGAACCGCGGGCGGCTTTCATTTGCTTCCGAAGCCAAAATCACAAAGTTCTCTTACTGCATACCCGCCCGCCCGGCTCAAACCGGGTCTAATCTGCCAACCGGGACTTTTTACTTGGGAAACAACCCGAATTCCGCGGGATTCCGATACGTGGACATGTTGACTTTTGATCAAAGTCAACGCATGCCCAATTTGGATCCCCTTGCCTATACAGTTGTAATGTTGGGGATAAGAATTGGCGGGAAGAAGTTAAGTATTTCACCGTCTGTTTTCCAGCACGACCGGAGCGGGGCGGGTCAGACCATGATCGATTCCGGCTCCGAGTTCACGTACTTTGTGGACGAGGCTTATACTAAGGTGAGGGAAGAGATTGTGAGACTGGTGGGACCGAGGTTAAAAAATGGCTACGTGTACGCGGGGGTAGCCGACATGTGTTTCGACGGTAAGGACGTGGAGATCGGACGGCTGATAGGAGATATGGTGTTTGAGTTTGACAAAGGAGTGGAGATTGTGACGCCTAAAGAACGAATTTTAGCCGATGTTGGTGGTGGGGTCCGGTGCGTGGCAATCGGGCAATCCAGCACGCTCGGTGCGGGGAGTAATATAATTGGGAATTTTCATCAGCAGAATCAATGGGTGGAATTTGATCTGAGTAATCGTAGAGTTGGGTTCGGTAGGGCCGATTGTAGCAGATCAGTGTGAGTCAATATAGCTAGCTGTTGGAGTCGCAAAAGTCGTATTAAACGCAAGAGGACAAAAAGGTCATTTTCGTGATAATAGAAGAGTCTAAGTGAGATGGAACTAGTTTGGCATGGCCCATGCAATTAGTGGTATCAATTTAACTCCCCCGGTATAGAAACTACTGTATCATGATGTGATATATGTTGAGATTAATATATATATATATACGAGAATGTGAAATATTTTATCACTCTGTCAAAATCATCGTCTCTTTTCATAGAGGATAACCCGCCAATAATACAATATTTAAGTAAAATTTAATTTTAAAATTGGATGGCAATGTGTCCATGTAAATTGATTTATTTACAAATCATGGTCGTTTTTCATCCCCTAATTTAATGCAAATGAATAATATCTACCTCTCACTACGCATTTATGTTTGCACTCCTATAATAATGGGCTACAATCAAATTAGTTTAAATACTCCCTCCTAACCTCCTACATATCAAATTAGTTCATTTTTGTTGTGTAGTGATTTGGAGCAATTACTCCAACAAAAAAAGTTCGAGTAGCATCTGTGTAGTTTGTGTGAGTTTAGTTTATTATCGCCCCTCTCAATAAGAAAGTTCTTATAAATTTATTTATTTATTTATAATAAAAAGATTCTTCATTCCGTTCATGCCACCCAATTTCCAAACATCACCCATGTCTTAATTGGCATGGTAAAACAAAAATCTGAGTGTAATTTGTGTAGCCCTTTTGTATCTTTCTTTGATGACAAAAATCAGGTGAGCTAGTCTAGTGAGTATAAACATCGAACACAAATAAAGAAGACATAAAAGGAGTGGAAACTGCGGGCTCCACCCAAGTTGGATTCGTGCAAAGAAGAGACGACACCTACTTGGGACTCTTCTGCCGACTCCAACTGCTCCTACTTCCACATATATATATATATATATTCCCGACACGCACATGTTTGACATTTTCTTCTTATCTTATTAATCATACTTTTGCTCTTTGATTAAATATTTTATTAAAATTACTTTTGAAAAATAAAAAATAAAAAAAAAAGATTAACAAAAAATAGTAAGGTCATTGTTCTTCTTCTTCTTCTTCTTACCTTTTTACCTGGTCACGTGGAACTTGTAAAATAAGTGTTCCATCGTTTGAAAGTCATGATTGGCCATCTCAACTTCCTCCTTTCATGATGAAGATGATGTGTGCACTCTATTCATAATTGATGTGTAGTTTTGTATGTACATGTGGCCAAAGGTCAGCCCTAAACCATCACACACACTCTCTCTCTCTCTCTCTTTCTCTCTCTCTCTCTCTCATTTTCATGTCATGGATAAAGTTGCAGTGATATTGAATGAGACTAATTTAATTTTATAAAAAAAACTTTGATCCAACACTTGTCAATCCTTTGCTTAATTTAACTGGATCTCAATGTGCAAAGTATTTGATGAGGAAAACGTGATTTGATCGAGACAAGGCCATATGACGGACGGTGAAAGTAACTTAATAAAGCAAAACCCTATTATTAGGCTTTGAAAGAGAAAATGACAAATCTCTCTCTCTCTCTCTCTCTCTCTCTCTCTCTCTCTCTCTGTCTATATATATATATATGCTAGCTCTCGTGAATTTTGTGAACGATCATCATCCAGTCTTCTTGTGCCATTACATCGACAGACTAAGTATCAACTTCATCGATCATATGGAGGAGGTGATAACATTGACATAAAGCAATCTATCTTCCAGTGCTTTCCTTTGCTCCCATTTTGTAAAGCCATCAACCATTAGTGTTGGAATTTTATATTGCAATATACTAATGCAATTTATAAGAAGAGATATTTAGTAAAATACCCATTCTTAGCACTAAAACTATAAATAAACCCTACATCATTTAATTTCTATAAACAAACCCAAAAAAAACCCAAAAAATGACAATTGGCTCTATTGAATTTAATTTTGATTATTAAATTACTTTGATGTCCTATTGAGTATTTTGGGGTTTTTTATATGTTTTGGGGTTGGGTTTGTTTTGAGAAATTAATGGCAGTTTTGTAATTTAAAAGAAGTTAAAAGCCTTTTTGTTATGTTGTAAATGAGTTTTGGGTGTGTTTCTAAAGTTCATTTCATATAGGGTATTTTTATAATTTGGACTCCTATATTTGGTATAATAGTGAATCTCCCTTATAAGAAAGTTATAAACTCCTTAAAACACGATGATTATGATTTATTAGTTAGAGGTTACAAATACCCCACAATAATATATATCCTTGTTTGAAGAAATGTCTTGCATTGGAAAGTTGAGAAATCAAACAAGCGCTTATAAGGAGTTGGGTTTACTCCCCCTTCTCCCTCCTCAACCCATTCCTAATTGATTTTGGAATGAGACCTCAACTTCCTTCATAGTATCACGTCCAGATTTTTTCGAACGTGTAAAGTCCAACAACAACACGTACTCTCCGCATTTATGTTGTACACGTATTAACCCAACAATTATGAACTCAAGACAGAGGTGGCAGCTTGCTACTTCAAAAAACTCGGATCCTGTTTTTGTGGGGCTTGCCCTTGTAATGCTATGCTCCATGAACCCGCAAGCGGTCCCCTCATTGTAGAGCATTTGTCTGCCATCGATTATCTTCTGTTTTCTATTCTTTTGTTTCGGATTGTCCTCATCTAAAAGCCCTAATAATTTGAAGTATAAGACATTGCATATACGTATCGGGTTGTGTGCCCATAAGGCTTACAACTTACAATGCTTTGCTTTGGAGATTGTCCCATTTTTATTGGAATTAATTCTGCCTCGAATAGCTTGTACTTTTATCGAAGTTATGGCTAGCTAGAAATGTTGACCCAGTCCTTCAATTCCTTTTCTTTATCTTTATTTTTGGGTCACCATCATTTTCGATGGTATGGGTGCAATTGGTACTTTTTGAGCTAAGGATGGATTTGTGCCTCCTAATGTTTTGGGAAGTTCTATTCATAATAAAATTGAGAAAGAAAAATAAGAGAACGGTTTAGTAAGTAAAGTTTGCAAGGAGAGCTTGCCTAATGAAATGCATTTGTTTTTTTTTTCTTTTTCTTTTCTTCTGAAAACAGAAATACATTAAAAGTTAAATCTCAAAGGGATCTTAAAACGATACAAAATCAAACTACATTCTAGAAACTACATCTTTACGAAAGTTACTAAACTAGATACAATGATTATTATGCTTATGACCTATTTTAGCTAAATATTATGTTGCTACATTTGCCTCCCAAATATGATTCGCAACAGATGAAATGTACTTGTTGATGCATTGTTTTTCAAATATTTGGTAGAGAAAATCCCGAGTGAAGTGAATTTGATAAAGTTGAACCACGTTTTCAACATTGGATGACCATCAAAGTCGGCTTCCAAGGGAAAAAGATGTAGCATCATCTTCTCATGATCATCAAAGTATGGAATATTATGATTGCATATTATGATTGCATTTTGATATTTTCAGAGAAGAGAGAAATAACAGCTGGCCAAAAGAGTTAGCTGCCAAGATGGACTGCTTTGAGAGCCAATATTCCTCGAGAACCTAACCCTAAGCTGGTTCCTACATAAGTGAGGCACAGCTAGCTCTCCATCACAGCAGCAAGGCAAGACAGATTTGCACGCCCTTATTAGACACTTCACTTTCTTCTTGCATTATGATTATGATGTAACATATATATATAATGCATGCTAGCTAGCTCTCTCTCTCTCTCTCTCTCTCTGCATGAATTGAATGCGCCAGAACACTTCTTTGAAAAAGCAAAGACCAAAAATCTACAGCTTTAGATATTGATATATATAGACTATACATATGTATTGTCCAGTAGGCGCCTACAAAGAGAGATTTTTGGTTTGTCATGGACTCATGGTTAATGGTCCCCTCCCTATTATTTTCCACGCGTTTCTTTTAAGATCTCCCAATTGCAAACAAATGAAAAGCAAATAGTGCCAGCTTTCTCTTATTTTTTTGTTGGTTTGGTCCACCCATCTTAGCTCAATTTTTGGTTGGTAAACGAAAATAGTGGAAGTCAGTGAGAAACCAAGGACAGTCCACTCAATAGTCGGCCCATGTTTGATTATAAACAGTTTTGATTCTCTTTGTGTTGGCCCATCTTTAACTTTTTGGTGTTTTTTTTTGTTTGAAACTTTTTGGTGTTTATAGCTGCTAGGGTTGGTAAACAAACTGTACAAGCCAACAAGGTCTAACCCAATGGAAAACGACCTTCATTTCCAGACCAGTGATCTCAGATTCGAACCACCATGGCACCTTGACTGTGTGTGTGAGAAAACTCCCCTTAGAAGATCGAAAACGATTGTTTGCTTTTGTTTTCTAAGCAATTACATATTGTGAACCAACAGTTGATCAATAGTGATGAAATTGTATACTGAACCATTTAAGAAAATGTTGCATAAACGATACAGCCTTCTGAAAAAGCAAATTGGTATTCGCACTATGTATTGATATATACCTTTTTTTTCCCATCCATTTCATTTTTCCTCTCCATTACATTTTAATGAAAATTAATCTGCTCTTTGCACGCCTTATTATCCCAACAATACCTTTAAAACCCTAGTTTCTTTTCTTTGAACTTTAAATCATCCATGGAAGCCTGCACTCATGTGCAATAATTTCTTGTCATTGCCTACATAATGTCTTGAAGGCCAATGCCATTTAACATGGACATTAGAGCATCCTTTGATCATATTCAGTCGCTTAAGACTCAAAAAAGTGCCAACGCATGAAAATTGACAAACACCTTGTCTGAGCACACTTCTGTTGTTAAAGTCTGGCCATGTCTGGATAGAATGTCGATGATCTTTCCATCCTGACGGATTTGGACTGGCCGCAGCAAATATTTGACAGATATCTTTTTTCTATCTGATAGTTCTTCGGATTCCCTCAACAGTTTGATAGAAAAGGATTTATTCCAACTGCTTTCTGTTGTAATGTTGTAGTGTGTATACGAAAGTATCTCAAGTCACTTGTTCCTTTCTGTTGATTTGAGTCACTTTGAAATCCTTAATCAAGTTAAGACCTAATCACCAGACCAACCAAATTTGACTTAAACCACTATTTTCCAACAACTTGCTCCAATCATCTCTTTCGGCGATCCTTTGAAGATTTATTGAATTCACTAACTAGCGAAGTGTAAGAAGCATAATCAAGAACAAGCCCTTTTCCACTCCGTAGCTTATCAAAGTCCTCGGGGTTTCCATGCTTGCAATGCCCTTCTAATAGAATGTTGTATGTAATGTCATCTGGAGCCACCCCTAAATTAATCATAGCATCCAAAAGCATATTAGCATTTTTCATCTGTCCTAGCTTGCATACTCCATTCATAAGCGCATTATAGGTTACAACACTAGGTACATAGCCATCACCCTGCATCTCCTTGAGCAACTTAAAACCCATCTTAACATCACCCTTCTTGCAAAACCCGTCAATGATCATTGTATATGTGGCATCATCAGGTTTCATGCCAGAATTTAACATCTCCCTCAACGTTCTTTCAGCGTCGAGTGTTTTTCCTTCTCTACACAATCCCGAAATAAGGGCTGTGAAAGCTACATTGTCAAGCTCAATCCCCTGTTTAATCATTCCCTTCCTTATCTCTAGAGCCGATTGTAGATCTCCTTCTTTGCAGCATCCATCAATAAGCGTAGTATAAGTGATCGTGTCAGGCTTCAAACCTGCTATATTCATCTCCTCAACAAGCTTCCTGGCTTCTTTCAAATCTCCTACCTTGCAAAGGCCATTTATGAGTGTATTATAAGTAATTAAATCTGGTTTGATACCAATCCCCAACATTTTCTGATACACTTCCATTGCCAAATCAATTCTTCCATTCTTACACTGCCCATCAATCAAAGTAGTATAAGTGACATTATTCGGAACCAAACCCCTCTCACACATTTCATCAAACAACAAATTTGCATCGTCCAACCTAAGCTCCTTGCACAGCCCATAGATCAAAACACTGTAAGTAAATACATCAGGACGTGTTCTGCTTTCCTCCATATCTCTCTTCAACCTAAAACACTCCTCCAGATTCCTAGACTTACAATACCCATTAATCAAAGTATTGAAACTAACTACGGTCGGAAGCAAACCCCGTTTCCCAATTTCATCGAAAGCCAACTGGGCTTCTCTAATTTCACCTTCTTTACACAATTTGTGCATCAAAACATTGAAATTATACACTTTTGGTGGAAACCCAGAATCCAAAATCTCCAAATAAAATCCCCATGCCACAACGGGCGAGTTCAACTTGAGCATCTTATCAAACAAACAGCCGCAAGCATGAAATGGGATTCGAAAATTATGCTTCCTAAGCAATCTAAAGCACTGGCATGCGTCAGAAACAAAACCACAATCCATATACGCATTCATCAAAGCATCAAATACATAATTGGACTGGTGGGTACCTCTAGTTTCAAGAATGGAAGCGAAGACGGAGGATGCAGTCTCCTTGCCCTTGCGAGAAACGACGATTCGTAGGAGGGACTGAGCTTGGGGATACATTTGGTGAGCGCAGAGGAAGTGGGCCATTGTGCAATAGGATTGGATGGTGTGGCGAAACGTGGGGTGAGAAGAGAGCCAGTTGAAGAAGGAGAGGAGAGAGAGAGGGGAGAGAGAGTGGGGGTTGAGGTTGATGAGGTTGATAACGTCACGGGCTGTGAGGGAAGGGAGGAGCTTTCTGAGAGAGGACTCCAGAGGCTGAGAGTTTTGGGTGATGGTTTTGATGGCGTCGGAGATTGCTGAGAGCTTTGGGTCTTCATTGTGAGGTGTTGGTGGTTGGTTGTACCAAGCGGTTGTGGTGGCGGTGGAGAAGCATAAGCAGTAATAGCAGTTGTGAGTGTGGGGGGAAGAGAGAAAGCGAAGGCTCCGCTGTGGGATTTTGAAGACAGCCATGCTTGTTCGAGTCTGTTGCTCGCCATCTGCTTTTCGTTTTTATTTATTTAATTTTTTATCCTAAATTTTTTATCACAAAACATTCATTAGGTTAACGAAACTATAAGGTTGCGTTTGTGCTCATAAGTAGTCCTAGCCATCAGCTTCCGTCCAAAAAATCGTTAAATTGTTGATGTAACACATTTAGATCTAATGATATCATGCCACGTGAATTAAAAAGTGGAAAATACTAGGCATGCCGCATTTATATAACACAGTGTACCACCTCTCTAACAGAAGTGAACCCTATTTTGTTGGTAGGCTTTATCTTTATTAGAGAGGTTGTACACAATATAAATTAACTTTGATAGATTTAACGCTCACTAGTAGGGGTGGGCATAAAGACCGGAAAACTGGAACACCAAGACGCACATGTGGGAGCAAACATTTTGGCAAACAATTGTGAGGCGCCACGTGGATAATAGGAATATTCTTTAGGTTAGCAATTGTGCTCAATTTAATTGGTCAATCGTTTAAACTTAAAATAGAGATAATACCATAAATTAGAGATTTGATCTTCAATAAATCTTTAATTGATTCAATCTTTCCATTTAAGGGGGAGAATAATTCCCTTCCATATGACAATTATTCTCTGAAAAACCCTAGAAGGCAAGAGCACTATAAATACATGGCTACATCACACATATGAGGTAATTCTAAAAACCCTACAAACTCTCTCTCTCTCTCTCTCACACGACTCTGACAACACACACGGCTCCGACCACCCGGTTCTCTCGTACCGTAGAGAAAACTCCACCTTCTCTGTTATTTTCATATCTTTCTCAAGATCATCTAACTGACTTAGGCATTAGAAGGCCTTTGGCCAACACCCCTTGGGTGTGCTTTATTTACTCCAGTCTATTTTGCAAGGATCGAGGAGAAAGAGAGAGAAGGAAGCTAGAAGGGTGAAAAATCTCTTGCAAATATTCTCTCGTGAGAAATTTGCACAAACATTTGGTACTTTCATTGAGAGCATCGAGTTATACTCAACATGTTGCTCTCAAATCAAAAGAATTTGTTTCCTCTCATTCATCACTCAATCGAACCGGTCCAAACAACCATGGTTGGAAGCAAGTGCATAAAAAGCAAGACCGTCGAGACGAAACAATCCGCAACGGGCCTAAGCCACCACGACAGCATGATGTCGAACCAGTTGCTTCGTTCCGCTACTGAAATCGTGACAGCAGTCATAACACCGGCCCATGCCGTTGCTTCACCACACGATACCATGGCCGAGAGTGCCATGCCAGCCCAAGTTGTCACTCCACAGTCTGGCCTATTGGCCGCGGGCGCCGTTCCTCCACAAGGCACTGTCACAGTGAGCCTAGCGCTGTCGCAAGGCTCCTTGGCGGAGACCAAGGCCTTAGCCTTGCAACCGCGCGGTCTAGTGGGTGGTTCCAACAGCCACCATCCTTACGGTCTCATGGCCGAATCTAATGTTCACTCCCACCATGACACCACGGTTTGTTGCGACACCATTGCTCACGGTCGTCTTGGTGTCGCCGTCGATTACGGCCCAATCTTGGAGCAGGTACATCCATTCCCTCTTTCGCCGCCACACTCAACGAATGCTCCGGCTTACACCTTCAATGAAAACCTAGCCCGTGTGCAATTGGGCTCCACACAATTCTCTCATTTAGATCCAAGCAGTTAAGCAAACCTCAATCTAAGAGTCAACCAGTTGACCCACAGAGTTGATGACCAAAATCTCCTAGTTGGACAACTCCTCAAGCAGATTGACGTGGTCCGAGACCTTGTCCTTTGATCCCACGGTGAAGACAGAGAGGATGGAAGAATGTACCGGCAGATAGTTCGAGAGGTCATAGGTAGGTCCAGCATGAGCAAGCAAGCAAGGAGAAGGACAAGAACGCGCTACCTAGCACGCTAGCATGTTACAAGCATCCTCGAGTTCCAGCCCAAGTAGATCAAATCTCCGTTCAAGGATAGGTCTTAGGACCAATGTGCACGAGAGGTTGGGCCCATGATTCGATGTTCATGCTTGTCTGGCCAGCAAGAAATTATTCATGCGAGGCTAGGCCCACATGGAGATAAGCCTCATAATCCTTCTCAAGATGTGCATAAAGAAAGACACTCACCGACTTGCTCCGAAAGAGCCAATTCACGTCGACAAGCCACATGGAATCCCTCGCAAGCTCAATCCACCAATATGCCGCATAGGCAGGACAACCGAGAAGATAAACCCCCGAGAGTCAATGAAGAGGTCAATCACCGACTTCGACATGAGCCGCAAACCTTGCAAGTAGAAGATGTCGAGAAACTTGTGAATGATTGACTCTGAAATCTCAAGGTCGAAGGAGACTTGGAGGATGCTTTGCACAAGGAGGTAGACCAAGTAAACTCCTCTCCATTCACCAATGAGATTGAGCAGGCAACCCCACCAAGACGATTCACAACGCCATCTTTCACGCCATTCAAAGAAGATTATGATCCATATAGCCATCTGAAGCATTTTAGAAGTTTCATGATTCTCTACAAGTCTGAAGATATGCTGACGTGTAAGGTGTTTGTAATGACCTTTTGAGGAGCAGCTCAAGACTGGTTCCATACCATATCATTTAGATCGATCAATAGCTTCAAGGAGTTGGCCCTAGTCTTCACTAAGGAGTATACCTTTTACCAGACGGTCAAAAAACAAGCCGACCACATGTTCAACCTGCGCAAGAAGCTCGATGAGTCCATTCGAGACTACATCAAGAGGTTCAAAGTAGAGAAGGCTAACATCAAGGGATGCAATGACCCAATTGCATCCTCAGCTTTCAAGAAAGGCTTGGCAACTGAGCACGACCTGTACCACGAGCTTACTATCAGTCCCAGCCAAACATTGGCAGAGGTCTTATTGATCGTGGAATGCTACGCGCTCTGGGATGGCTATCGAATCGCCATGAAAAAGGCTGCCAAGCAAGTTGATCAACCCTCCAAGTGGGCAAGTCAGAGAAATGACAAGTTCAGTAACAAGAACAATAGCAAGCGCAAAGCGCAACCACAAGGAGTATTGGTCAAAGTACATGAAGTTTGAGAAGTATTTGTCAAAGTATAGTTTAATTCTTGCAATTGCAATTATTTTGGATCCTCGTTAGATGTTGCATTTTGTGGAGTGGGCTTATACTAAGCTTCATGGTATGGATTCTCAAGAGCTCCAGAGTGTTATAGACACATTAACTTCTCTTTTTGATGTGTACATGGAAACTTTATCTCATCTTCTTAATTCAAGTTATCCAATGAATGAGGCAATTAGTCACAAGGAAGGTGGAAACACCATTCTTGAGGTAAACCAAAATTCTTTTTATTATTATTTATAATTTATGTCTTGTTGCATATTGTATATTTGCATTTGCATGTAACTAATAGTTGTGTGTTTGATTTTGTTTGGTGTAGGATTTTGATAATAGTTACAAAAATGGTTCAAGTTCAAGTAGGAAAAATGAATTGTATAAGTATTTGGATGAGGAAAGACTAGATAGAAAGCAAGACATAGATGTTCTTTCTTGGTGGCAAATGGAGCATTTTCATTATTCGATACTTTCACATTTAGCTCAGGATGTGTTAACAATTCCTATTTCTACTGTTGCATCCGAATCTTCTTTTAGTATTGGCGGTAGAGTACTAGATCAATATCTTAGTTCATTATTGCCTACAATTGTTCAAGCTTTGTTGTGCACTCGCGATTGGCATTTTGGAAATGGAGGTAATATTTATATAACTTTACACTCGTAGCTTTTATTTGTTTTTTCATTATATGAATTCTTTGTATATATATTTTTTTCAATGCTTTGCTTCAGAGGAAGAGAATGTGTGAAGTCTTACTCAAAGATATCTTCAATCTTACTTGTGAAGATACTTGATCAGGACAATGTTCCAATAGTATATTCCTTGATGATTGATGAAAGGTAATGATAAATAATTGATATTTTTTAATATTATATCTCTCAATAATTTTATTCTTTCTCATGTTTGTCTATTGTTTTTTTAACATGACCCGAAACCCACAAACATGACCCGTTTGCCAAGTTTAAGAGCAGCCCTCAAGCAGGATGTGGGTAAACATTCAAGCATTCAAAGAGACAACTCACGTAGTTGCCCAGCCAAGATGCCAAGAAGCTACTCAAGCAGTTCATAAGACATAGTGCAAATTGAACTTAAAGAAATGACTGAAATTTCCATAGCAAAGTGACCAACTGGCCGAATTCAATAAAAAGAATATGGTCAACTGAGACCAATTATTGCAAAAGAAAAGCAAAGCTACAAAGCATGAAAATGATAAATGAAGTCTTCATCTATTGTGAGACTCCAACAGGTGACTCAAGATCGGCTACCTTCTCAGCTTCAGTGCGATAAGCTATAGGCTCCACGGCTACATCTTGCTCAGTCACCTACTCATCAGTTGCAGCCACTTGCTCACTGGCCACAGCCACCAGCTCATCAGCCTCAACCGCAAGCTCAACTGCCTCGACCACCTCATTAGTTGTGCCCTTCTCGACTTGATCCACCTCGGCTGCTTGCCCCTCATCCATTGCAGTCACTTGTTCACCTTGAGCATGGGGCACCTCTGGGCATAACAACTCCATGTCCCCATCTTCAATGGGGTGATATGAAGCAGCTCCTCTCTTGTAGTACAAGTAGCCCAGCTTATAAGCATCAACAACAGCATCAGACTTGGACGCCTTAACAGCTTCTTAGTGGGTGTTGAACTTGTCTATTAGCTTGTCATAACTATGATCATATCAGTAAACTCATGATCAAGACAGTCATAAGCCAAATTTTTATCATGAAGGGCAGAAGTAGTGGAGTCAAATTCCCTATCCTTCAGTGCAAGGGAATTCTCCAGCAGGGACAAGTTTCTCTTCAAGTTTGAAACTTTAGTCTCAAAGCACTTTCGCTTGGTCCCGGGTGGCAACCCATAATTCAAATAAAAGGATGATACGTCTAGGGCGTTAATTCCAAGTGAGCGGAAATCAGGAATGGGCTTTACCCTCAGTTGAGAAAACCACACCAATTCCTTCTATGTAGCTACAAACAAAAAAATGGGAAGTTAGTTATACATCATAAATTGTAGCAAATGAGTTGATAACAGAAACACAAACATGGGGGTTCAATCTCACACCAAATACAAAGAAAAAGTGGGTTTGCACCTCTACCTTTGGGTTCTCTGACCAACTTTATCCCTTTATGTTTGAGAAAATGGCACCAACTTCTTCTTTGCCTGAGCACACTACACCAAAAAATGAAGCCCGAGTACACTGCACCAAAAATGAAAGAGAGTAAAAAGAAAAGACAACAACAAGAAAAAAGGAGAGAGGTCTTCAAAAAGAAACTAAAGGAAATGAGCAAAGTGGGCTATGTAGCACAAACCCATTTGGAAAGGAGAAGTCAGCAAGAAGACCAAGGAAGAAGAAAAATATATCCAACCTAAAGGAAAGAGAAAGAAGCGTTTGCCTCTCTTATTCTCAAATAAAAGTAGGTCATATGGTCTACTTTGACTAAAACAAACGTAAAGAGAATGGCCTACTTCGACTAAAAGAAAAGTAAAGAGAAGGAGATCACGACAACAAATGACAATAGGAAAAGGCTTGCTACAGTAACAAAAGAAAATAAAGTTTCAAAGTGCTAGCAAACAAACCAATTATACAAGAGTGTGCAGTCGGTGGGTCAATATCTGCAGAGGGTTTCACCACTGTAGAAAATGGTTTAATGGCTCTTAGATTTTAGGACTAAGGGAGAATGTTTTGTGGAAGTTGTGAGTTAAAAAAAAGTGCAGATTCCTCTAAATATTGAGAAGTCTAGGCGGTGGTGCAATTGTGTCAACACTACAATTCCTTCACAGCTGCAATTCTTGAAATCCTAATTTGATAATGATTGGTGCACCTAAATGGATGAGCTTCATGCTAATACCACAGTTACAGTCCAGTTATTGTACATGGGTTAATCAAAATATCTGTGTTTTGAAAACAGGATACTAGGTTGTCCGCCCATTCATTCTCAAAAGCCCAAAATATTTAATGGGTGATCAAATAAACACTCATTAAATTTACGGAGGCCCAAATTGCCTATTATATGGTTAATGGATCAATTTTAAAATCATCAAAGCCATATTTGGATCCAAATGCAAATGTCAATTGTAGAAAATTAGTGGGTTCATAAAAATTGCTCATTATTTTTCTTGGACATTGACAATTAGAAAATGGTACAAAAACATCCAAATTTTCTTCATGGGTCATCTACCTATGAAAATCTTAAAACCTCCAAATTGTCTCAAAGACACAAATTCTAAATTAGTGGGCCACACTAACCCATTAATTTCCAAAATTCCGAACTACATTGGTTTGATCCCGTCAAGGGTACGTAGGCAGTCTACCATACCAATAGACGCAATCACAACCAAATTTGAATCCCTCGTTTATCCTAACCAAATTCGCCCCAAACACAATTCCATATTGAAACTCTAGTTTATTCAGCTAAATTCACTCAAACACTCCTCAATACAATTCAAATCAAATTTCCCTTACAATGAGTCATTTGTTCATTGCAATTCTTTGAACTACGAGTGACTTGATTACCGCAAGGGATACGTAGGCACCCTGAGGTTTGACTTAGGAGCAGCTGCAAAACCAAACACACATGTTCTATTTCTTTATGATGGAATCAAAGGGTGTTCCCTTGAAGCAAGAGATTGTAATTAAGAGACACCGCGTCTCAAATGGTCGAACCTAAAATAATAAAACCCCCATTATTTAATTAAGTGGTGGTGAAATTATGTTGGAAGATTCACATTTTTCTTAAACAATTCCTTAGGTCAACATTTGTGCTCCATTTAATTGGTCAATTGTTTAGACTTAAGATATGGATAATACCATAAATTAGAGATTTGATCTTCATTAAATCTCTAAATGATTCAATCTCTCCATTTAAGGAAGAGAATAATTCCCTCCATATGGGAATTATTCTCTGAAAAACCCTAGAAGGCAAGAACACTATAACTACATGGCTGCATCACACACATGAGATAATTCCAAGAACCCTACAATCTCTCTCTCTCTCTCTCTCTCTCTCTCTCTCTCTCTCTCTCTCACACACACACACACACACACACACACACACACACACACACACACACACACACACACACACACACACACATACACACACATGGCTCTGACCACACACACGACTCTGGCCACTCGGTTCTCTCGTACCGTAAAGAAAACTCCGACTTCTCTGTTATTTTTGTATCTTTCTCAAGATCATCTAATTGACTTAGGGCTAGTTTGGTATTGCTGTGCTGTGAAAATAATTGTTGTTAGATTTGCTATGAAAGAAATCAGCTGTGAGAGAAAACAGTTCGGTGTTTAGTAAACTTTTTATTAAAAGTGTTATTGGTACTGATTCCCGCATAATCAAAAAATGATTGATGTATAATCATTAAACCCAGCGCCTCTTCGAAACTGATTCCTGCATAATCAGAAAATGAAAGCACCTTATTAGCTGCTTTCCCTTATAGCTTTCTCTCACATCAATTTTTAACAATAAGTGATTTTCTCATAATTTACCAAACGGGTTGGACTTCCCAAATTTTTTTAAAATCACTTATCACCCCAAATAAGCAATGCCAAACGGGGCACTTAGGCATCGAAGGGCCTTTGGCCAACAACCCCCCCCCCCCCCCAGGTGTGGTCTATTTACTCTAATCTATTTTGCAAAGATCGAGAAGGAAGCTAGAATGGTGAAGAATCTCTTGCAAATATTCGCCCGTGAGAAATTTGCACAAACAACATCGGACGAACAACACTAGAAGGAAAAAAAAAAAAAAACTGTGTTGACTAAATAATCAACAAACCTGCACCAAACTGGACCAAACCAGACCAGTTCAAACCGATTCCGGTGCCAATTTCACACCTTACAAAATTGGACCAGACCCGTTGTTTATTTTTTTATTTTTCTAAAATTTATTTAATTCCAATGCTAAATTCCTAATCTCATAACTAATATTTCCCCAAGGCCAACTTCAAAGCACCTCTCTTTTCTAGGCCCAATCATCTCTATTTGCATGAAATTGGGTCATTTGTGAATTTTTAATCCCAAAAGGTTGATATATTTTTTGCCAGAGTTGCATGATGGCTTTGGGATCATTTGGTCTTGCTAGCATAAACATGGCTTGGGGTTGTAATTCAAAATGTAGAGTGGGTTTTTCATTGACTTTGATAAGGCTTAGTGTTTGGCTGTGGGAACTAATATAATGACTCGAAAAATTGACTATTTTGAAAATGGCTAGGTATGCGGATCATTATTTGATGGTTTTTTCTTGGGCCAATGTAAATAAAAGAGAAAATTCATTTGCCTGGCATGGATTTGATGGGTAGGTATGATAGAAAGCTTCTTATCTTTTAGTTTTCTTGATGGTTTACTGCACCAACAAAAGTATTGTATCGTAGAACTTATCATTATGAAAGAACCATCGAATCATAGCCTAGTCCCTAGTAGAGTCGCCATTTATGTTAGGGACTTTTTCGTTGAGAGCTGCAATAGGCTTATTGGATTGCTGAGAGGTAGATTGAGCTCTCTTTCACCCCTGTCTGAGTTTGCAGCACTAGGCCCCAAAATATCCCGAAAGAGTTGAAGCCTTAGGAGTGCTTTGGTCTTCTTTGATGGCTCCTCAGTACATTGAAAGTTTTGATGAGAATGATACTGCAACTGCTATAAGGACATTGCTTGACGATAGATTTGAGCAGGCCTTGAAGGGGCTTTGCTACAGACACAGTGGAACATGTGCTGGACCAAGTGTTCCAACAGCTGCTACTCATTTGGATGGGCTTCCAGTGGCTCTGGAAAGAGTTAGATACGGTGCATTGATGTTGGAAAAGCTTCTAATGAGAGCTTGCTTTGGTGAATCAAGATACGACTAGGCTTAACATGAGATGCTTGTGTCATCGGAGCTAAGAGCCCATAAGTTTAGCAAGAGAGAGAGAGAGAGAGTTGGAAAGGGAAAACTTGGAATTGTAGCTAGACTATATCTTCCTGCATCTCTTGAATACGTCCAACAACTTGAATGGATTTGTTGGAATAGAGAAAGTAAACTCTGATGCTTGAATCTTAGGATGGTGACTTGTAGAAATGTTTGGGTACTATTTAAGGCTTGGCATGGTGTTCTAAGACAAAATGAGTAAAAATGAAAGGATTAAGGCTTGAGATTTTGGGTGTTTCTGGCAGTTAGAGGATGGGCTTGCGATGTTTGAGTTTTCTCACCAAGAAGGTGATGCTATGGTTTCAACTTAGCTTAAGAAAATGGGTGTTTCAAATCTAGGATTGGGCTTTTTGAGAAAAAGAATGAGAATATGGAAGAATCAGAGCTTGAATCTGGTGCTTCCAAGAGTGGGAGAGTATGCTTGCTCCTCTACTTGCGTTGGTTTTTAGGATAGAGAAGAAGGAGATGGAAGGGAAGGTGATTGGGCTGGATGTTTCTAGCAGTTAGAGGATAAGCTCGCTCCACTACTCTGGTTGAGTTAAGTCCCCTCTGCTGGGTAGCCAATGGCCTCCTTTTATAGGCACTGGAACCCATTTTTACCCTAGAAACCTTAGATGATTTCTTCTCATTTGGCCAAGTCTTCTCATTTCTTTCGCTTCACTTTCTCCAATATGGCCTTAATCAGTGAAGTCTCCCTAAAATCAGCTTAATCCATGGCTATTGGGATAAAACATTTTGGTGCCCCAAGGCCTTCCTACAACTGGACATTATAGAGGCTTCATTTCCAGGCAATGCTCCAACTTGGCTTTCCTTTCTCTTTTCGTGCGTGAGCTCATATGGGTAAATATGGTGATGATCAAATAGAAAGGTTAAGGCTTATCTCTTTCATTAGCCTAGATATTTATGTAAATTGAATTTTAAGGGTTTCAGTTTCAATTTGGCAAGGTTAGTCCGATCTCAAGGGAAAGGGTACTGGAATTTCTCTCTTACTTACCCATGTGTTAGGCTCAAGAAAGTGGGCTTGGGTTTTGGTACTCCCAAGTGGCCCAAAACCTCTACCTTTTGAACCCTCAATGGGCCTTATGGACCCACGTACCCATCCACACCACAACACGCTGAACATGCCTCAGGCATGTATGTGGCTTGGGCCCACTTAAGATTGTTGGGTGGTTTGGTACTAAAGGGAGTCGCTTGGCATGACATGTTATTTGCGTGCTTATGCTTGGGCTACGTTGTATTGCAGTGGCTAGGGACTGTGTTAGATAATGCTTGACGAAGAAGTGGGCTAGGTGAGCTCAAGGATGTGATATTGCTAGACTTTACACGTTTGCATGTGAAATTGGTAAACCCGTATCATGACCTTCCCACATGCCAAATTCTAGTCTCGCTTCGCATGGCACGAATATCAAAGCTTGTTTAGGCACTTCGTAATAATATTTGATGAGCCTCTGTGTCTCTTTTATAGCATGGTAATGAATTGGGCCTAAAAATATGCACGAACCTTCCTGAAGATTTTTTGAGCCTCAACAAGAGAATAGGCTACATAGTAGCCGACGACTAATAACACCAATTAGTGTAAAGGTACTCACTTAATCCCTAGGAATTATCCCGATTTTTATACTTGTTTCAATCCTCATCATTAATAAACTACTATCAATTTTGTGTCAAAAAAAGAAGATGTTAACATGCTTGATAATAACTAGAAAAAAAAATGAAGAATAACAAAAACATCGAACTTAGGTCCAAATTGGGCGAATCCAAATCAAACCAAATTGCACAACAATGATTTGTTTTGTTTTGATTTCACATGTGATATTAGTTAAAATCAAACCAAACCGATTCAATATGGTGATTAATTTGACTACAATTTGAGAGTAAATTCAATCCAAACCGAACCTTGCTCTCCAATATTATCGACAGACAGTACACACACAAAAAAAAATTATTCAAAATTCAAAATCAAAATGCTGTCTTTTGATTTTTATTTATTTCGGAACAGCTCTCCTGCTGCTGGTCCTTAAGAGCGAGAGAACTAAAACCCACAAAGGTGAAAGCCACGTTGGTTTAATTTAAACCTCTCTCTCTCTCTTTCTCGCTCTGTAAAATAAGTGAGACAAAGATGTTTCTGCGACAAGCAGCAGCTAACCTGATCAAGAGGCGTTTCCGTTTGCCCTCTCGAACTGTCTCTTCAACTTCCGGAACAACTACCATTCCACTCTCCAGTACGCAACTTTTCATCTTATGAATCTTATGATGTTAATCACCAAAGCAAGTTGACGTTAGCGCACACATAATTTATTTGTAATTAAGGAAGGTGTATTGTTGCTGTTCTTGTTGCAGGCCGTACCAAATTTTCTTATCAATATCATGGTCCTAAAGATTTTAGTTGGAGGATGAATTATAGTCACAGGGACCCTCGTGTATGGCTTTTTCTATCTGGAAATGCAGGTATGTGACATCTATTACAACCCATTTACTCTTGGAATATAATAAATGATAAATGAGATATGTTATGATTTTAGAGTTGGAATGAGGGTATATGCATGCTTAATCATTATATGCTGATAATTAGCATATGGGTATTTTGAAAAATTCGGTTAGAAGAAACTTTCTTTTATGAGCCAATTTAAAAGACGGAATTTTTATTGAAAAAGAGTTTCTACTTCTCTTTCCTGGAGGACTTATTATATCAGATTATCATGTCCCCCTTTTTTTTTATTTTATATATATTTAAATTTATGCTTTATCTAGCTTAGTCTACCTATAATCTGATTAATGAAATACTTATTTATCTAATCCATATTCCAAATTTCCTCTGCCTTAGGTTTTAGGTAAAGGTAAGATCATGTAGATGACCCCAACTAATAAGCATTTTGGTTTTTATTGAGTTGAGTTGTTTCTGAATTATTTTATTATCCTGGGGTATTAGCTGTTTTATATGAATGTAATGTTGTCGAATCATGTTGGGAAACCTGATTGTTAAGTGCTTAAAATAAAGTATTTTATGTTGCAGGACATGCGAAATGTTTGTACTCTTAGCTACTTTATGTACACAATTAGTCAGATAATTTTTGCAAGAAATCTAAGGCCATGTGATGAAGTACCTCAGTATAACTTAGGGTTTGTTTAGAAAGACATAACCGTATAACATATGTTATCAATAGCTATTCTATTATCTTTGCAGCAATTATTTTTGCGATACATTCCAACACTGTCTTAGCAAAAGATGTATCAATTGAATCAAGTGCTGAAAATGACACGGAAGGGGCTGAAGCCATGGGATTACGCAAGATTGAGGACGGCTCTGTCATATCAAATATACATACTTCTAAGTGGAGAGTTTTTACTGATAAAGGGAGGGATTTATTCCTTCAGGAAAGGATTCTATGCCTACATTCCTTCGTTGGCTTGCTTATTTTGTTTATTTGATAGTGTTTTTATCTTACCAAAATCTTTGGTTTATTTGGTTCCATCTGCTAGGGAAAATTGGAGGAAGCTGAAAAGCTTTTCCTCTTAGCTTTACAAGAAGCTAAAGAAGGCTTTGGGGAGAGGGATCCGCATGTTGCATCTGCATGCAACAACCTAGTACGTGCCTTATTACTGCCTTTATGATCAATTTGTTATTATGGTCGTCCTCCTTAAGTCCATGTGAGAATTGTAGATGACCAAAAAGAGAAGAATATGACTAAACTGTAAATACTAGGAATTAATTGATCCAGAAGCTTGATTGTTTATCGACAAAAAGATTTAGGTTCTGGTTGTCATTTCTATCATCAAAGGAACTGTAAGTATTGTATACGCGCTTTTTTCTTCTTCTTCTTCTTGGGACTCTTGTATGTAATGACAAGTTATAGTTTTCTGTTGTTATTGTTTCAGGCAGAGCTCTATAGAGTGAATAAGGCATATAATAAAGCAGAGCCATTGTATTTGGATGCCATCAGCATACTGGAGGAATCATTTGGTCCTGAAGATATACGGTATACTATGGATATTCTGCAGACTATAGCAGAGAATGCTTACACATTATTTAATGATAAAGATAAAATTCCGGTTGATCATGTCTTGTGTGTAATATTTGAAAGCACACTAAGTTGCATTTCTCTAGCTTCATAGCGTATGATGGCTGCGTTTAATTATTTTGTTGGTATAGTTTTTTTTTTTTTTTTTTTTTTTTTCTGTTTTGCAATTAGTTTGATATGAACAGGAATTGAAATATCGATATTGATTGTATCTAACCTAGAAATCATTATTGATTGTATCTAACCTATAAATGAAGCATATGTAAAAATACATGTAGGGCAAGGAGAGGGTCTGAAATGAAAGTTCATTAGGTTGTAGTTCTCAGTGCATCGTATAGAGCTTCTTGTAGGAGTGAGAACATATCATCAAAAGCAGTATTTGTTACAGGATTTTTTAGAACAAATTCAAGGCATTAGGTTGAACATAAACATAACTTAGTCAATACTCTACATGTCTCTCTTAAATTAGTAATACAGTTTGTGCTTCCACAGCATTAGTACACATTCATTATTTCTATACTACCTTTGAACATACAAGAGAATTCAAAGTTGTTATGATGATAGGGGGTCATTGATTTCAGGAACGTATGTAAAAACAGTTGAGATATAGAATGAGAAATTCTTTCTTCGAAGAAAATTGACCAATGATTGGACACTAGTGGTCTCAGTCTTTTCTTCAAGTTTTAATCAGTCTGGTAGTATCCAATCAGCAATGCAGATTTGATTTTCATTGTCCAGCTTCTTATGTGGTTTGAAAGTCAATGGTTTAGGAGTTAAAAAACTTAAGAACAGTGGGAAAGCTTATAGAAAACTGTGTAAGATTATAATTCTTGGTCTGTTTATTTTATGGGTACTTTTATGAGCTTAGTCTTAGACTTTTTTCTAATAGCTTTCTAGAGACCTACTTATGTCTTCTTTGGTGCTAGTAGTATGTTAAGTGCTTTGTGATCTTTGGGAATCACTATCTTACTGGAATAAGGAAGAGTTCGTACTATTCTTTATTAATTATGTTTCCTTTGGTGGAATATTCGGTGCTATGAGTTGGAAATGAGGTTTGCCATTGCATTTTGGTGCTGTGTGTGTAAGTGCAGTGAGAAACCAGTGGAACATCTATTGCTCCACTGTTTAGTTGCGAGGGATCTATGTTCATATTTCATTCATTGGGATCAATTGGTTTTTGCGTAAAGCAGTCTCAAAGTTTGGTTCTGGAGTGGTTGCTTTAGCAAGTACTGGTATAGGGAAATTGCAAAACCACTTCCCTTATGCCTGTGTTGTATTTGGAACAAACGAGATGCCAGGATTTTCAAAGATAAGGAAAGCTTCCTATAGAAAAGTGATAAGGAAAGCTCAGGGTGACAGATGAAGTTCAGATTTGCAACTTTTTCTATCATTGGCTGTTCTTGATGAAGTGTTGTCTTCATCTTTGAGGACTTTCTTTATTTTAGATTTTAGTCGAGAGTTTTCTGGGTTCTCTTGTATATTATCCGTTTAATAGAGAAGCCTTGATTCAATATTAACAAATTTATTACTTATCTAAAAGGGGAAAAAAAGGAGCAATGTATGTACCTTTGTATGGGTGCTGTACTGCATATATTTTGATGGAAGGAACTGAAATAAGTATATTTTGTGCTGTGGTGCATAACATAAAGTTTGTTTTCTATTTCTTTAATATTTCTCCTTAATCATGCAAGTCTGACAAAATTAACAATGACAGTAAACTTTGAAAAACAGAGTCTTCTGGTGTTATAAACGAGGGAATGATCTGAGAGGGTTAACATGAGAGAGAATAAATGAAACTAAAACTAAAAAGGGAAACTGTTTGATATTGTTTTTTAATTTTTATCTTAGGAATCATTCCAGACACATTTTCTCCTCCCTCTCTCACTTTTATCTTCTCTTTTCTCACCATCCTCTCATTTTTCCTTCTCTATCTTTAATTAAAAATATAAATCAAATTCCAAAAACAAAAATGTTACCAACATGACCTAAACAATTATGTTCTCTATGATAAGTCACTAATCACTCATGCAAGATCACTTGTCCACAGAGTTGGGTCTGCCTTTCACAACCTGGGGCAGTTCTATATTGTGCAACGGAAGCTGGAAGAGGCTCGCGTTTGCTATGAGGTAATAACTTTAAAATCTTTTATCTCCAGTACATGTTTTGTTGTTATGACTATAGGTTCATCAACAGTGTCTATGTGGTCTTTTCTATCCTTTTATGTAATGTTAATATAGTATGTGATTGCTTTGAGGGTCATGCTCGTGATCTAGGGATATGGAGATCTTTGTATGTTTTGCCAGGTTTATCCAGAATTATTCTCACTGGTATTTTTTTTTTGGTGCACCTAGTATATATGCATTTGATTATATTTCTGTGTAATAGAAGTTGGAGTTATTTGATTTGCCTCCTGCATCTCCTCCCAACATACCATCAGCATAATTTCTTAAGCAAGGCATGGATAATGTTTGCATTGATTTGATAATTTTTTTCCTATTTATAACTGCTGATCTTTTGCTGGTTTTCACATTTCTGCCCGATTGATGATACATTTGGACAGCGTGCTTTGAAGGTATTAGCCTGGGCTGTTTTTACATACATGTAGTAGTGTGAGTGTTTATGCTGCTAACTCATTGTTGTAATCACCTTTTTCAGATCAAGGCCCGTGTTCTGGGTCTTAATCATACAGATTATGCAGATACTATGTATCATCTTGGAATGGTAGTTTTTTGAATCCTTGCATGATAATACTGTTTGTACTACATTCTTGTTTCTGTTAATCTGTGTTATGTTTATTGTGCTTCGAAGATATTCTCTTGATGTAGACATAGATTTTAAGAGAGAAGAGAGAAAAGAGAAGAATAGTTAAGAGACAGAAAAGGGATGGAAGAAAGAGAAGTATAGAGCGTGTCAGACAACCGACCAGATCTGACTATGTTATGTTTTAACTTTTAAGGTCATATATGTCTGCAGCACACATTTGTTTCATTTTACATGTCGTAAATTTATAAAAGATATATCAGATATGAAGTTCAGATGTTTAATTGTTGCACTTGTGAGGGATTAGATGAGATAATGTGAATTGTATTCTCACATGTCATCAGGAGTTCAAAGCTCTTGTTAAATCAATTGGGAAATTTTAGTTTTATCCTGTATTAGTGTATTATAGCCCCCCTAAACTTTAGTTTCTTTGCTTTCATGTTTCTTACATATCTCGGTAACCTATTTAATTAGGTGTAGTTTTGACTGCAGGTCCTACATCTCCAAGGAAAAGGAAAGGATTCGGAGGCCCTTATTCAGGATTCTATTAGAATACTCGAGGTCAAGAACCACTAGAGTACTTTGTTCACTGTTTGAGCTTTAATATTCTTACTCCCAATTGTTGTTTGATTATATAGGATGGTGGCCAAGGAGAGTCAATAATGTGTGTCAAGAGAATGCGGTATCTTGCTCAGGTTGTGTTTTCTTCCAGGTTGCAAGTTTCACTCTTGTTTCAAATGTAATTATATATGAGGATTGGGTGTATATGTCACGTGAAAGCTTGAATTGTGAGAGGAAGTCCTGTTTCTTAGAGGGTTGAACTAAATTAGTTTTATAACAAGTTAGGCCATCGCCATTTTGGAAATTCTTGGATATAACTGAACTCATTGCCCTATGTAAAAGATTCAATTTTTAAAGGCTTGAAATCATTTGCAAATGAGGGTGCCTTCTGCTGTAGAGAACATTACCTTGATAAATATCTCTTTTCTATGTTTCAAACCCAATGCTTTGGTCTTAGGCTTCCAAGATTAAGTTTTCTCTTTCTCGTGAAACGCCCTGCTTGTTTTTTATACCGGTTAAAGATTGTTGGATTTTGATGGAATATTTAGCATTTTTCTAACAACTGTCCTAAAAATCATTTAATGATTTGGTCCTTTATTATATCATTATATGACACTTCATAGAATCTTGAAGCCTTATATAAGTGTGCTTAGAAGAAAAAGAAAGCTTGATTGTGCTTTATTTTAAATTATTTTACAAAATCTTCATCAAAAAAATTATTTTACAAAAAACCTTACAACATATTTTGATGTACCTTTTGTGGATTTGTCTTCATAGCACTCAGATTTTAATATTTGTACCTTTGAGTAGGTTTGTATTGGATTTCTTCATCTTGCACTTAAGTGAAATTAAGTTCTTGCTTCTCTCTCTCTCTCTCTCTGTCTCTCTAGATATATATGAAATCCAACCGTCTTGAGGAGGCTGAGAAGGTACAAAGAAAGATTCTGCATATAATGGAATTGACAAAGGTTTGATATTTGATTTTTATCTTTATCTTTTTCATTCTATATATGCAAAAGTTGGTTTATTCCAAACAGATTCTTACATACCATTTGATGCATGCTTAAATATATGCATTTAGACAGCGAGATGTATGCATATCTTTTTGAGTAAATTACACTTTACACCCCTGAACTATGGGGATCATTTCATTTTTTACCCAAGTATCAAAACATTGCAATGTAAACCCTCAAGTTTGTGTTGTGATACAAGTTCAGCCTACCGTCCGTTAAATTTGATGAATTTTGCCTACATGGCATATGTAGGCCCTCCTTTTTGATGATGAATGAGACCAAAAAATAAATAAAAACTGAACAAGATGACTGAATATGCTAATGGTAGAAATTGGCCACTTATCTGATTACATTTGTTAAAATCGGAGTTGACTTTGGTGACAATGTCCTAGAATTGTTAAATGTCTTACAGCATGAGGCTTTAGGCTGTTTGGAAATCCTAAGCTCTCGTCAGTCATCAGTGTATGGGAAGCATGTGTTGAATATTTTAGCACTTTCACTAGTCATGTTTTTCCTTGTCTTATAGCTTCACTGTCTGTCTTCTTCTATTTTCTTTTTTTGTTGGTATTTTTATTTGGTGTTTCAAGGTGAGGTCGTTGATGTTCACATCTGCTGGTGAGGAATAAGTGCCTTACAGGAAGTTATAAATTTGGGTTGTGCGTCATGTTTGGCTATGTGGAGGAAAGAAATTTAGTTGCTAAAGTTTACTCCGTTTGCAAGGTAGGGATGGAATTCATTGGACACAGTAATAACAGCTGAAGGGCTCGCGTTGATCC
This sequence comes from Prunus avium, assembly GCF_965620075.1. Taxonomy (NCBI): domain Eukaryota; kingdom Viridiplantae; phylum Streptophyta; class Magnoliopsida; order Rosales; family Rosaceae; genus Prunus; species Prunus avium. Next base: position 29,506,055 of record NC_142286.1, read on the forward strand.
TACAATCGTCTGGGAGCTTAAAGGAAGCTGAAGAGCTTCTTGAAAGGTAAAGAGCATTGTAATTGAAGATCAGAAAGAAGTGATATTCCATTACTTGTTAGAGAATTTTGTTTACTAATTTCCTTGCAGGTGTCTTGATGCTCGGAAAACCTTACTTCCTGAAGATCATATTCAGGTTAATTGCTTTTGCATTCAGCTCATAAAAATATCCCCAATGCTGTGACAGATATATTTTGATTGCTTATGATTCTTAGGAGCATTCATTATACTTCGTCTTATTTCATTATGAATACATAGAAACATTTTTATTTTGTATTATGGCAAATAAATTTTTTTTTTGGCGTAAATCATGACTCTGTACAATACAAGATATTTTGACCTGGCTTCTCTTTTGCAACAATTAACTGCATCCATACCTCAAGATTTCTTATTATGCCCTATAATAGTTAAAGTTTCATGTTAGACTGACATTTCAGTTGAAAAAGTAATGAAAAAGGTTTTTAATACTTGGGGCCTTGGGTATATAGCAAATTTACGTATTTAAACCTCTACATATTTATGTATTTACACAAGTTCGTGTCATGTTTGGATAGAAGGAAGAGGGTTGCAATGACAGACAATGCAGAATGTTGTTGCAAGCGGTAGCATAAATGAGAATGACTCATATAGTTGACCAGTTTCTTGGGATAACCTTTAGTTGATTTGATTAAATTTCTGTGTTTATTGAAATGTGAGCTGTCATTCTGTCAAAACATTTGGGTACTTTTTACCCATAATTCCATTAAAGGAAAATATAGCATATGCTTTGCAACAGGCCTGATTTTCTGTGTCAATGGGCAGATTGGTGCAAACATGCTTCACATTGCTAGAGTGGCAATGCTCAATTCCAACCAACTAAAGAAGGTGGACACTTCTAAAGCAATTTGTGAGCTTGAGAAGGCCAGAGATATTTTAAACGAGTCCATAAGGTTTGTTGTATTTTCTCATAAATTTTAAGCAAAAGAGTTTGTAACCACTCAAATGGAATCGAAAATCATGTGCTAATCAATATAATTGGAGTCCTCTGTAATTTACCCTTCAAAACGAAACCTATCATTTTTTTCTTTCACTAGAATCTCTGATTACGCTAAATTGTTCATTTTTGTTTTATCCTGAATTTCTATGCGACTTGCGAATCTTCTCTTTGTTATACTAAAAGAGAATCTAATACTTTTTGTGCAGTGATGATGTTTCCAATTTACATACTGGTTCCAGATTTGAATTTCTGTTTTAATGCATGCAAACATTCCCACCTCATACGAAACTGCAAGTTTATCGAAGAATAAATAACATGTGTGAGTGGGACTCAAATTGAACTGTTTAGTCATCATATCTTACTGGGTTCTGTAGCATTAGGCTGTTAATAGGCTCATAAAGAGGTCAATTTTAATAGGATATTATTATTACCTATTTAGTTTTGCCTTTGGCTGAGGAGAGAATGTTAGCTTGTGAGGTGTATGAAGACGTTAATTGGTACTTGGCATGTAGAGTATATTATAACTTATGTACTTTGTACTTTGTATGTTTCACTCTTTCATTCAGTCAATATTGTATCACAAACTAGTTATTGTATGTTTCTATGCATGAAATGTTTTCGAAATATTGAAAATATCACTAGGCTAAACTTTGCTATTCCCATTTTATACGAATTCATCTGTGTAAATGCTTACAGCTTTATTTTATGTAATAGGATAGCACAGTCTTCTTTAGATAAATCAATGAGGCAAAATAGAAAGATACATAGTTATGGAGCATCAGGTGACATTGGAAAGAATTTTCGTGTGGCATTGGTCATACTGGTCAGTTTTCTTCATCGTAAACAATGTATTCCTCATTGAATGTGGATTTTTCAGTATAATTTACTCTCTCTCTCTCTCTCTCTCTCTCTCTCTCTCTCTCTCTCTTCACACACGTGTTTTTCATAATTTTATGCATGGATTTCTGAATGCATATCTCTGGTTCTGTTCTGTTAAATTAAGTCAAATGCATTGCTTCTATAAATTTGTAATTTGTATCTCTTATTTCTTTTACATTATTCACTGCTACTATTACCAGATTTGAGAATCTAAACTAAAATGATGATTGGAATTCATGAAGTATGATCATATTGTAATTTCCTAGAAAAGAAGTATTCAAGAAATAATGCAGTAGGAAATTTAGATATTGTCCTTTCTACACTTTATCATTGGAGAGGGTTAGATTATAAAATAATTACTATACCAATAATAAAGTAGGAGGATCAGAAATTAGGTAGAGTCCAAGTGAGGTGAGAGGAGTTATTAAATAAAGCAAGAAACGGATAATAAAAAGTGTTTTTCAGAAATTACCCCAACTGTATGACGTACTCTTTAAATAAAAAGCTTTAAGTTCTAAAAATTGAAAAAAAAATTTAAAAGCTGAAAAAACAAATTACTTATTGCCAAACGGGCATAATTCTCTACTTCAAATTTAAAGAAAAACATAAAGCCAATGGATTTAGTGTTATAATTCTCCGACCAAAAAAAAAGTGTTATAATTCAATTAAAGAGTACTCTTTAGCTGTGCTTAAGGAGACTTTGTTCATTGCACATCAGCAGCATGGATAATAAGTGTTCGTTAGGAAAAATGATTTCACTACCATATGCTTATATTTTGTTATTGTGTTAACGTTAGGTGCTTCTGAGTGGATTTATGTATAAGAATGCAGTTATATTTTGTTATTATGTTAATGTTAGCACATATTTTGTTATAGACATTTTCCACTTTGGGTTTCATGGATATATGTACTTACAGTTGCAAGCGTTTGATGCTCTTGGCCTTTTAGCGATCACTAAGCAAGAGTTAGAGGAGTCAAAGGTTAGTATCCAAAACTCTAATGGTCATGAAGAACTAGTGTGTGCTCATCACAAATGTGAAGATGATATGGTCATAAATTGGCTGGCTATGGTACAAATGAGTTGTAGAGAGTAATTGCCCACTAACCATAAGCAGCTGATTTAAAGTAATGGCCACAACCATAAGCAGCTGATTTATAATTACATTTTCCATCAAGATTCAAATTGGATGCTTTCATGTAACTTCTTTTTGAGTACTTGTTGAGGCCTGAGCAGCCAATTTATAATGACCTCAAATAACCTCTTCAGATTACAGGTTCTGTTTCTGTTAGGCATTGCTTTCGCATACAGTATTAATCATCTAAAGATTAAATAATGACCCTAATAATGATTTCCTGCAACTCATTAGTACAGTAAAGAAAAACTGTGATTTGCACTTACTTTTCATCTTATATTCCGCCAATTCAAATTCGCTGACCTATTACTTTGTTTGCATAACGTAGCAGGATGAGTGTTTACCCAACTCCGAAGCTGAGAATGCACTATTAAGATGCATTTCTACTTACAAAGAGGTACCCTTTTCTGAGAGTATTTGATGTTCTTTTTTTCAGCTCTGAAACAATATTGGTATTAATAACTGCTCATAGGCGCTTTTGCAAGAAGCCTTGTTATTAGAAGCACATTGAAATTTTATTAAAATCCAAAAGAAGCACTTGATTCTCCAGAAAGCATTTTTATGACCCATAAACATTTTTAGTTTTATGTCAAACACTATCAGAAGTGCTTTTAGCTATTCCAGAAGCAGGTTTAAACAAACCATGTTAGTAACGCAAGAAAGTGTAAAGTAATAGGGTACTAACTAATGGAAAATACTGTGGGAAGTCAGTGGTACACTTCGTGGAGTTTGCCTTTTTAAAATTGTGCCGTATTTCTTCACATGTTTAATGCAAGACTATTGTGACATCGTTTCACCATAAACATCTTAGCCTTAAATTTTTCAAAGTTTGATATGCCGTACAATTGTGTTTGCTTTGTTATTTATTTGTTTATCTATTTGTAGTTTGTAACTGAGATGTCAATTGCTGAGTTTCCTGAAGTAAAGGCAGAGTATCTTAAATGTTTGAAGCATCTTTTGAGCTTAAATGGTAAGAGCACTACCCAAACATCACAGCAATCTACCAGAGTCAATTTGCAAGATCTGAGAGATGAAATCAAGCGTCTGGAACTTCAACTCTCTCCTTCTAGGAATCGTAAAATCTAAGCCGCCAGGCTGCCGATTCTTGTCGCAGCAGCGGTTACAGCCCCACATGAATGAAGAAAATCCTCTTTGTAGTTAAAGCCAATTAGCACCAGCTACAACTCTCAATTTGTGGTACCACTCGCTCGGTTGGTACGAACATGTAAAACCTATATACCATTACCATTGCACCTACTTCTGCTCAAATTAGTTATGCTTAATGTTCATGTACTGACAACTCGACCCGGTGATTAATACTAAAATTTAGGGTTATTCAAAATTAATGTTAGGAAGATATGTTAAAAATGTAGCGTTATTTTGAATCCAAGGATTAAACTCTTCTTAAACCAATCACGTCTTATCACATGTATATTCTCGTGACATACAAGTTTTTCTCATGGCATTTTTCAGCTGGATTTGTCCTCATCAGCTACGAAGCCTTACGCCTGACAGGTGGCGGTTTTCTAGCGTTTATGGGACTTTGGAACCACTTTGTGGGTGTTTTGCTCCATTTTGTATTTTTGTTAAACCAACAGCTTTTCAATTCGGAATGTTTCTGTTTGTCCTATTTCCTAACTTAGCACAATTCACTCTTTAATAATATGTACTCCAAGTTTTGGAATTTGGTGGGGACTTTGTAATCATTTGGCCTGTGTGTTGGCTTCAACTTTTGCAATTTAGGCAAACCAAATGTCTTTTTTGCTTTCTTTTTTTCACCAAAGTTAGGATGGGGAGGAGAGAAACTCACACACATGGGTACAATGAGGATTTGAACCCAGAACCACTTGGGAGCACACCAAAAACCTGGGTAAATCCCACCTAATACCTCATTTGTACAAACCAAGTACTTTCAATTCGTTTACTTTTTTATGTGCTATTTCCGTTATAAAAAAACACCATAATTCCCCTTTCCCTTTAATAATATGTATTCCAAGATTTGCATTTCGTCTGAAATCATTTGGTGGACTTCGGAATCATTTTGTTGGTGTTAAGCTCTAATTTTCCGTCCTAGGCAAACCACGTAGATTTCAGTTCGCATAGCTCTTAATTTAGTAGTATTTTTCTACTTAATTTTTCTACTTAATGTTGAAAAACATTTGAAGTTCGAATCACATAAATTTAAAATATATATGTATATATGTTTTCCATTCCGTTATTGTTTAGGATATCAAATATTTAATTGGTCATCTAGAGGACCTTTTTTTGTTTTGTTAGAATCTAGAGGACGTTGAACAAAAGCATTATTTAAAGAGAGTCGATTTTTTTATTGGCATACACAGTATAATATTAATAAATTAATATACGTGTCATAATATGAATAAATTATGAAATCATATAACGGTATGACTACCACATTAAAGAGAATTATTCGTGTTGTAATCTCTAAGGTTTATTTTTTGTAGCAAAAAAGAAAATGAGATATTGGAAACTTCGTGCACAACACTACACGTTGCTGCAGCTTCAACCATGACAATTGAATGGTAATCATGAGCATGTGTTAATGGAGAAGCTTAATTATTATCATGTCAAGCAATGGCGTGCCGTAATTGCACCTAGTTTATTGGATATATGTAGCGATCAGTCTATGGGATTCAAATTTCATCCCAATCCAAGATAAAATAAAATAAAATACCATTATTTTGACATTTAAGAAAAGAATATTAACCTTGCCTGCCTACAAATAATAACAATACATTGACTATAACAAGGTCATTTTTTGAAGAGAGAAACTTTCATGTCACGGTCTGAATCATTGTGCGTGTCTATTTCTCACCTCGGCACAAATGAGGAGGGAAACAAACACAAAAGTAATTCCCACGTAAGAAAAAAGACATACACAAAGTTGCAAACACCCTTGGAAGTTATTTTATGACCCCAACTTTCCACCTACCATAAAGCTTTCTAGACTTCTAGGGACCCCAATGCCCAATGCCCAATGCCCATTTCCATTGAATGATCGTATTCAATTCTGACAATGCTAGCTGCTGGACCATTTGCACCCAAAGATGCAAACAGTCGCATGAGATTTCATACCCTTTACTTTGGAAAAATGATAGAGACAACTATACAAAAGATTAAAACAAACACCAAATTTGCTATCGTTGTAGCGTGGAACTTTCTTTTCCCACATATTTCCAAAACCCCCCTATGTGTCCATTCATTGTCCATGCTATTAACTTACACCCCTTATCCCCCTATTATTACTCTATAAAGTCATAAATTCTAAGCATTCATCATGGAGAGAAGAAAGAGTAGGGGAAGCTGCAATGATGAATTGGCATTAGTAAAGGCAGCTGCATGGGCATGGTTTCAACATGGAACCGGGACCGACGGAAAACCAGTTATGCCGGAATTTGATGTCAGAAGGACTTGTCATGCTCCTTATAAACCATCCAGGTACAAGCTAGAAGCTATGATAATTTCTAATATTAATAAACAAGGCATGGAATTTGAAGGGTTGAAATCACCGAGTGTTGTTGAGAGTAACTCTGATCAATCGCTTCTTGATACATATGAAATTGAGAGTATTTCCCGCAAATTGGATCAACTTATAGAGTCTAGTGGTGACAAAGGCAAACTGTCTAAGGGGTTCCTAGCTGGAGATGTTCTTGGTAGAAACAAGGCCAAACCGGGAGGCAGAGGTTCAAACCCTGACCTTGAGTGCGGAGATAAATGTTCGCTACCGCTCAAGTTACAAGCTCTTAATCTTGTTGAAGATAATCGTCGACAAGGAAGAAGTGAGTCACTAATGGATGGTAAAACAAATGGGAGGAAGAACAAGAACAAGAACTTTACAGGGTTTTGGCATAGGCGTGCAGCAATATGTGGCAGAAGTGATGATGTTCTAAACACAAAACCTTTCGTGGTTAGTCGTCGCCGGCCGCGGGAAAAGGGTGTATATGTAACCGGTGGTTAAGATGGCCAACTGTCGGGTCCACGGGTCACGCAGGCATTGTGATCAATTGGAACATTAAGTTTTTTCTTTGCTTTGGTCGTTGGCTGTGTAATACTTTGTCTACCGTTAGCTCAACTGTCCTTGAATGCTTCATTTAGTTTTACTATGTTGTCAACTTTCAACATGTATAATACAAACGCAACCGATATCCAACATGTAAAATACACTGCGTCCGCACGATAATAACGTCCGGATGTCCGCATAAGAGAATTTCTGTATATATATATATATTTATCGGCTTCTAAATCTCTTTCTGTAATTGAAGATGATTCTGCAGAAGAATGTCTTGCTGGAGGCTTAAAAGATTGACTAGGTGTAGGTAATTGTTCTAATTGAACTGTTGACTTAATTGATTTTAAAATTAATGAATTAAGAAAGGCCAGGCAAGTAGTTCAACCAAGTTACAACAAAGCCCCTACTGTACCTCCTGAGCCAGTACTGCCAGAGTCACCTACTAGGTCAGATATGCAAGATTCAGTTTTTGAAGCCTATGTTTGTGATGCCCAATTAAGAGTTCTTAATAAACCATTTAAAATTCATTGGTCAAAATTAGATGCCCATTTCCAAGCCCCTGAAAATGCCGAAAGAAAGGCCAAGTATCATGATACTTTCCCCCAAGCTCAAAGAAAAGAAATTTTCGATGAGTGGAAAGAATATCTCAAAGCAACTAGGTCTGAGTCTCCTTATCTAGACTACGTAGAAGCCAAATATCTAAGTCAAAAGTTAGTTACTTTAACCCAGGAAAAATGGGAAAAAGCCGATGCCACCAAAGTTGTCAGTACGCACCCCCCAGTTGAAACAATAATAATTAATCATAGAAATACCAAAGTTGTTGCAAGCCCTTACAAAGTAGCTGAGTCAAAAGATGAGCCAGTAAAAAAGGTCATAGAACAAAGTAATTTTGCCAACACAAGCCTAATAGTAATAGGTAAGCAACTAGATAAGATAGAAACAAAAGTTGATAAATTAATCCCACAGGAAGTTACTCTTAAGCCTAGAAAATAAAAGCCTTTAGTCCACTTTGAGTTAAAATCAGAGTCTGCCCTAAAAGTCAGTCCAACAATGCGAAAAATAGAAGAAATGTTTCAAGAATTAACCCCAGTTAAACCAAAGCCTAATAAAGAAAAAGACAAAGGAAAGGAAGAAGAAGCCTCAGTCAAAGTCTTAAGTTTTGATGTTAATCCTGATAGTGAGTCAATCATGTCTGAAGAATCAAGCCAAAGTTTAGAGTCAGAAACTAGTAATATTTCTAAAATAGAAAAAGCCTTTAGCAATCTCCAAGTTAATCAAGATGCCCAGAGTCTTAAAGTCAGCCATTTAACAGGAAAAGTTAACCCTACAAGTCTTACAAAAAATTGGTATCCTAAGCCTACGCCTCCAGATGTTCAATTTGAAGAAAGAAACCAAAGCCAATTCTCAGTATCTTCCGATAAGCTTTACGAATGGAATATAGATGGTTTATTCGAACAGGAAATACTTAATAAGTTACAACATATGTCTATGGTAGCCAATAGTTATGCCACTAATCATCAGTTAAGACAGTCAGAAATAGTTTCCCTTTTAGAAACAGGTTTTACAGGAACACTTCGTTTCTGGTGGGATAAACATCTCACAGAAGCCGCCAAGCTTACAATAATTCATGCCTTTAAAACAGATGAAAATAATTACCCTATTTTAGATGAAAGAATAGGAACAAGCATAGAAGACGGAGTCAATGTCCTTTTATATACAATAATTGAGCATTTCATAGGAACGCCTAGTAGCACAACAGCCAGAATTCATGACCAGTTAAGTAATTTACGATGCCCTAAGCTAAGTGATTTTAGATGGTATAAAGATGTTTTCATTTCCAGAGTCATGCTTCGAGATGACAGTAATCAAGCCTTTTGGAAAGAAAAGTTTATTAATGGTCTCCCCAATTTATTTGCCCATAAGATTAGAACAGTCCTAAGCAATGAATCAGGTCAAATTAATTATGATGAGTTAACTTACGGTAATATAATTAGTACAATTAATCAAGTCGGTATGAAAATGCGTGTAGATTTAAAAATAGGAAAATCAATCCAAGCCGATAGTAAAAATGCCAAGTATGAATTAGGTAATTTTTGTGAACAATATGGTCTAGCACCGGTCCCACCTTCTAGACAAATCAAAAGAAGCCATGATAGACGCTTTAGTAAAAGACGCCATTATTCTCGTAGACAAAATTATTTCAAAGATGATAATGAATTTTATAGTAAAAGAAGGTTTACCCCTAGGAAAAGTAAATGGTCAAAAGGCTATTCGAAAGGTTTTAGGAAAAGCCCCCGACAAGGGAAAAAGAATTACCCTAGGAAAAGCACAGATAAAAGCAAAGTCAGATGTTACAAATGCAAAAAGCAAGGTCATTATGCTAATGAGTGTAAGGTAAAAGAAGCAATTAAGCAATTAAAGTTAGCATATGAGGAAGAAGCCAAATTAATTAAAGTCCTAGAATTAGCCAACACTGAGTCAGATCCTATGCCTTCAGATAATTCACATGTCTATAGTTCAGATAGTTCCCAGTCTAGTGAGCCAGAAGTCCAATTAGGTTGTAAGGATAAATGTTGCAGAACTTTAAATAAATCAATTTGTGTCTTAACCAAGCAGGAAGAACAAGAAGAATTATTAATTGATTTAATTAGTAAAGTCCAGGATCCCGATTTAAAGTCTGAGTATCTTAGAAAACTTAGGAAAATCATAAGTCAAGAAGAGTCTAATTCCCCTATGCCTCCTAAGATAAGTCTTAATGCCACATTAGAAAGATTTAATAGAAAGAAAGAAGTCACCCTCCAGGATCTCCAGTTAGAAGTCAAATTAGTTAAAAAGGAAATTTTAGAGTTAAAACAAATAAGCCAAAAATTAGAAACTGAGAATTATGCAATTAAACAGGATTTAATTAGTCTGTTAGAATCCAAAGCAGAGTCTAGTAATCCTTTCGGTAAGTCTAGTTCTGAGTCTGAGCCAGATATATCCGATAAAGAAGAAAAGGTCATTAGTCTAATTAAGCAAATTAATTTTAGAAAATGGTACTCCAGAGTTAGTATTTTTATTAATGAATTTGAATTAAATACAATTGCTTTATTTGATTCAGGAGCCGATTTAAATTGTATTCAGGAAGGTCTAATTCCAACCCAATTCTACAAGAAGTCAAAAGAAGTTTTAGGAACAGCGTCTGGTAAAGCTCTTAAGTTAAGATATGAAACCCAAAGCCCATGTATGCCAAAATAAAATATGCTTTAAAACGTCTTTTGTCTTAATCCAAAATATCACAGATGAAGTAATTTTAGGTTTACCTTTTATCTCTTTACTTTACCCCTTCCAGGTAGAATATGATGGAGTCACCTCAAGCCAATTAGGAGAAAAGGTTAAATTTGAATTTTTAACTAAGCCAGAATTACATAGTCTTAAGTCATTACAAAAGTCAGCTATTTCTAAGTCAGTTAAGTTAATTCAGAGTAAAACAAGCCAAGTTAACTTTTTAAAAGAAGAAATTAAATTTAAAAGGGTGGAACTGATCGGTTCATAATTGTATATCATTTTGTACCCTTCTAGCTTATGATTTGGTTATGTTTTTGAGTTAAACTTGTGCTTTTAATCCTTTTTGTGTTTATCTTTCAGCTTTAGGTAACAATGATGGCTTTGGATAGGAAATGATGCAATTCAAGCATGTTAAGGCCTAATTTGGATGAATGGATGAAGAGCTTAAAAGACAAACTCATTTTGGCTACAGCTCCCTGCCAGTCCAGTTCCGTAGGTCATATTGCAAGCTTTGTTTCAGCAACCTACACAACTTGGATGAGGCAGCATTCTTCATGAAAGTTGTTCCAATGGGTGTGTACTATAACATATCCAAGATTCAGCCCCATTGGATAAATATGGAGTCTGTTACCTAGCAAACACAGAGCCATGCTCAGGATGGATTTTATCAGCGCGCAAAATGAGTTAGCAATTTGTTTTGGCCTTAACTTCCTCCTCCGACCTTGGATTGGCCCAAATGATATATGGCTGGAAAGAAGACATTCTGAACTTCAAGTTTGAGTGCTTAAAGTCTTAATTTGCTTAAGGGAAGCCCAATTCGTAAGCCCTTGAAGTTGCTGGTCATGCTGACCTCAGAATGAGCTATTGTTTCTGGTTGGAAGCTTGGTCATGGTGAGCTAGGCATGAGCTATTGAGCTGGTTGGAAGCTTGGTCATGGTGACATGAAGATGAGCTAGGGCTGCTGGTGGGATTTATTGGTGAAGTGCATCAACCAATTCAAATTTTCTAATACAAGTGCATCAACCATTTCAGATTTTATAAAACAAGTGTTGTATGCATTAGCCATATTGAATTCAGATTTTTCACTTCCTTAGGCCTATAAATAGGGAGGTTCTCTAAGCTTGTAAACACACCCCAAGGGGGGGAGCTCTCAAACACTTCTCTAGAGCTCCCTTCCCTTCTCTCCCTCAAATTCTCTTAGTTTTCCTTTCTAGTTCTCAATTGATTGTAACAAAAATCCTTTTACTAAATTTTCCTTAAGTTTTTCTTAGTTCCACTTTACTTTTCATTATGTAAATTCTTTTCTTTAGTTTCAAGTTGAATTAGTTTCCAAGTTTCAATTATGGTTTTTGTTCTTATTCATTATGCTTATAAGTTAAGATGCTAGTTTGAATGATTGATCACCATTTAGGCTTGCATGTTAGCTATCTTGGTTTGAATTAAGAGTATACACCATGCTTTAATTCGAATTGAACTATGAATAGGAAGAGTATGTATGGACATTCGACAACAGGGATTAGATACATGCTTGGTTGTTTAAATTGTTCTTCTATGCTTAATGGGTTCCTAATGCTTAATTTTAGGTTAGACAACAAATGATCAAATTAGGGAATTAGGAACACAAGGTTATGACCAAACACCATGGCTTAATCATACATTAGCTAGAATCAATCCGTTAATCTAATTGAACTTGGGAACTTATCTACTTGAGTTAGTTATTTTCTTTCTTTCTTGTTTTATTTATTTCCTTTCTTTTTCATTTCTGTTTTGTGTAGGGAAATGAATTGGATCATTCAATCACCAATCCTCGTGGGATCGACCTCGCACTTACATACGCTATACTACCGAACGGCTCGTGCACTTGCGAGTATCACAAGTTGAGGATGCAGCTTAATCCATTTTGGTGCAGCTGTATCTACACAACAGGAACAACAGTTAACCAACAAGTCACTCCAGTTAGAAATAGGTAAATTTGAAGATAAGTCAAAAAATGAAGTTTGTTCTGATTTACCCAATGCCTTTTGGCACCGAAAGCAACATGTAGTTACTTTACCTTATGTCAAGTCATTTAGTGAAAAGAATATTCCAACCAAAGCCCGTCCAATTCAAATGAGCCAAGAATTAATGGAATTATGCAAAGCCGAAGTCACGGATCTAGCCAACAAAGGAATAGTTAGAAAAAGTAAGTCACCCTGGTCTTGTCCAGCTTTTTATGTCCAGAAAAATGCTGAGTTAGAAAGAGGAGCCCCACGCCTAGTTATCAATTATAAGCCCCTTAATTCAGTTTTAGGATGGATTAGGTACCCAATTCCTAATAAAAGAGATCTAGTTAACAGATTAGAAAAGGCAGTAATTTTTAGTAAATTTGATATGAAAAGTGGTTTTTGGCAAATTCAAATTAAGGAATCAGATAGATATAAGACTGCATTTGTTACCCCCTTTGGTCATTATGAATGGAATGTTATGCCTTTTGGATTAAAAAATGCCCCTAGTGAATTCCAGAATATTATGAATGAAATCTTTAATGCTTACAGTCATTTTTCCATAGTATACATAGATGATGTTCTTATCTTTTCCGAGTCAATAGAACAGCATTGGAAGCATTTACATAAGTTTTTCCAGATAGCTAAATCTAATGGTTTAGTCAGTTCAGCTAAAAAGATCAAGTTATTCCAGGTTAATGTTAGGTTTCTAGGATTCAACATAAGCCAAGGCCAAATAAGCCCAATCAATCGAGTCATCCAGTTTGCTGATAAATTTCTAGATCAAATTCTTGAAAAAAGCCAACTTCAAAGGTTTTTAGGTTCTTTAAATTATGTTTCTGATTTTTATCAAAATCTGAGAAAATTATGTAAGCCCCTGTTTGATCGTCTCCAGGGCAATCCTACTGCCTGGACTCCGAGTCATACATAAATAGTTAAGCAAATTAAGATTCATGTCAAGTCTCTCCCATGTCTAGGTATTCCTTCAGTCAATTCTTTTAAAATTGTTGAAACAGATGCCTCTGATATTGGTTATGGTGGTATTTTAAAACAAAGAATAAGCCTTGAGTCTCCTGAACAAATTGTTCGTTTTCATTCTGGTGTCTGGAATCAAGCTCAAAATAATTACAGTACTATTAAAAAAGAAATTTTATCTATTGTATTATGTATAAGCAAATTTCAAGATGATTTGTTGAATCAAAAGTTTTTAGTTAGAGTTGATTGCAGGTCTGCAAAACATATTTTAGAAAAAGATGTTAAAAATATAGCTAGTAAGCAAATTTTTGCACGATGGCAAGCAATACTGAGTGTTTTTGACTTTGAGCTAGAATATTTGAAAGGTAGTGAAAACAATATTCCAGATTTTCTTACAAGAGAGTTTTTACAGGATAAAAAGTCAGAGCCATGTCAAGTAAAGAAAAAGAAAAGAAAGACAAGCAAATAATGCAATACAGTCAATCAAGCCAACCAAGCCCAGGCCAGAGTCAACCCAGAGTCCTGCCAGCAACCCTGATGCCCAAACAAGAAGCCAATGCCCAACTTGTGCCTTTTCCAGGTTATATGCCAATTCTAGTCAATAATATATTTAATCCTTTAAGCCAGCCTTCTCTACGCCCTAATTATCAAGCAGTATTAACTTCTCAGTATGACCCTTTTATTGTTCATCCTCCTATGCCTTCCCAGAGTCAAAGTCCTCAAAGCCCAGTTCAAAGGTCCAAATATTTTCCTAAAAGTAATAGTAATCTTTTTTCTATTGAACCTTATTTAGAAAATTTGAATGACCCAATCAAAATAGTCAAGAAGTTTTTCCCTCCTAATCTTCATTATTTTCAAAGTCATCCTTCAAAGACTTTAAGATTTTATAGGGATATACTTTATGAAACCCAGTCAGCAGATATTAAGCCCATCAAAGATAAGCAAACATATGCCACAATTTTTCATTCCCTTTACATACATCAAATCATTAAGCCAGAACATTGGAGCAAAAATGCCTATGACCAGTTGCCACTTCAATTAGGCCTTACTTATAATTACGGAGATTACATTGATGCCTTTTATACAGTTTTATTTCATCAGCACAAAGATTTCAGTCATTCATGGTTTATGAATTTTGATGCCAAGTTCAAGCCCTATTTTCCATGCTGGTTTCTCCAATGGTGGAACATCAATGGACCCTGTTGGGAAATCATTCCAGAAGGCCTACGACCCACATTTAATTATTTTAGTCAAAAGCACCAATTAACTAAGCAAGAAAAATTCTTTCCCATGCTTCTTCATTTCTTTGCCAAATACAAGATTCCATGGATTCTAAAATGGAGTTATCAAGCCAATTGGGATTCTAAGCATTTAATCCGCCATTGTGTAGTCAAATGGTGGGACAAAGTCATTTTAAATAATATTATTAATGAAGTCCATGCAAGTTATCCACCTATCCAGATGCCAGTCGCTCAAGCCAAAGAAGCCTCTCCAAGCAGTTCAAATGCCTCCCTCAAAGGGAAATCTAAGAAAGAATTAACAGAATTAGCAGAGCAACTCCTTGCTCAAGTTTCTCAAATGAAGGATGAAGATGAAGACGATGCCAGTCCAAAGTCTGAATCTTCTTCAAGCCAGATGCCCAGTCAACAATTTAGTCAAAAGCCTAAGCCTAGATGGTCCGATTATGTGCCTGATAGTCAAGATCCTTATGATCTCTCTGAAGATTGAAGCCCTCCAAGTCAAAGATGCCTCTGTCAAAGTTAAATTAGCCGAAAGCAGAGTTAAAGTCCTTTCACCCATGTGAAAGCAGATGCCTTTCCTTCCAGTCAAAAGATGCCCTGACAAGTTAAAGGTTTTTCAAAGATGCCCATGCCCTTCAATTCAAAGTAGCCGAAAGCAGATGTTAAAGTCCTTTCACCCACGTGAAAGCAGATGCCTTTCCTATCCTTCCAGTCAAAGTTGTCTGACAAAGTTTAAGTTAAATGTTTTTCACTTAAGTTAAAGTCAAAAGTTATTTTGTCTTCTCTTGAAAGCCAAGGCTATAAGTTAGGAGTTTTCATTCTCAGTTACCTCAAGCTTTGTTCAATAAGCATTGTAAGTTTCTTTCAGTTTTCAAAGTTCTCTCAGAGTTTGTAGACCTGAGGCAACTACAATAGTTGTGAGTGAGAGTGGAGTGTGAGTGTCCTGCGTGGCATTGCTTGCTTTCACTTAACTAAGATTTCTGTAAGTTCTTACTTTGTTTTCAAAGCTTCCACAGATAATAATATTTTCAATTAATATTATTTTCTGTGTTTATTTCATAGTCTTTCAAATTCTAATTTATGTTAGTCCAATTATTTTCATTAATTTATATTCTTTATTTAATTAAATTTAGTGCCCTCATAATTTTTTATTTATACAATTTATTCTCATATGTTAATTTTCTTTTGAGTTTATGATTAATTTATTAATTTCAATTTGTGTTTATTCAATAACTTATTTTATTCATTATTTCTCCATTTTTTATTTGTTAGTTGCTCAAGTCATCTTCCAAGTCAATTACTTGGTCATACTCTTCATTCTCCTCCGTAGCTAACAAACCCATTTCCTCTTCCATATATTCAAAAGTCTCCAATACATAAACCAACTCCCTTAAAGTCAAGCTTTCATTTATAACTAGTTAAAAATCCTTTTTAGTCTAGTTCTTCTAAATTATAGGTTCTAGTTCCCCTTCTGGTATCAGAGCCGTAAGAGTTGAAAGGGTTGAGTCTAAGTGGCGATATGTGTTGTGTTGTTGATTCTGGATTATGCCATTTGTGATGTGTTGTTGATTTCTTACTTTTTCTATATTTTGATAGCCTTTGTGTGTATGTTCATAGAGCCTTTTTCTTTGATTCATTTGATAATTAAAAGTTGTTTCAAATAGAAACATATAAAAGCCTTTTTG
Organism: Prunus avium; assembly: GCF_965620075.1. NCBI lineage: Eukaryota > Viridiplantae > Streptophyta > Magnoliopsida > Rosales > Rosaceae > Prunus > Prunus avium. The sequence goes on from NC_142286.1 coordinate 29,522,262, forward strand.
TAACCAGGACCTGAATTCCATTTACTTTTTTCTGTGGGATACAAACAAGAACCTCTTGTATTAAATTTCAAAACAGTATTATTCTACCCTAGAATAGTTTTCAGAGTGGCCTCTGGGTTCTGTTAGTTTGAAGATCAGTATCTTCATTATTTTGTTCTTAAATTTCCATGTATGCATCATCTATATGGTTTCTTTCATTGACTAGTCATACGTGACGGTTTTGGCATCATCACTATATTAGCATATAAAAAACAATAATAATATAGAGAATTTTTTGTTAAAAATTGACTGAGCTTTGTTATTGGGTATGTAAGCCATAAGGCATAAGGCATAATTTTAACTATTTTGGTTTGTAAGCCATAAGGCATGAGTTTTAACCATTTGGATTTGATGAATCTGTTGATGGATATTGATTCGGTTGATTTGGATATTGAATATGTTGATGGATATTGAATATCTTGATTAGGATTTGGATATTGAGTATGTTGAATCTTTGAATCTGTAACTTAGGCATCACTTATTTTGGTGAATGAATATGTTGAATATTGAATTGGTTCATTTTTTAGTTGTGTCATTTTGGTACCGAAATGGTACCAATACCCATTTGGCACGGTATGATATGGTATCAACTTTGGCAAACAATACTCTCATACCGTACCATACCGGTTTTAATTTCCGGTATCTGTAGCAGTACGAGCTCAATACCGTACCGTGCCCACCCCTACTTCAAATGACTAGGATGGTAAGTAAGCGGTTAAACGATACTCATTTAGTAGGGATATTTCTTGAAAAAAATGACCTAAAACATTTATTTCAATCATTACTCCTCAAGTTGGAGGAAAATTTTAACTAGTTTATTGAAATGCGGACGTGCACTCTTGAACTTTGTTGGTGATACGTAACTTATTTGTTTGGAAGAATGATAAAGATATCATATTGTTGTTCACATTGTGTATCATTGATGGGCCCTACTTCTATTAGAGAGGGAGTCGATATGGTCTGTCTAGTATGACTCTTATTTATGAGAAGGGACACTAAAGAAAGGAAAAAAGAAGAGACAATTATGGGAGCAGCGTATTGGGGGTGACTTGGTATAAAATCCCTACCTTTCCTTTTCTCCGTTAATTTTTGTATTATTATTTTACATGAAGATTATGTCAGCATTAAGACATTTTGGTTTGTTGGTTGTTTGCTTTGTAATCTTGAGACATTTTAATGTTCGTATCTTGCTAGCAGTCGCAATTTTAGGCTTTTAGCAAGTATATTTGGGTTGAATAATACTAGCTAACCATAACCTTACATAAGTTATTAAGGGGGCAGATGAGGGCCTCAGGTCTTTCCGAATGGGGTGAAACCCTTTTGACAACCTTCCCTCTCCTAGCAATCACCACCACCGCCTCCTAAGATTTGGGGCATGGCTTGACCACTAAGATATAGTCGTGCCATATCCCATGTGGCAACCAGTCAATCGCCACTCTCGTACAAATTTTGAATACAATTGATGTTGCGGTGTTTCATTTTCTGAAAATGGCCACTCTCGGTCTAGCCTAGGTTGACTTTTATTTGGTCAATAGATTTTTTAAGACTCAATTTGGCTCGGCTCACCAGTTTAAATGCCCATCCCTTACTAAAAATAACTGAAATTATAATAGGGGAGACGTTATGGGAGGAATTGGGGTGAGCATTTCTAGTGATATCTTTTGCTTTAAATGGCGTTGGAGGGAAGTAGAAATAGGTGGCAATATTGCTGCCTCTGATCTATAGTGGAGTAGAGTCTGTAGAGAGATGGAAACATGGAATAAGAGGGTGCTTTGACATTGCCGCCGTCGTAATTAAGGTTAGAATTGAAGGGCATTATAGGCATGAACAGGTGGAAAAATAGGAATAGCGTGCGACAATAGCACTACATGCGTTTGCAGGTTGTCCCCAGAATCCCCCAGTTCTAAAATACAAGGCCTATCAATTGCATCATATCGCTCAAGTTAAAACGCAGAGCTGTTGTGAATTAAAACATGACCAGAACCAAATGGGGAGGGAGATTATATTAAAATTACATTATACAAAAACCAAAAACCCAATTAAAACCAGCCCTTTCAAATATGTCATTCATATCAGACATTTATTGAAGACAATGGGCATAATCATAAGGCAATGGAGCAATGACCTCGTCTTGGCACCCTTTAATACAAGGGGAAACAAAAAACGCAATAAAAATTAAAGGACAACGCTAATTCTAGTAAGTAACTAAGACACAGAAGGATCCTGCTAAATGGATCTTGTAGAACACATTTCCAACCCCATTGAAGGATACAGTGATATTGTCACAACCACAGGTGTGTAGCTGAGAGAGCTTATGGCTTCCACAGAAGGGTGGTTTCTGCAACCAAAGAAGTGACAACATATGGATCCATGTTCGAAGCCGGCCTCCTGTCCTCAAAATAGCCTTTGCCCTCTTTCTCTGTGTCTCTTCCAACACGGATTGAGGCACCACGGTTTGCAACACCCTGTCCATCATTTGACAGTAATGAAAGTGAGCAACTGTTTATATAACAAAGAAAACAATTATGAAATTGAGGACACAAAAGAATGAGGTTGTTTTTAGTTTTACCCATTTGAAAGTGTTGATATCAGCTGTTTCGTGCTTTCCTGTTAAACGGCGTTCATTGCCTTCTCCATATGCAGCAATGTGTTCTTTGTGCCTTAGTCCCAGCTTTTCAATTGCTTTCTTGATCACTTCATAGCCTCCATCAGCTCTCATGGACTTGGTACTGAAATACAACAGTTCAGATGTCAATCCTATAGGAAAACAATAGTTTGACCAAGACAGGCAAATCCTTGATTACAAAGAATTGGCATTATACCTGTAATTTGTGTGAGCACCAGCTCCGTTCCAATCACCCTGGTGTTAGAAGTACCAAGGGATTCAAAAATATATATATATATCAGTACGCAAACCAAGTTTCAAAAAAATGTGCCAATATTGCGAAGTTCAGTTGCCTCTTATTATGTAATGGAACAAGGAAATTGAAATAAAAGATATACTGTATTTAACATAGAGGAAAATATGTCACCTGGATTGGCTTGGGATCAAAAGAAAGCACCACCCCAGCAATCTCTGTGATCCTCTGTGAAAATAGGAACCAAAAATTCATTGACCAACAGCTTTATGTAATACTATCGGTTTATTGTGCAATCAAGCATGTTAAGTTACCTCCAAAATGTAACGAGCAGCCCAAAGTTCATCTCCCGCGGATATGCCGACAGAAGGACCAACTTGAAATTCCCACTGTATTATATGAAGTTTGATGGATTAGATTTCGAAAATACTTTAAATTTGAAACAAAGAAGGAAAAAGGAAGTATAAGAAGGAAGATTAGAAATATATAAATATATAATTTGTGAATTTTACCTGGCCTGGCATGACTTCACCATTGATCCCACTAATGTTGATGCCTGCGTAAAGGCAGGCCTTGTAATGCGAGTCAACAATGTCACGCCCAAAGGCTTTGTCAGCACCAGCAGCACAATAGTATGGCCCCTGTTGAGCAATAAAAGACATTTTAAAGTTGTGTTTTTGTAACAATGTGAAAAAATAAAATAAGAAAAAAGTAAGCATAATTAACATCACATAAGAATGTACGTCCAAAGAATTCTTAAAGTTATCAAGTTTGTGCCAGCATCAGGTGACAATGACATGTAAGTATTCGGAAAACTCATGAGCATAAAATATAACAACGAATCTAAAGCCTTAGAAAGAAAGCAACATCCATTACCTGAGGTCCTGGATAACCACCAACAGGCCACCCAAGCGGCCATTTGACATCTTTCTGTAACAAGGTGTACTCCTGTTCAATGCCGTACCTGTTTTCCAGATTACAGTACACAAAGTTCAAATACAGAAAATACATGAATAAACGACAAAGACATGTGTATGTATATAAATCGTACTAACCATGTGTAATGGAAGACCAAGTTATAAATAAATAAATAAAAACAGTAGCATGAGAAAAAGGATACCAGGGTACTTCAGCAACAACATTAGGATGGCTGAAGATCTTTGCAGCAGCAGCCCTCTTGTTTGTTGGAATCGGTACTCCAGCGGGAGTGTAAGCATCGCATATTACCTAATTTAGATCATCATTGAGAAACACAGATGATTTTAGAAAGAGAAACAATAAATACATCACAGCAGACCATATCTCCAATGAATTGAAAAGGAAAAAGAAAATAATAGGAGATCAAGATGACTCACCAAAATATTGTTGCCTCTCCTAAATGGATCCTTGAAAATGGCTTGAGGGCTGTTTCATTTCATGAGAAAGAAGAAGAAATATAAATAACCATAACCCAGATTAAATAATAAAACAGAAAACTATTAGAAGCAGATCCTTACAAGCAGTAAGAAAAATTAGAAGAGCTTACTATAAGATGACTTCACTATCTTCTCCAGGGGCTTGACCAGTGCTGGAGCCATCATAATTCCACTTCGGTAGCTTTGAAGGGTCACTAACGGGTCCTGGCAGAGTCTTCATACACCCAAAAAAAAAATATTACCATTTGAATTAATTAACCGAACAAGATCACACCACTAGAAAATAAACAAGAAAATTAATTACCCTTGCTTTGCTTCTGAGGTCCATACCAGATCCACCAATCCTGTTACAGTAATTAAAAGTTAAAAAAATTGGAATGAAATGAAAAAGAAAAATAAACATTGAACAATTAATTCAAGCTATAGAAATCCCAAGTAACAGCATAATTAAGCTGAGAAGGATTAACAAAACAGAGTAAAAGCTCAACAATCAAAACAAGAACGATCGTGACACTCCACGGAAAAGATATAATAATATAAAAGTATGAATTAATATTCTGAAAAATTGTTGAATCTATATGCTATTATATAAAGAGCAAAAGCTGGATTCTTAGCTCACCCAACTACGAAATTAACAAGCCATGTCTTTCTAAATTAAATAGGAAAAAGAAGAAGACTTTGGAATCTTAGCAACCAAATAGAAGAAAGAAAAGGAAACTGGACTCTAAAAACTTATTATTTGGTCACAATGAATAGGCAAAGAAGAAGATCAAAACTAACAAAAGCTCAAACAACAACAAAAAAATACTCAGAAAGAATACAAAGATTCCCACATAAGAAATCTCGTATGACAAAAAGTAAACCAACCCCATTGGATTTCAAATAATCCATAGAAAAATAGAACAAAATTAAAAAAAAAACAAAAAAGGAAATCCAGAACTCGACATCCTATAACTCTCACTTAACTCTCAGAAGCAAAACAGAGAAAGGGAAAAGATTTTGACAAAAAAAACAAAACACAACTTGATCATTTGACCTCAAGCGGTCGATCAAAAGAACAATACACAAAACCAAAGCCAACCCATCTCCTTATTCATCAAAACAAGCAGACCCATTTGCATACATACAAAAATACGTACAAATACACACAGATACGTATACCATGTTCAAGCATGGAAAACAGAGGAAGAGTAAGAGGGAAAAGGAGAAAAGGGGGCTGACCATATGTACTCTGCGATCACCTTCTCAGTGGAGTCTGAGAGGTCAAGGTTGAGGAGATCTGAGAGCAGCGACATAGTTGAAGAGATGAAAACGCACACAGAGCAAAAGACTTGAAATGAAGACTCTCTCTCTCTCTCTCTCTCTCTCTCTCAGTGAATGAATTGTATACAGAGACGTAAACAGGGGAGGAGGTGGGTGTGCTCCATTTATAGCACGGTGTCTCGGTGTTGTGAATATAAAAGGAATCTTGTATTGTTAATTTTTATCTTTTTGTGCATTATAAAACAGAAAACAATTCCAACAAAAAAACAACAGAAAATAATTAGTTGTTTTTTAATTGAATTTTGTGTTGGGAAAGATTAACGACTAATAATTATTTTGGCTAATTTTACCTGGGAGTGACCATTTTCAGAATTTAAAAAAAAAATAGATTCTGATAAAATAACTGATCGTGGAGAATCAAATCAGAGGGGTCCACGGTTGTTTAAGATATAAGCCAAAGCTGACCGGCTAACTGCTTCTTTCGGTCTTAATAGGAGTTTAAAAAGATTTGGCTGACCCATTTGAAGCCTAACTTGTTTATAATACCTTTTTCATAATAAAATTCTGATTTTATATTTTCTCCCTTATTTTTTGTTTTTAAACTATAAAAAATCAAAAGTCCATGGTGACATAACCGGAGAACTCGGTGATGATTTTTAATATAATGATTGAAGAAATAAACTTGGAATTGATAAAAGGTCAAAAAGTTTTGAAGCTACATTTACCAATTCCCTTATGGTGCGTTTGGATTAGGGAAGTAAACTTGGGATTTTGACAAAACTCAGAATTTCTAAATTGACATGAACCAATTCCCGTGTTTGGATAAAAAAAACATGGAAATTTAGAAATTCTGCGTGGAAAAAAACATGGAATTTGGAGATCATAAATCCCAACTTTAAATTCTATCTAAAACTCGTTATTTCTAAAATCCCAAGAGATTGAGTTTTAAAAAAAAAAAAACAACTTTACAAATAAAGGTTAAATTCCGTGTTTTAAATCTATCACCCAAACAAGAAACTTTACAAATTTTAGAACATTAATTTCCGTCATTTTAAATTCCATCATTTATGAAATCCTTTATACTTTTAAATTTCCTCATCCAAACGCACTGTTAGGTTCATAAGCAAAGATAAGTAGAAATTTGATGTGGAATATAAAAAATGAAACTTGGGGTCATAAATTTTATATTTAAATTTAATCAAAATAGGTGTTAATTATAAAACTCCAACATATTTAGAGGTTTGAGAGGAAAAAAAAACTACAATCACTTTACTCAAGGTCTAAATTATCGATGGTTTCGGAAATATCGGTAGTCCAAAAACCACATAAATTTTTCTTAAAACTTTGGAGGATGTTTATTTAGTCAATCATCTATTACTTTATCGCAAAAAATTGGAAGGAAATGCATTGCATGATGGGTTTAACTGATTTAAGTTGATTATATAGCGAGCTGACAAACACTGCGAGTGTAGAAAATATGTAGTAATTAATGAAAGAAGATTAAACACACCATAATCATTTATTTAAAATGATTTACTACAATATTTTACACTTTATACATTACATGGTAAGATACATGAGTGGTACCACATAGAGTTCCTATAAGGTTCAAATTTGAGTTATTTATACTAACACCTCCTGAGGTTTTCAGCTTTTTCACAAAACTCCTTGAGGTTTTAGAAATTACAAGAACACCCCCTGAGGTTTTAAATTGTTTTCACAAAACTCATTTTCATTGATTTTTCATCCAAAGATTGATGATTTTATACAAAAACATTTCTCCAAATGACAAAGTTGGCCTTTAAGATTAGATTGCATATACTTCATTGAGGTTAATTTTTTCATTTGCAAAGGTTTTTTTTCAATGAAATCATCAATTTTTTGATAAACAATAAACGAAAAGGGGTTTTGTAAAAACAAACTGAAACCTCAAGGTGTTCGTGTAATTTTTGAGACCTAAAGGGGTTTTGTGAAAACACACAAGAAACCTCAGGGGGTGTTAGTGTAAATAACTCTTCAAATTTTTCATCGTCTTCATCATCTCGATATTATCGATATTATAGTGATATTTTGGCCAAATGTTGCTGAAGTGTGAGAGAAATTATCAACGTCGATATTTTCCGATATTATTGATACTTATACGATATGTGTATGGATATATTCCAAAATATCATAGACCCAAAAAAAAGATAATATCCTCAATATTTTAGTCCTTGACTTTACCACATGTATTATCATCACATTGCCCATGCCATTACCACTACTAACCCCCACCACCGATGTCATTGCCACCAACTCCGCTTCCATCCCCACAATCACCTTACCAAGCAACTAGATTCATTGCATCACCCACAGGCTACGTTTGGTTCATGGGAAAGGAGACTTGAAGATGAGAAATTAATTGCCTTATCATGTTTGGTAAGTCTACACATGGGAAATGGTTGCCTAGTACATGGGAAAATAGAGGGGAAATGTAACCCTCCTCCGGTTTCATTTTCCATTCCCATGGAAAAGTTTGGGAAAATGAGCCAGCATTAAACACACACTTTTCATGATCATTTTGTCCCCAAAACATGGGAAATTATTTCCCATCAAATCTTTTCTGGGAACCAAACCGAGCCTAAATTCAATTTTTAAATCCCATTATAATTTTAGGTTAAACGAATAAGAAACTTCACAAATTCTAGAACTTTAAATCTCATCATTATGAATTTCATTTTTTAAAAATTTATTAGTACTCTTAAATTCCTTCATCCAAATGCATTGTTTTTAGCCTTATTTGCTGCTTGATATCTCTTGTTAAGGTTGAATTAGACTTAATTAAGAGAGTTTAGAGAATTTAAAGTTTGAAACAACGAGCTTTAGGTCTGGTTAAAATTCTTTATTGAGAATAGTTTAGAGGAGTGAGACTGTGAGAGATTGCTTTTAGTGATAGAACTTATTTGTTCTTATTTTTGTAATACCTTTGGAGTCCTTGGGCATAACCCAACTTTGGGTAAGCTAACTAGGCATTTGCGGTTCAACCGAAAAAACAGCAAACTACTAGTTACCAGTCGAGTTTTATGGGCGGTAAATCGTCATTGACCGGAAAGTCAACGCGGTGTGGTATTTAGAACTGAGCCAATAAGTTTTGGACACGGTTGCGGCACCCAGAGTGCCTATAATGGCGATTCCCGACCGAACCGATGTATATATATATTATTTATATTTAAATTATATGTGTCAACTTCTTATTTGTAGTAATAGGGAGTTCTACGGGTTGAAGGTAAAGACAACTACACTGAATTGCCAAAACATCCCCAATCTCTTTGAAATCATTGATCTGATATGAGCCAAACCTCTTTTCTCCTTTGTCTCGCTTGAACAAACCCCCCCTCTCCTCTCTCTTCGAAATCAATCTCCGTGTTCTCTTCCTCGAATCGACTTCATCAATCTCTGCTCTTCTTTCTTCAAAATCAGGCCATGTCTCTGTCGCTGTTGGTCAAGAAGATTATCCTCTCTCTTTATCTCTCTATCTTTTTCTCTTTTCTCATAGGTGCTTAGTAAAATATGAATGATACAAGTTGAAAGAAAAATTATATTGCCTTTCCTCTTCCTCTTATTTTCTCTGTACAATTTCCCCTTTAGTTTTATAACACATTATCAACACAACATTGCTTTTGGTATGTTTTCTTTCTCTGATTTTTCCGTTTTCTTATATAAGCTAGAGTCATCACATGGTATAGAGTTTTTTTATACTCACCACCATCAGACTTCATCATGCTCGTTTAAGAAAAAAAAAGTTTCTTGTTCTTATTACACATGAATATAATGCTATGTTTTATTTATTTGTTTGTTTATTTAATTTTAAGCATGATCTTAATTAATTACAACATGTTATGATAAGTTTGTATTATACAAAAGATCACGGCTCGAAGTTCCTTGATCATCATCATATAACTAGATTAGGACTTAGAGTCCTTTTGCTTGAATTAGAACCTGAAGTTCTTTGATTCCGAATAATTGAGGGTGTGAAATTCCGTGAATTTAAAAGCACATAAGGACATGAAACTCCTTGATTTTCTATTAATCAAAATCAAAATTCCATGAGGCCTACATATGTCAAGAACACGAATGAGAAGTTTCGAGTGCATATACATTGATTTGAATATGAAGTTCAAAACACAACTATTAATTCAATTGAATTAAATCTACTTATTCGAACCTGAAGCTTCAAATATACGTTGATATGCACCTGAAGTTCATAGATTTTCATGCATCTTAATACTATATATGAACATGAAGTTCATTTCTTGTTTGTGTTTATTTTCCATTTGAACTTCATAGAACCTGAAGTTCTATATCCATGAGATTAATTATCGAAAATTCAAATGTTATGATTTTGTGGAAAAATAGCCTACTTTGAGGCACATTGAATTGGTTGGAAATCTGATTCTTAAACTCGCAGTTCTATCTACATATTGAATCCACATTAATATTGAATTATATCTTGAAATTGCATAGTCTTTAATTAATTAATTTTATTCACCCTACACTTTTAATCATTTATTATTATTATTTTTAGATTTAATTTAATTTAATTTATATTGGGTTATTAGTTAATTTCGTTTCACAAAAGTAATGTTTTGTAATACCGCCTCAATATTGAAAGTCAGATGTGTCTATTGGAGAAACTTCTTACTTTATTTTGTGAGTTGTATTACACAACCATTAAAGTAGTTGAAGATTATGATTCATGAACCAAAAGTTTATTGACCCGATAACTTTTATGTTGTGGCATGACTGTCTTGGCAATCCATGGATAACAATAATGCATACGATTTTATAAATTCATAAAGACATCGTTTAAAGACTCAAAATATTGTCTTGTCCAACAAACATCTTTGCAAAGCATGCTAACAAAAAAATCTATCATAAAACCATCTCAGTCAAAAAATTGCCTTTGAGCCTTCTTTCTTTAAATAAATCAAGGGGATATTTGTGAGCTTATAAACATTTAATTATGGAGCACTTCACCAGTTTTACTTGATACACCTAACAAATGGTAACATATTTGTGTCTTGTCAAGAAAATTATGAGCACACCTCTTTACCAAAGATTTTTCAAAGTCAATATTCCAAAAGTTGTTGAAGATCATGGGGGATATCAATCAGGGGGAGCATCCTAGTTCTACTACATACAGGAAATATGTGCGTTGTATTCTTTTTCCCTTTGACTAGGTTTTTCTCCCACTGAGTTTTTCCTAGCAAGGTTTTAACGAGGCAACATAAACATATCAAACACCATATCAATGATCTAGAAGAATGTTGCACTCTTTTTCACTTTGCTTAGGGTTTGACCCACTAGGTTTTTCCAAGCAAGGTTTTTAATGAGGCAACTATGTCATTGTTTGGTGGTGGAAAGTTTTTTTTTTTAGTTGCTGGAAAGTTTTTTTTAGTTTTTGTGTTTGTGTTTGAAAACGTAGGCTTCTTCATTGCTACAAATTTTTTTTCTGCTACTGTTTTGAAAGTTTGGTCCGCTTTGTGTTCTTCATTTTTTCATGCTGAATCCAACGACATAAAGAACGTTAAATTTGACCAAGTGGTTTGAAAGTTACATGTCAAAACAGATTATATGTTGAAATTGAGCAAAACAGCAATTTGAAACCTCACGTTTTTCTTTTCTGTTTCTTTTCTTTAAGTCATTTTCAGTTTTCCGTCCCACACCAATGATGAATCATGAGTCTAACTTCTAATATGGCTCTTAGGAATTTAATAAGCATTGTGTTAGGTCTGAATCTTATTCTTTTGCTAGCTAAGTCTCACATAATTATGCTTGAGCTTTCTATGCACTTTAGCCATGATTATACAACTCTTGCATGTCTTACCCAATTGTATGCATTTTTGCTTGTGTGATTCACTGGAATGTTAAGTTATAACTAAGATATGATTTAGGCCATCTTTGTTAAGCCTCTTTCTTTTTCCTCCATCAACCCATACAATACATATTCCATTGTAAACCCTTTTGTGCCCAAACACTTAGCCATTTCTTTCTATCACCTTATCATCCATTAAATATCCTACCATCTAGGGGACATGTAGAGTATGATTGTATTTGAGATTGTAATGTATTCAAGGCAATAAATGAGCTATTAAAAAAAAAATTCAAAAGAAAAAGGGAAAAGAAGTATGGCCAATGTAGTCACGACCCTAGGGTGATATAAGGAGAAATCAAGGTGATCTAGGGTAAAGAGCCGCAAAATTGGGCCAAATATTATACAACGTGTGTAAATGTCAAATTCAAATTGTGAAGTGATTCAATTGCAAAATTTGGTGTTGTGAGCTTTTCAATTTATATGCCTTACATTTCAAATGTCAATGATCTTGTTTATATGACATGCTCTACTTTGTTCCTTAGACTTTGTGTTCCAATATCCATTCTTTGTCTAACCATTACCATAACCCCATTACATCATTTCATATCCAAAGCCATCATTGTTACCTAAAGCTGAAAGATAAACACAAAAAGGATTAAAAGCACAAGTTTAACTCAAAAACATAACCAAATCATAAACTATAAGGGTACAAAATGATATACAATTATGAACCGATCAGGTGGTCATCTAAGGGGGAAAGTGATAAATATATGGAATGTGGATGACCACCATAACATCCATTACCTCCACCCCTTATTTCTTTGTAACATATTCTCTTATTATTGTAATTAGTAACTATAAATTGTGGGTTAAATACCCCATTGTAGTAAGCCTATAAATAGGTGCTTAGAAAATATGAATGATACAAGTTGAGAGAACAATTCTATTGGCGTTCCTCTTCTTCTTATCTTCTCTCTACAATTTCCCCCTTAATTTTATAACATGAACAACATTATTTTATTTATAATATTGCACAAACCAGACATAGGAATGAGAGAAAATGACATTTTCTAGTCCTCATTTTCCAGTGATCCCAAACAAAGAAATCAACATCTTCCATTACCATCTCCAAGAAGTTCATTTTGCAAGCTAAACAAATGTTAGGGTTTAAGTACCATGGAATGCTCAAGCAAAAGCAAAATGGAAGGTAAGGTAGTAATTGGGGAAAAAAACAAAATAGGAGAAGAAAACAAAATAGGCGGCCATGACTGAACTAAAGAAGTGGCACTTGTCTCTTAATTGATTAGCTTGTAAAAAGCCTAAAAGGTAGCGTAAGTGTTTAGAGTTTTGTTAGAATGAGTAATAGTACTAAATAATAAAATAGCCCAATTTTTTTTTTATTTTATATAAAAAGATATATTTAGTCATATACCCATTCTTAACACTAATAATATAGATAAACCCTACACCATTTAATTTCTATAAACAAACCCAAAATGAACCCAAAAAATAACAACTGACCTTATTGAATTTAATTTTGATTATTAAATTACTTTGATGCCCTATTGAGTGTTTTGGATTTTTTATGAGATTTTGGGGTTGGGTTTGTTTTAAGAAATCAATGGTAGTTTTGTAATTTAAAAAAAGTTAAAAGTCTTTTTGTTATGTAGTAAATGAGCTTTTGGTGTGTTTCTAAAGTCCATTTCATATAGGGTTTGTTTTTTATAATTTGGACTCCTATATTGGGTATAATAGTAAATCTCCCTTTTAAAAATAGTCTAATTAAAAGAACTTTATTTCTGTACGGCATAGGACTGGAGCAAAGATTTCAACCGCCACGTGTCGGTAGAATGGTAAGTGGCCCATGACTCAAATTGGTTTCAGCATAGTCATGAGGCGGGCCCACATCCACTTTGGAGCTCCCAATCAGATCCTTGTGCTTGTGACTTTGTGCTTTATATGATAATATTTTCTTAAACAATTCACGCGCCTGCTCTGGCTTTTTATGGCAGAAAGTTTCTTTCTTTGAAAATAATGGAAGAAAATTGTATATAAAAAAATGGCAAGATGTCATTTGAAAATCATACCCAAAAAAATATCATTATTATATATTTTTAAAAATTATATATGTTTGTGCAGTCTGACTTCTCTGGCTGAGAGCCTGAGATGCATACAATAAGGTATCATTATTGTCATTGTCTAATGTTGATTGTATTTAGGTAGTATTCTACACGTATATTATAAGCAAAACAACGTATTTTAAAACGAAATGTATTATCTTTATCAGGTACATTACATATACTTTACAGTATAAAAACCAAATGGCATCTATAGTCTCCGTAGTTTTCTTTCTCGAGTTTTCATCTCCTGAAGAGTACGAAGAATGCTTACTTGAGTTAACGGTGTATGTGGATAATGGTGCGTTCTTTCCACTTCACCGAAATGTTTATTTTTAACCATTCATATGCTCTGTGGTGGTGGTAGGAGATTACCAAATCCTCTAGAACATGGAATATGTGGTAAAAGTCTAGGTCTAAGTCTATGGTCTTTGTTGTTTAGGGTTTGTGGTATGATTCAATTGGTTGACATTTTGGCCGAAGAAAAAGAAAGGATGCTGAATACGAAATACCCAATTACTTTCATCGTGATGACAGTGGTCACTAGGGGACTGCACATTCTCAGTTACAGTTCAAATAGCAACAAAAGATTTTAAATGAAACAAAAAAAAAAAAACTATTCAAAAATGGCAGATTTGTCAAAGTTGATTTTATGAACTTGTCAGCAACTCAGGTCTGTTTGTTGTTCACGTGTCCCGATCTAACGCGTAGGTGATAACGTGGACAGGAAGTGGTAGTTTGTGCTTTTGTTTTCTTTGACACTTTGTTTTTTTTTATTATTTGTTTTTAGGTGAAGACTTTCTTTCAATCAATACAGCTAAGAGATTTTCTTTTGAGCCAAGCATCCTTATTCAAGTTGGTTTAAAGAAATTTTTTGGAATGATAATATGACAATAATAATTTTTTATAATTTTATTAATTTATTATATATGTTTTTTTTTTTTTTGGTGTGGATAAACACTTATTATATAGGTGGCCAATGATCATTTTGTACGAGACAGATTTTTAATATCTATTTTTGTCAGAAAAATGTAATAGTATAATATCCAGGCTAAGAAACAATATTACACTTCTCTTTTTGTGAGAGTTTTATTTGTATTGTTAGAGCATCCATATTGGAGATGTGTAAATTCGGAGGTGTAAACATCTCCTTTACACCTCCGGGAGATGCAAATATCATTTTTGCTCTAATGAATTGGATGCAAATTCAAAGATGTAAATATGATTTTCTTGTATTAATTCATTTTTTGTGTTAAATTTTTTTTATGTTAATTTTGTGTGTGTTAGGTTTATTTATTTTTTCTAAACAAATCTATGTAAAAATTTTAAAATTCCGATAAGATATAATTTCATTCAATATGATGTAAATAAAATTAATTTGAACCATCGGTTTTAATATGAATTTATTCTTCACCATTGATCAGTGTAATTATTAGTTTCATATTTCAATTTGAATTAAATATGGCCATAGATTAGAGAGTTGTTGAAGAAGAACTTTGTACATTTGCATCATTTTAATAAATCTCAGCCATACCATGGGCATTTTAATAACTTCCTCATCTTTTAGGTAGCTTTCCTCTCTCCTCTCTCTTGGCTTTTTCGTTACAGGACCCACTTGCCCGGGTGTAAAATTAGATGTACATTTGCATCTTTTTTCCCATCTCACGGCTGTGATGTACATTTACAGCCATATACACCTCCCCATTGCAGGACATTCCGGCAACCAAATATGTATATTTGACATACACCTTACCATTGTGGATGCTCTTATGGCTTGGTTTTTTCAAACTTTATCTTTTTTTTGTTATTCTGAGTTTGCACTCTTAATCGGGATGCCTATGACAGAGTTTCTTCGATCTTGAGGGAACGTTAGTGGAGGAGCCCAAGATTTTCTTAAATTTGATGTTAGATTGCTCCGTTATTGTAATGACCCTTTGTGGCTAGTTTTGTATTGGCCATTTGTGATTAGTGACTTTTTTGACTGAATTAAGAATGCAATCCCAAAATATCTCAAAAAAAGAGAGAAAAAATGTTACACTTCAGCCAAAAATTATTTGCATGACTATCATAAGGCTCTCTTTCTTTTTGGGACAGCAACTATTTTAAGGGTTGATTGCTAGGTCACCATACTCTCTCCATGCTTCTATTTGCATAGTAAATGCGGCTCTGGCATTTTGACCCGAATTGGGCCTACTTTGGCCGTGGGTCAGGCTTTCCATGACCTGCTGGACGATTATAACCAGAAAAATAATGGAATCAAATAAAATAACTACAACAACTATCAGATTTTTTTTCCTTCGTAGGACACCCCTTGTTGGTTAAGAACTGAAATACTGGGAGGCCACAACTTCAAGCTATATTAATTGAATTTGTACATTAACAAGGAAAAAAAAACTATATCCACTTGATCCAAATTTTAAAAATAAAATATTTTGACATTGTTGTTGTCATCTATGATGTATGTTGGTTATGTTTTATATTATTTCCCTAATAATTAAAGTATTTAGTTGACAATTTTCCGCTTATATATATATGCATTGGTTTCAAAGCTACAAAGGACACGATTTAAAAAAAAAGAGTTTTTACAAATCTTGATAAATTGACTGGTTCATTATCAGGTTCCTTATGGAACTCTCGTCACAAACAGATTATATAATTCGACAGAATTTTAATAAATAATAATGGATAATAATGGACGGTCTATATACATGCAATGTCTAATCGTAGCATCACATTCTATGTATTTTTTTACTCAACATTTGGTACACATAAGTCGTATCGATCGAAGCTCATTGGAATAGGGTACTCTAAACATTTTTTTGTTTTGTTTTACAAAGCGATACTCTAATACCTCTAAAATATTCTAAACTACGAAGAGAGGATATACGCACGATCAATTGGCCTAACTCGCATATGCTGAATCAATTTAACTGTTAGAAGTTTGATATGTCTACACTTCTAATTAACTGTTAAGTGATAAGTCAACAATGCATACGTTTCTATTTGTTGTTCTTCCTGGGTAGAAGTTTGATATGTCTAACACTTCTTAACAGATAGATAGCACTCTTTTATCATCTATCTTAGTCATAAATATTTGAGGGCAACGAAAGGTCGAAGAAATGTGTTCTTAGGTATCCTGAAAGGGCACAAACAATTGACATTTTCTTACTTAATTTTTTTAATGCTCATAATTAGGCAGAAAAAAAGAAGAAGAAGTCATTTTATCCATAAAGTTTAGCTTAATGACTGAGCTATCAAAGCCTTTCGAAAGTTCTGGATTAAAATTCTGGCATATTACATAGTTCAACACAACTTAATTGAAAGTACGTCTATTTTCATAAATAAATAAAAATTTAAAGTACGTATACATATGCGTCATATTTTTATTTAAAATAAAATTATGAGATGTCCCCTAATTGCATCACATTTCGAGTCTTATTTAGATTGAGCGCAGTCATCCTTCTCATATTAAAGTATATAAACCTCACTTATGATACAAATTCGAAATTAGCATATCATTATTTTATAACAAAGATTTCAATTAAAAATGCACCTGTGCTTGCTGACTATTAGCTGAGATAATAACAGGTTGAGATGCATTTCAACGCATCTCGTTGTTCACGTACGTCACTACCCAAAAATATAGGGCAAGAGTTAGGTCATAAAACTAGGGGTGGAAAAAGAAATCCGCCCTTATACAAGATGGTCTATAAATGCGGGTCTTTTTAATCAAGACAATGAGCCGGCCCCCTCACACCCAAATTTGAATAATCCTTTTTATAAATTAAGTTAATTTAAAGTCGTTTGTATAAAAAAAGAATATGTCCTTCATATTTACCCTTCAACAAATGTTACCTCTCCTAGGCAACCTAGACACCCAAACTCAATTGGAATGGGAATCATGCGGACCAAAAAAACAAGGTAGAAAAAGGACTTGCCGTCTCGAGTTACAAAATACAGAGGACCCCTTGCCAGTGCCACTCGTTTTATTAGAGGATTAACCTTTAACCCTTGTCGCTATTAAATTTGTACACCAACCAAATGGTCAAACGAGACCTATCAAATTTTGGCTAAGATTACAAGCACGACCCCATTAATGCCTCAAATGTGAGGAGAAAAAAAAATCAGTCCATATGATATCGTGAGTTGTCACAATCATTTCTTGTTCCTTCCGTTTGAACATTGTCTAATTAATCACATATTAACAAAGAGAATATCAATTATGGATTTTGGCAGTTTTCCATTTTCCTAGATATATATTTCCTTTCACTTTCGTTAGTAAGGCATAGTTCAGTTGGTTGAGTTCTTTCATTTTCATCAACTTGAAGAGAGATTCGAAATCTCCAGACATCCATTGAATATTTGTGTAAACTGTTTTTTTTTCCAATCACTTGTACTAAAATATATATTTTTGTATATATATTTCCTTTCGCTTTCATGCTACTATATTTATATTTAAGCAATTTGAGGGAATCAATGACATTGTGCTGCAAGCTAAAAGGGTTTCATAGTGCATTTCAGCTAAGCCTTGTTGATGGCTGACAAAGCTGAGCTAGACAAACCCTAGGCCTTGTTGGACACTAGCAGTGGCAAGTAGCCACACAAAGCAGAGGAAGGACAATGCCACTTGGAGAGTACTGTCTCTCTCTCTCTCTCTCTCTCTCTCTCTCTCTCTCTCATCATCTGCTGTCCTAGACAGACTCTCCTTTGGCCTTTGGCCTACGGGGATTTGATTGAATTGGCATCTGGTGCCAATTTTGGTAGGCTTTGTACTTTCTATCCACACCACAAGCACAACAATAAAAATTCTAACATTGGTTTGGTGGGCTGTTGATGGTTACAAGAAAGGCTCATTGGGCGGTTACCATTTCCAATACTAGTTGTCGATCGTCTGCCAATATTCTATGGAAAAGGAACATATTCTCATACTCAACTCTCACCATGCACATTCTATGAATAACCAAAAAAGGATTTCGGCATTTTCGTTCCTTTTGAAGCCAAACAATATCTTTGAAAGCAAAGGTTTACATACTACTACTTACAAGGATGCTCCGAATCTTTTCAAGATATATATAGGGGGCAGGCAAGTTTGGGTTCCTAACACGTGTCCTTTGTATATTTAGCTAGAAAAAGTGGGGACAATATCATATGCTATGCCTACTCACGATCACATTGGTACATAATCCGCTGTGATGATCTATGGTTCTTAAAATAAGCTTTTATTCATATCTGTCAGACAGCCAACGAAATTGCTTATCGGTTCTCGAAATTCGCTTTACATATTGAAGATTCTAGAATGAGATTTGAGTAACCTTCAGATTTTATTTCTGATGCACTTTTTGAGGATTGCAATTCTTAATGTCTTTTTCAGATTAAGGAATATAGGAGAAAGGAGTGCTCTATCAGGGGTGGAGTCTTTTTGATCGTTATGCGAGAAGAGTGTAGCTACTACTTGGCTATAAATGCTTGAGCTCTTATATGTTGAGATGCTCGCTAATCCTCTTGATCTTAGTCTTAAGCTTTGATTGTACTACTTACTTTTCAATAATATATATATTATTGCTTTTACTCACAAAAAATAATAATAGTATAGATACGATAAACTTAAAAGATGTAGACTTCTTTAACCAACCCTGCATGAGATCACGAGATGCGATTATCAAAGTGTACTGGACATTTCTTTTTTCAGTCCCATAATGGCGTGTATATATTGGAGTTAGTTGGAAAGCACATGATGAAGTCCCGGCCCAATCGAACTATTTTCATCATTTTATGGATATCCAATTTTCCATATATGTGATAATGCCCACTACTCATGTGAATTATGCTTTGTGTGCACAAATGATGTAAAACAATATCTGAAGAGTTGATTTTTGGCCCAAGGGCTTTTAGGAACCAATGGGATCCCACATTTCCATTGGTTTTCATATAAAGAATTTTGTATAAATACTGTTTCACAAAGTGACACAGGGCTTTAAATGGCATGCAAAAATATTATAAGGTTCTCTTCGGTCTGAAAAATCTTATAAGGTTAAAAACTCAAAATGTTGTAATATAACTCCCAAGGTTTTTGTTTTTTACAATTCAATATTTTTAATTATTGTAATGTATGACAATGGGGATCGAATACGGGTGCAAAGGGACATGCACAATGCCTTTGCCGACTAGCCTAATGTACACGAAAGTAATTGGTTGAAAATATAATTTTTCAACTTTTGAACGTTAAATATGAAGCCCAAATTTTCTTTGCATTGGGCTTCAACATCAAACTACGAAATTGGGCTTCAGATTGAATTCAAAAGTGGCAATCATCCTGAACCATTGACCCTACAAACAATCTTCATATCCATTTCCAGAGACTCTGTAGGAGAATCTTTTGATTTCCCATTTGTATGATGATGATTACATTTTTTGTCTGTCCAAAGAGAATGCAAGTCAGAAAGGCCAATTACATGCGAAAATTGAAGAGAAATCAACAAATATTTGCTAAGAACCTTACCTTGACATTAACAACAGTAAAATAAGGGACTAAATCAGACAGTGGTAATTTAGCATCAATATTACCTACCCTCATGTAATCTTATTCGCCATGGTTTCCCCATGCGTGAGTCATATAGTGCTATGCTGCAATCACTACCCAGAAAAAAAAAAAATCATATATAATTTTCTCTCCTAAATATCATTACAAACAAGGAAAGATGGAATAAAATCATTACAGAAAGCAGGGATTGAAACCAATTATGTCGTTATAGCAAAAGAAACCACCAACTTCCCAAAATGGATGAACTAATTGCCGGTTTGGCACTTTACTACATGTTCACAGCATAGCAGAAAGATATGCAGATTTTGGGTAATATTGGAATTTTCAAATTTCCTTCAAATTCATGGCATATTAGAGGAAGAGAGTACAAGGGGGAAGAGGAACATGTTTCCATAAGAAAAATGGACGCTGACCAGCACACAAGCTGCCCTTTGCAGCTGAACCTTCTTTTACAAGAAACGTTTTTGAAGATGCTATATACTTGAGTCTTTTATCAGTACCATTCCTTATTACACCAAAACAAAAGTAGCTGCAAGCTCAAATTAGAAAGCAATTTATCCAGGACCAAAAACCAATATAAACAAGCACATGGTATGGTATCTAATGTGCTTGATGTACTAGTTTTCATAACTAGATGAGTATCTTATCTACAAGCATCAATGCATACCTTGCTAATGTTGCCAAGATATCTGGCTGTCCAGGATTAAATCGAACAGATACAACTGTGTATGTTCCCCATTCAAAACTCCGCTCTGGTGCAGACCTATGCATCACAAAGTCATTGTCATGGTAAGAGGGATAAACAGTTTTTTTTTACTTAATAGAAGAATAACCAGGGCAGGAACAAAACCTGTTGTGGTTTCATATATCTACTCCAACTCCACCCATAGCAAAACAATCAAAATTCCACTGGTGATCAACTGACCTGAAAATGAGAAAGTAAACCTTAATAGCAGAAACCTTGAAAATCATAACACATATCAAATAACTTGTAAAATTAACTAATTAGTTTCTTCCGAACATAAGTTTCCAATGGCTGCAAATATCATTTATAATTAGCTAGGTAGGTAATATAGAATACGCATGCATTGGAAAGACATATGACAGTATTAGGAAGGCAATACCACAGCAGATTTATTGGATGATATGTAATATACATTTCCATTTAGGAAATGCTATATACATATCCATCCTGGCCACACAGACACACAGAGTACTTCTGCGTATATATCCACCAAGAAAGCACCAAATTTTTTAGTTTTTATTTTTTATTACATCACAGAAAGAGAAAATAACCTGGAAAAGATAAAATGCAGAAGAACACACACTAAATACAATCTTTATGGCCCTGTTCTCAGCCAATCAAGAAAATAAACTGAACCCTAATTAAGAAACGCTTAATTGGGAATTCGAGTTCTGTGTCTTAATTGGGAATTAGGGTTCTTCATCGCAGAACCCTGATTCTTGATTTGGTTTCAGATTAAAAACAACCGTAATTCCCAATGAAGCATGTCTTGATTGAGGATTAGGGTTTAACTCATCGATGAAACGAAATCCCTACAGAAAACCGAACAATTAGGGAGATAATTTACCTCTTCAATCCAGCAAAAAAAACCTTAAAAGTACGGAATAGGAATGGGAGGTTTAAACCAGGAGGACCTCCTACAACCACTGATACCATATTAGATTACCACTTGACCCCAAAAGTTTAAGCTGTTAGAGAATGACTCGATAATGTATATCAAAATAACAAAAACCCTTGTTTTCACTTCTGGCTGTCAACACCCTAACCATGTTAGAATCCGTGGCAAATAATTCTTTCAAAGACAATGCACCTCCAAGGTATAGCAGCACTACCAATTGCCATATTGTAATGTCTCCCAACATGCTAACATGATTTCCGAAAAAAGAGTTTCAAAAGAGAAACTCCATCTAAGAGGATTCTAATAGCAAGCAGTATGGAACCAACAAGTTAGGCTACATGTCGCCTGCTCTCTTTTCCAATTATCAACCATCTTCCTGATAGCAAATACTACAAACATCAATTTCTGTACACTTGAGCATCAAACTATGTTTAAATCCTCATTCTTATGCCTACCAATAGTCTCGACAAGAACACAGCCCATTCTTAAAATGGTGAAAACGAGTAGCATCTCTCACAATGATTTCTCTGCCCACAAGCTTGGATATAAATTTGATGGCAGAATGACAGTCATTACAAACTCTGAGGTTCTTCATGATCCTCAGTGTAGTGTTCTCTGGAGTATTTATTAGCCCAAAAGCAATGGCAAGTTTCTCACTGTGATATTTAAGCATCTTCTCCTTTGCTTCTTCGCTAACGTCATGCAATACTGATTCAGTGTCAGGAATAAAGCCAATATTTTTGATCTCTTTCCATATCTTTTCCATCATCTTGTAGATTGCATCTCTCTGTGCGTGACCTCCATCTTCAACCCCAAACACATGGACTTTGTTTTGAATCTGAATCCAACTAAATCCTTGTTCTTTCTTCACTCTCCTATCCTTCATTGACTTTCTAACTTGTGCAGCATCTGCCCATCTTCCACAAGCTGAATACAAATTAGCAAGGGATGAGTAGGCCCCACTGTTGTCTGGATCTATAAGCAGCAATCTTTCTGCTGCAACCTCTGCCAGATCAACATTTTTATGAACCTTACAAGAAGATAAAAGTGAACCCCAAGCTATAACATCTGGCTCAATTGGCATACTTTGTGTAAAATTGAACGCTTCTTGAAGCAATCCAGCACGCCCAAGCAGATCAATCATGCATGCATAATGGATATGGGTGGGTTCAATTTTGTGTACGTTCCTCATCAAATTATAGTAGCTCCTGCCCTGTTCCACCAGTCCCACATGTATACAGGCAGAAAGCACGCCAACATATGTTATATGGTCAGGCTTAATACCAAGTGACAGCATCTTCTCAAAAAGTTCAATGGCTTCTTCCCCGAGACCATGTTGGGCCAGGGCTATAATCATGGAAGTCCAAGAAACAGTATCTCTGTTCCAGTGAACCAAATTGAATACTTGCTTTGCACCACTGATGCTTCCAGCTTTGGAATACATTGAAATTAGAGCATTGCTCACAGAAACTGAGTACACTTCCCCTGACCTCATGGCACTTGCATGAATTTGTTTACCATAGTCTAAAGAAGCCACGCTTGAACTGACACTTAACATAGCTGCTAAGGTGTAGCTGTTTGGTCTGGGGCCTTCATTTATCATCTTCCTGAAGAGCTCCAAAGCATCATCATTCAACCCATTTTGCACATAACCAACAATCATTGCTGTCCATGCAACCACGTCGCTGTCTCTCAATGAATCAAATATCTGTCTGGCTGGGTTTATATCCCCAAGCTTTATGTATCCATCCAATAGGGCAGTAAAAGCTATAACATTGAGGTCTGAAGTCACACATTGCTCTAAAACCTTTTGAGCAATTTCCAACCCACCAGACTTAGCATACATTGAGATCAAAGCATTTTTCACTGCTTGGGATGTGTCAAGCTCAGCTGTTATAATAAGAGCATGGATTTGTCTCCCGATTTCCAACTTCTCAAGGTTAGCACAAGCTGACAAAACACTTGACAAAGTGAACTTGTCGGGCTTTAGAAAAGAATCCTTGAGCATACTTGAGAAGATAGTCAGTGCCTCCATATCAAGCCCATGCTGATTGTATCCTGCAATTATTGAATTCCAAGAAACGACGTCGCGTTCTGTCATTTGCTTAAACTGAACAAGAGCAAGGTCAGCACGACCACATTGCATATGCAAATAAATCATAGCATTCCAGCTCGATGTGTTTTTCAATCTTATCCTGTCAAAAACAATCTTTGCTGTCCTTGGATCACCAGATTTTGCATACATGTTTAGAAGACAGTTTGCAACAGAAACATAACTACCAACAGCAAGTTTAACAACAAACGAATGAACCTTCCTACCAACATCCAAAGCCTTGACAGCAGCACATGCGGAAAGAATATTAGTAATCGTGAACTGGGTCACCGTAACTCCATCTGAAATCATATCTACAAACATCTGAATCGCATTACCAAAACGACCCATCTGATTGTAACCCACGATCATGGAAGTCCATGAAACAGAGTCGCGTTCAGGCATTTCATTAAAAACTCTAAGTGCTGCATCAAATTTTCCCTGCTTTGCATAAGCAGAGAGAATCGCATTCCAGGAAAGTGTATTCCTCACAGGCATTTCCTCAAGCACACGGTGAGCATCCAAAGAATACCCAGTTTTCACGTACATGTTCATAAGGTTATTCATTAAGAACACTCCGAAGTGAAGCCCGGATTTGATGATTTGGGCATGGATTGATTTCCCAGAAAATAAGTCTCTCTTTCTGAGGCATGCTTGTAGGTGAAATGCGTAGGAATCCGAAGAAGTGGCAAGGGAGGGCGGCTTTAGGGTCTCCATTGGAATTAGACACTAACGTGAAGTACCAACAAGTTAAACAAAAATAAAATTAAAAAAAAGGGACCAATTGTAACCAAGTGGCCAAGAAGAATTAGCTGATGAAAATGTGGTTATGGTATCTTTAATTCGAGCCACCAAGTATGGCAATGAGGGAATAGTGTTTGAATTGCCACTGAATTCTAACGGGGTTGGATCAAATCAACATAAACAACAATTACCACCTTCAAGTGAGGGGAAGTGAGAGATATAGAAGAAAGAGGGAAAGACAGCAAGAGAGGGAGCGAAACAAAGAAGAGGGCTATCGGTGAACAGGGGAGGGAGGGGGTGAGGGGCCTATGGGGTGAGATTGGGTGGCTGCTAGGTTTTACTTTTAATCCTTGTAGTTTGATGAAATTTCTACTTTCGTCCATATGGTTTCAATTATGACAATTTAATCATTTTAGTTTGATTTCATTGCAATTTAAAGACACGTCCAAATTTCCGTCTAATTTCTTGATGAAATAAAAATGTGTCTCTTATGTTACCTGGAGGGGTATTTAGGAAGGAATTAAATGAGAATTTGGATGTGTCCTTGAATTGTGATAGAATCAAACTACATGAGTTAAATTGACAAAATTAAAACTAGATAGACCAAAGTGAAAAAATCGGCAAACTATAGGAATCAAAAGTAATTGTTTCTCATATTTTTATTATGAGGAATGTTATCTACCTTTCCCATTTACCTTCCCCAATTTGTCTTTCCCATTCTTTTGTTTATTTTTTTGTTCGAAAATGAATGACGCCAACTACATAAACAAAGTAAGCTGCAAAGAAGCAAATAAACAAAGACGCCACCCACAATAAGGCTACAACGTCCAATCTTGCAGACTGCAAGCAAGCAACTAAGAAGGGGGGCAAGGGAGACCATCATTGTTGAGAACATGCACTAGCGAAGATAGTGGTCTATTGAACCAGGTCACAGGGTTCATCCTCGCACTTGCCAGAGACGCAGTGTGATCTGCTACCACATTAGCTGTTCTTAGACACCAAGCCCAGCTAGTATCAACAAAATTTGGATGGCCAAGCTGCTCCTTTATCTTACAGAGGAAAGGATACAGCTCCCACAGTCATCTCGAAATGTTTCATTGCACTCCACGAATCACTTCTCTACAATCCATCTCAAACTGAATTTGACGAAATTGATGCTCAATAGCAAAGAAACACGCTTCTACAGCAGCTAACGCTTTCGCTTCCAACGCCGAATTTGCCAAACAGGGACACACCTTGGCTGCAATAAAAGATCCCAGATGATTTCTAGCAATTAAACCAATGCCACCTCGTTGAGAATCTGCATACCAGGCTGCATCAATGTTTATTTTTATTTTTGAGGCAGAAGGGGGGCACCAAGTACAAATTCTCTACTCTGGAGGGGTGGAAGGCCTTCTAGTTGCCACTATGTGAGCTTTTGCTCTCAAAAAATTAGAGATAGCAGAAGAGGATGCAATCACAGTCGCCTTCGGGGATGGACTATAGCCTTCCATGGCCGCTTTACAGCGGGACTTCCATATATTCCAGCAAGTGAAGGCCAAAGATGATGTTATTCGGGCTCTATCCACCTTGCTCAACCCATCATGAAAGAGAATATCATGCAACCACCCATTCAAAGTTGTGATTTCATTTCTGCAGATTCGAATGTTTAGGCTACTACCAAACCAAACTGGATCAACCCATGGACAAATAAGCAAGACGTGTTCCACATATTCCACTCCAGAGCTGCAAAGGCTACAAGTAGGTGAATTAATGGATTTCCTTTCAAAAAGGCTCTCATTTGCTGCTAGACTATTCCTCAAAGCACGCTAGAGGAAATTTCGAATCTTAGGAGGACAATCAAATTTCCAAATAAGTTTCCACATCCTAGGATCAATGGAAGAGGAAGAAGAGGCGCTAGCACGACCCCCTCTAGTGGAGCACCCATGCAGCCAATGATAACCTGACTTTACAGTGTACTTCCTCGATTTCTCCCACGGCCAAATCAATCTATCACTAGCCGCAGCAGACCCAATCGGGACCGTGACAATAGCCGCAGCTTCCTCTTCACTTATCAACCTCCTAATAGAATCCAAATTCCAGGTGTTAGTACATATGTCCATTATAGCAGCAACCTTTAAATTTGGATCAAAATCAGAAGGGGATGTACAATGGGGATGCAAATTTGGAAGAGACGGGACCCAACGATCAATCCACACCCTGGTTTTGGACCCATCCGCAGTTTTCCACTGAGCACCATTAAAAACGAGGTCACGGGCATCAAGCAAACTCGACTAAGCCCAAGAAGCTCGGCTGCCCTTTTGAGCCTTCATGAAGGTGGAATGGGGAAAATATATGCTCTTAAGAATTTTTGACCACCACACATCCAGTTCGGTGAGGAGACGCTAACACTGCTTGGCTAGGAGGGAAAGGTTGAACTCTTGAAAGTTCCTGAAGCCAATTCCCTCATTTTTCTTCGCTAAACTCAGCTTCTCCCAACTAACCCATTGGATTTTCCTCTTCTGCTCCCTTTGACCCCACCAGAAGTTGGCCATAATGGAATTAAACTCATTACACAGGGAGTTAGGAATGCGAAAAATGCTCATGGGATAGGCTAGAATAGCCCGGACCATAGCCTTCAGCAAGACCTCTTTACCTCCAACTATAGACTTTCTTGCAAATCCTTTCCTTGATATACATCAGGGCATCTTTCTTTGCTCTTCCCCATAGAGTAGGAATACCAAGGTATTTTCCGGGATCTTCGACATCTCTAATTCTCAGAGAGCTTTCAATTCCCCTCATGTTTACTTCATGGGTATTTGGACTAAAGAACATGCATGATTTTGAGAAGTTTACGAGCTGGCTAGAGGCTTCACAGAAATCATTAAGAAGATTGACAAGATGGTCACAATAAGGCTTAGTGGCTTTAAGGAACACCAACGTATCACAGCAAATAAGATGTGAAAAATTGAAGGATCCCTATGGCCAAATTAATGCCCTGTAAAACATTGGAATCAACTGCTTTGGATATCATTTGGGAGAAGACATCACTTACAAAGAGAAACATATATGGAGAGATAGGATCTCCTTTCCGAATACATCTTGAAGGTTTGAACCGCCTCCTCGATTGACTATTAATAATAATTGCAAAGACTACAGATTTGACACATCCCATTACAAAACTTATCCATCTTTCCACAAAACCCACCCTCCTCATCACCTCTACTAAAAAATCCCACTCCACCATGTCATAGGCTTTATTCATATCCAGCTTAGATCCCTCTATGCTCTGTCATGTCGTCTGACCCCAATCTGACTTGTTAGTTGTTGGGAAGCAATACCCACATCATTTCAATTTCACTCGCCGTCACGCGCTCCATCCTCTTCCTATCTGGCCCTCCTATTGACTGTAGCTGCTCTCATCCGTTCACATGTGATGGTGTTTCTCAATTTTGGCTAGTAGAATTCTCGGATAATTGTAGCGCGGGTCCAGTTACCATAAGCAGCAGTGCCCTCTAGGAGTGCTTCAAACTGGCATTCATTCGACCAGTGCCCGATTCTCCAGCATTAGTAGCATAAATCCCCTAATCTATCAAACTGAAGCTCCACCCAAGTTTATGAACCATCTGCCCTTGGCAGCCAGAAGCCAATAGGGAGAGGGTTTGTGGTATCTATCCAGACTCGAAATCTAAGAAAACCTCTAGCCTGGTTTGGGTTTTCGTACTCGATCATATCTCTAATCTTATCCCATATCTTGAACATGTTGTCCTCATGGCACAGATTAAAGGGTTGATTTTGTGGCCCATTTAAACAAACTCATATCTTGGTTGGTGAGGTTCTTAAAGAGGGTAGAGTTAAATGAGGTTGTTAGGGGGAATGAGTTCCAAATTGAAAAGTTATCTTCAAAACTAGATCTACAGGGGCAGTTTCCATTAATACAAATTAAAGCTCAAAAAAACTTTGGGTACCCTCTTCTCCCTCCCCGAAACCCCCAACTAGAAACACAATTAGAAAGAATTTGAGCTCTCTTCCTCCTCATGTAGAATTCGAGTTCTCGTTGCTAGAAACTCAATTAGAAAGAAATTGAAGAACTGATTTTAAGAATTAGACTTACTAGGATAGCCCTTGGCCTGAAATCAAGAGGAGGAGGCAGCATGTGCACACTTGGAACTTGGATAGGATTTTGAGAGTTTAAAAAAAAAATTAAAAGTTGAGTCTGAAATTCTTAAAGAGAGAAACAGCAAAATGAGAGTGACCTTCAGAGCTATAGAATTCTTAGTAGTTTTATAGATTATATATGTATCTCCCTAATTGTAAGGCAATAAAATAAATTTAAACATTCATTAAAGATGAAGTAGACAAACCATAGCCATAGGCCTTAAACCCACATGAGGCGGCGGCACGTGCCCACCTAGTTGGATAAGATTGTGATAGTTGAGAGCATCCTGTGACAAAATAATTAAAAGCCTATGAAATTCTGACATTATTGTGGAAATGGGACAAATGTCCTAAAATATAGGAAAATTACTGACCACCCAAGAATGAGGAATTTCCAGAGCTGATTGCAAATGAGATGCAAGATCTCTAAGACGAGACACCACGAAGAAATTAGATTTTGAGCAGTTACCCACTGAGTTGAGGAGTAAATGTTCAAATCAAAGCTAGTATTAAACACTCCGACTCCCATAGACAGCTACCTTTTAGAATTTATGACCACCACAAAAGGTGGAGAGAGCTCTCATAGTAGAGAGAGGGAACTCTCATAGTGGAGAGAGTTCCCATTCTTTTGTTGATAGGATAAAACAGACAATTAATGTTTTAAGCACAAAAGAGATCATTCTTCCACATATACCCTTAATAAATCTAACATCCAAAAATTAAAATAAATCAATAAAACCCTACTTTTCTTGTCCATCTATTTAACACCTACTTAACACTGTTAAGTTAAATAAAATTAGAAAGAAATAATACAAAAAAATAAATCAAAATCAAGTAACCCAATAACAACAACCACTCCCAACTCGACATCAACCTTTCCTCACCATTGGGTTATTGGGTTCTTTGTCTTTCATTATTGTTTTAGTTTTTGTTATTTTATTTATACTTAACAGTATTAAGTGATAAACACTAAAAATATCCTATTCGAGTTTTGCTTTTTTATAAACAAGCCAAAAACCCTAGCTCGCCACCCTTCTGCGCCACACGAAAGGGGCAAGGAGGTGGCCTCGACCTCTCCTCCCCTAACCCCCAATCTCGCCCTTATCTTCCTTATTTCTCTCTCTCTCTCTCTCTCTCTCTCTCTCTCTCTCTCTGTTTGTATCCTTTTTTTTTCTTCTCCTCTTTCCTTCCCTTTCATTTATCGTGGATCTTGGTTTTATTTTGTTGTTTTTGTTGTTTCTAGCTGCAGGTTTGGTTGCAGATTTTTTTGATTTGGGTATTTTTTGCTTGGTTGTAATAAGAGTTACCGATGGTGCTATCTGTTCCGGCGGAGCCAGTGACATTGACATAAGTAGAGGTAGTAACAGTTGCTATGTTGGTTTACATGTGATGTGGAAACAGACAATGCGAAACACAATTGTCGCCATGATTTAGTTGCCGTTTTTGGCCAACATATATAGGGTTTTCGCTCCAGTTTAGTGTTTGGAGTTACAATAATGAAAGTTACCAGTTTGTGTGGGTTGGGGTTTAGCTAGTGCGGCATTAAGGGTTTAGCTGGTATGGCATCATGAATTTCTTCGGTTGCTAGAGAGGATGTGGAGCGGTGTTCATGTTTCTTGTTTTAAGTCTATTACTCATTAGGAGTTTGCTGTGTTTTGTATTCTAGGTTTCGGCTACAATACAGATCTGTTGTTGCGCGATGAAGATGTATAGTTAGTCTGAGTACGAGTCATTCGAGATTCTGAATCAGGAGGTTGACTATTTGTTGGTGTAGGGGTTTTTTTATTCCGGCAACTTCAGATGGGTCTGGGCTGCTGTAAAGATAGTGGATGATGTCGCCCCTTTTGCCTAAGTTCAAGAATCAAACCCCAAAACACTCCAAAAGTTTGTGGATCCTTAGGAAGTGCCTTGGTCTCTTTCACCAGCAAGATTGATAGTTGTGACAAATTAAGATTATTGCTTGGCCTGAGAAGCTTGTGGCATGGGAGCTAAATCTTCATGAGTTTAGCAATAGAGAGAAAAAGAGAGAGATAGAGAAGCCTAAATTTATTAGGAAAACAGAGACTTAGAAGAATGGGAAAGGAATATGGGGAGATTTTATGAAGGAAGAGAGATGGAATAGAGGGATTAGGAGGCTTGAGTTGGTTTTCCAGTAGCTTGAGGGATTGCTTGCTCACTCTGGATGAGTTGAGTCGATGGGTAGGAGATGCCCCTTTTCATAGGCGCTGAAAGCTCCTTATTCCGAGGAAACTCTAGCTGGTTCTCCCCAATATTGCTAATC
Organism: Prunus avium; assembly: GCF_965620075.1. Lineage (NCBI taxonomy): Eukaryota > Viridiplantae > Streptophyta > Magnoliopsida > Rosales > Rosaceae > Prunus > Prunus avium. The sequence continues at coordinate 29,553,246 of NC_142286.1, forward strand.
TTCTTCTTCCTTTTCCTGTCGCTTCCTCCAATTCAATCCTTTTAAGTGAAACTTGCTCAATCCAAACACGTTGGGACAAGATTTCTTGGAGCTCTAAACCCATCTTGCAGTTGTTCCTTGCAAAACCTTCCATCCTTGGCAACGCTCCTCTCCATTTCCCTTTTCTTTTCTTACATAATCTTGTAGAAGGAAAGAATGGGTAAATAAGCTAGTCTAGAAGACGTTTAATCTCTAACGGCTCATGTATCAATGGGAACACACTTGTTAGAGCATGGTTTAGTTTTAATTGGCTGGTTTGATCTTAGTTTGGTTTTAATAGGGATGTTTGGAATTTATTCTATCTCTAGCCTGCTTACCCATGTGATTGGGCTCAAGAAATGGGCCTGGGTTTTGGTGCTTCCAAGTAGCCCAAAGCCTCCATTCCTTGAACCATCAATGAGCCTCATAAACACTCGTAACCATCCATACCACAACCCGCTCAGTAAGCCTTATGCATTCACGTGGCTTGGGCCCACTTAAGCTTGTCGGGTGGTTTGGCACCAAAATAGAGGTTTTCGCTTGGCATTGTGCGTTATTTGCGTGCTTATGCTCGGGCTTTGTCGTATTGCAATGGACTATGGCGGGCTAGGTGATGCTTGATAAGACAATGGGCGTTGTTTCATAGAACATGTACATCTTTACGGGCTTGTTGCAACCTCCCTAGGTGTCGGGTTGCGTATTTGCTTGGCGTGGCACGTGGACTGCAGCTTGTGTAAGCACATACGACAAATCCTCGAATACCCCAATCGGGGCTTCTTTCTCAGTGAAGTGTTGCATTGGGCTTGAAATACATTGGGGTCGTCCTTTGGATTTTTTGGGCTTTAATAGTTGGTTTGGGCATAATTCTCTCAGATCAAATCAACATGTTGTTGTGTTTGATCACTCGAGATTTTGTACCCATTTTGCCTCTTTTGTGGCTTTATACTATAATATTTTTCATCAATAATTACTATCACTTTTTCTATAAAAAAAATCTTAAGTGATTTTTTTAATTGCTCCAAATGAAACCCCAAGGAACTTTTGGAAGGAAACATGCATCTAATACTTAGGAAATGAACTTTAGCCACAACCTATACAACAAAAACATTCTAAATGGCGGATTCATTTTGTTTATACTAGTTGAGCTAAACCTTTTTCATTTTAAACCAAGTATCTTAGCCTAGTATATTTGAACACAAATAGAAAAGGAAAAAAAGGAATAGATCTTTACCCTTGATGACCTTTTCTTGATTTCTCAAGAATGAACACCTTTGTTGGTAAAGACCTTTTCTTTCTCTTAATTTTGACTCCTTCACCCTAAGGCTCCAAGATTGGAGTCCTCTACCTCACCACACCAAATGCTCCTAGAGATGAAGAGAAGATAATCAACAAGTATGGATGTTAGTCTACTTCTTGATTGGACCAATTTTTGGTTTATGGAAGATGAGATACAAAGATGATCACTCATTAACCAATGTAGGAAACCAAAAACCTTAGCTAGGTTTTCTCTAACACTTAGCTTATATAGGACAACACAAAAGGCAATTGGGTAGGTATTTGGGGCTCCATTTGATCCATGGGTCATGTCATCTTATGCCACTTATCCCTTGGGCCTAATAGCTTTTTGGGCTATTTTCTCAATTTCCTTTTAAATCATATTTAAAAGCCCAATCCAATATTTCTATATGTCAATATTAATTCCATAATTAATCTTTTAATTATAATTTAACTATTAAATTATAATTATAGTCTTACTTAATTGACCCGGTCAAACTATTTGACTTTGGTCAATTGCTCCAGTCAACATGTTGATTTTTGACCGTTGACTTTGACATTTGATTATCAACCATTGACTTGTGTCTCCTCATTTCATTTCTCCTCATTTGTACTTTTAATCACATTCTTTGAGTGTGCAGATCCGTAGGTTCCTTTTAGTAAGATAGTGGGTTGACTCAACTCCTCAGAGATGATATACGAATTAAATTTCACAATTAAATTCTTCATACTAATAAAGGTTAATTGAAACCTTTTAGGACATCCATAAACCATGGTTGTCGCCTAGCAGCAAGTCACGGTTATTCAAGCTAAATGAGAGGTTGTGAAAGAACCTATTCAAATTGGAATGACCGTGCAAGTGAATCTTTCTCTTATGTCAATACTCCTTATTCACATTATTAGATCATGGAATCTGATTGTCAATATCCTAATGTGAATCATTCCTTTTATATGATTATCTTGGTAAGATTTGAAAACTTCTTCTTTCAAGTCTTATCCACTAGTCTGCGCAGAAATTTGGCCAATCATATCTTGGAGTATTTTCTCTCCTTTACTGAGAGTAGAGATTCCTTGTTGTACATTCATTTGCTTCCATGACTCTATTGAGAATCATGATGAGCACCTTTAAGATATGTCTAATTCAACATGATCGTATAGTGCCCTCAAAGATTAACAACATAGCCACAAAACATCTATGATGCCTCAGGTCTAAGGATTAGTTTGCACCATTGCAATTTATGAGTTCTAGCTTGACATGTGAGTAAAGACTTCCATGCTGTAACTCATGTGTTAGATCGCGTTCAGTGTACTTGTTCTTCTACAAGCACCTGCACACATATCGATGTGTCTCCACACTTAATGATTTGAGACCTTGTCATTTCTTACATATAGAGACGATACTGTGTGTACTGGTCTTTGCGGAATATTGACACCCAATTAATATTCCTATGACCAGGAACACATTCAGGATTTAGGGATGATGAGAAGTCTCCATGTATGCAATCTCATTACATAGCTCTCATATACACTTGTGTATTCCTTGGACTATGGTTGTTCTACATATTGAAATATAATATAGGATGATTTGTATAAAACAACATTTCTTACCCATTGATAACATAATATGTCTTTCATAAAAAATGTCCTTAACTCTAACTATTATATAATTAGTTGGCTTTAAGGGCATATTTCTAACACTTTCTCTAAAAAAGTCCTCATGAACTTAGCTCTCTCCGTTGTTGTTAAGCTCATAATTTCATACATATACATGCCCAATTTACTTACTTCTTTTGCTTAGTTCCTATAATTCTAAGTTATTTCCCTCCCTTTGTGTGTTTTGTAGGCCAATAGAGCAAGAGAGCATAATTCATGCAATTCAAGCATGTTAAGGCCTAATTTGGATGAATGGAAGAAGAGCTTAAAAGACAAACTCATTTTGGCTACAGCCCCCTGCGAGTCCAGTTCCGTAGGTCATATTGCAAGCTTTGTTTCAGCAACCTACACAGCTCGGATGAGGCAGCATTCTTCATGAAAGTTGTTCCAATGGGTGTGTACTATAACATATCCAAAATTCAGCCCCATTGGATAAATATGGAGTCTGTTACCTAGCAAACACAGAATCATGCTCAGGATGGATCTTATCAGCGCGGAAAATGAGTTAGCAATTTGTTTCGGCCTTAACTTCGTCCTCCGACCTTGGATTGGCCCAAATAATATATGGCTGGAAAGAAGACATTCTGAACTTCAATTTCGAGTGCTTAAAGTCCTAATTTGATTAAGAGAAGCCCAAGTTGTAAGCCCTTGAAGTTGCTGGTTATGCTGACCTCAGCATGTGCTGGTTGGATGCTTGGTCATGGTGAGCTAGGTATGAGCTATCATTTCTGGTTGGAAGCTTGGTCATGGTGACATGAAGATGAGCTAGGGCTGCTGGTGGGATCTATTGGTGAAGTGCATCAACCAATTCAGATTTTATAATGCAAGTGTTGTATGCATTAGTGAAGTGCATCAACCAATTCAGATTTTATAATGCAAGTGTTGTATGCATTAGTGAAGTGCATCAACCAATTCATCTTTTATAATGCAAGTGTTGTATGCATTAGCCATATTGAATTCAGATTTGTCACTCCCCTCTCCCTATAAATACCACATCCATTCCACATTCAAGACACAACAAATCCTGAGATTCACAACCCCCACAATTCACTCCAACCATCCTCAAACACTCTCAAAATCCCAAACACTCCAACAATCACCAAAACAACTCCAGCAAACCTCTCTTCCATTTCCCTACGAATTTCATCTTCCTTAGCCATCACCACTCACTCAAACTCATCCCAAATCACCTCCATATCCTTCATACATCTTTCTAGAAGTGGGGAAGCTCTTGGAGAAGCATTAGAAGTGGAGAAGCACTTGGAGAAGCCTTGGACACCACAAGAACTTCAGAAAAAGGGTTTTTCTACTCTTATTGCATTCATTATGTTTTCTCATTTCTGTTCAAGTCTCTTTTCCATTATGAGTAGCTAAATCCATAACTAGGGCTTCGATGTAACCTAACATGAATATTCTGGGTTTATAAGTTTGGAGTTTCAAGTTTGATTCATGATTCATGTTCTTATTCATTATGCTTATAAGTTAACATGCTTGTTTGAATGATTGATCACCATTAAAACTTGTTTGTTAACTATCTTGGTTTGAATTAAGAGTATACACCATGCTTTAATTCGAATTGAACTATGAATAGGAAGAGTATGTATGGACATTCGACAACAGGGATTAGATACATACTTGGTTGTTTAAAATGTTCTTCTATGCTTAATGGGTTCCTAATGCTTAATTTTAGGTTAGACAACAAATGATCAAATTAGGGAATTAGGAACACAAGGTTAGGACCAAACACCATGGCCTAATCATACTTTAGCTAGAATCAATCTTTGAATCTGAATTAGACTTGTTACTTGAATCTTTATAACCCAGAATTGAATTGTTATGGTGATTCGAATGCCCTAGTCTCAAAATCTGTTTTCCAACTCTTAAAACCACTCTTTGTTACATTTGTTTACTTGTTTTTGTTTGCAATTTCATTTTGCTTCTTTTGTTCAACAATCACAACCACTCTTGTTTTAAATTCTGTTTTAGACATAACCTCCTACTTTCTTGAATTTGGTAATCTAAGTACATAACTAGTTTTAACTTCTCAGTCTTCGTGGGTACGACCTCGTACTTGTCTTGCTATACTACTAATTGCCCCGTACAATTGCGAGTTAACATAATATTAACAACAGTTGTCCCCCTTTGAGAGTGGTCGCCTCCTTCCCCACCGTCCTCTACCCTTTCCTACCCCCTCTCCTCTCCTTTTCAAACTTTCCCTACCCTCCCCTCTTCACCCCTCCTCTTTCTCCCCTCATCTCCTTCAAGTTCCTTTCTTCTCTTTCGGAGTTGTTTACTAGTTTTTTTTGGCTGGATTTTTTGCTTTGCTATACTGGCGAGGACGTAATTGTCTAAGGTTTAGGCAGCTCTTGTGTTTACAAATTCAATTTAATTGTAATAATTTAATCAAGCATTTATTGGGATGATTGAATAAATTGACCCTTGATGCATATTATATGGGAATATTATCCCATGTTAGTTCAGACTGTGTTTTTTTTTTCTTGTTATACTTTGGACGATGTTTAGGGGGGTGTATTCAATTGGGATTTTAAAAAATTATTTTGGGATAAATAAGTCATGTGTTATGCAATTAAGACTTTAAAATAATCTAAACAAGTCTTGTGGTATTCCATTAAGACTATTAGGATTTTAAAAAGAGAGTGACCAAATCTAGTGGTATTCAATGAAGACTTTAAACAAATAACAAAAAGTTTTATAGTATTCAAAAACTTGCTAATTTCGAAGGATTTTTTAAATGTGAGATTGTATGAGATTTTTTAGTGGGAGGTATAAATACTAAACCCTATTTCAATTTGAACATGGCATGTGTTTAAATTTGAGGAGGTCATCAAATAGAGGGAGAAAAGATATAGACGACAAAGCAGGGGAAGTAGTACAAGGATTAATGTGAATGACTAATCTATTACACTATGCAAATAGGGAAGATGATGAATAGTTAAATCCATATGATCCTTCCAAATCTAATAAATCTTATTATATAAATCTTTTAAAATAGAAAAGTGGAAAATCTTGATTATAGAAATTCATAAATAAAATCCTATAAGTCATTACATTCTGCTTAAATTTACTAGACTTTTTTTAATCCTAAAATAGTCTTTTAAAATCTCAATTGAATAGTGATAAGTTCGTAATTTCACACATTTGCATGCCTTCGTTACTTAGTAATTTTGTTTAGTTTCTCTTTATTTCGAGTCACTTACCTATGTTTGTGTGTTCTGTAGGTTAAGGCAGCGAGAGATCACATTTGTTACAATCCATGCATGTTAAGGGCTGATTGGCACAAGAGGAAGATAAGCTTAAAGACAGACCCAATTTGGGCCACACTCCTTGTCAGTCCAATTTCGTAGGTCATCTTGCAAGCCTCATTTCAGCAACGTACACAACTCGGATGAGGAGACATGATTAGTTCATAATTTTCATTGAGCTCTAGGTACCACTTGAGGCATTTGAAGCAAAATGGTGCAAAAACGTGCAAAAACTGGAGACTGAGTTAGAAATTCATTTCGGACTTATCTTCTTTATCCGAGCTTGGATTGGGCCAATGCTTGTGTGGTTGGATCAGAGACATTCTAAACTTCAAATTGGACATCTTAAAGTCATCTTTTGATTCAACCAAGCCCAATTCGTGAGCCCATGAAAATACACATCATGCTGACATGAGAATGAGCTGATGGATGCTTGGTCATGGTGAGCTAGTCATGAGCTATTGGTTTCTGGATGGAAGCTTGGTCATGCTGACATGAAGATGTGCTATGGCTGCTGGTGGGATTTATTGGTGAAGTACAGCAACCAATTCTGATTTTCTAAATACAAGTGTTGTATGCATTAGCCATATTGAATTCAGATTTATCACTCCCCTCTCCCTATAAATACCACTTCCATTCCACATTCAAAACACACACATTCACTTCATCCATTACTCCCATACACACATTCAGATTCACCACAAAGAGAGAAGAGCGATAGCTGCAAAGGAGGGAGAGCTTGGAGCTGTCCTGGGAACTACCTTGGTGCCACCAACTAGTTCTTCTATTCTCTTTATTCTATCTATGTATATCTTATTTTCTGTATTCATAGTTATGTTTAACTAATCCATTTAGTTAGGGCTTAGGATGAAGCCCTAGTCATGAATATTCAATGTTATGGATGATTTCATAGTTAATTGATTTCCTTGCTTTCATTGCCAAGTTGTTAATCTCCAGCTTATTATGTGCTTGATGTATGTTTTCTTGGAGTAGCTACCTAGGATTTTATGCATCTAGCACATGTTGGGAAGGGGTTTAGATTCACCAATTCTACTCTCCTTTCACAAGCAACACATGAATGGCCTAAGAATCATTCAAGGGGTTAATAACCATAGGTTGACTAGGACAGATACCATGTTCTAGGACTTGTGTGATTATCATATTCTCAAGGAACTTAATGACTCTTGTATGCTTTATTCTAAGTAGATACCATGCTTAGGTTGCGTATTAGAGATCACGTGTTGTGTAGATACCATGCACAATCACATGCCTTATGAGAATCATGCATCCTGCACCTAGATACCATAGGCTTGTATGCGATAATTTATTGTTGATGAGCTCGAGTCAATTTCTATGCATTCATAACTTGGATAGGAACACTAGTGGTAGATTCCAAGGCTCTAACATTTCTCAATCATTGTTTCACAACTTGTTGATTGCTGCCATTGTTACTTTCCAGCACTTTCATTTCATTCTCTTGTTTCCATTTCAACAACAAAACCCCCCATTTCGAGTGCGTGTGTGGTGCTAGGATTCTGTCCTAGACCTTGCCATTTGTTAGTTAGTTAGTTTCTTTGTTTTTTGTTTTTTCATCATTCTAAGTAGTTTAACTTGTAACCACGTTACCATTCTCCGTGGGATCGACCTCATATTTACATAAGCTATACTATTAACGGTTCGTGCACTTGCGAGAATTGAAGTTGCTATTTTTAATAACTCATTTTAGTTGTTAGGAATAGGCTCAACAAATAGCCAATGAGTTCCCACCACAGTGGTGGTGGCTTCCCCCTTCCCCCCATCACACCCCAGTTCAAACCCCAAGGTCGAACTCCAATGTAAACTCCAATGTAACAAAAAGAAATCCCAATTGAATACACCCGCCTTAGATCCAAGGCCACGAACCCTGAGTTTTATTTTATTTTTATTGTTACTTAATTTGATTGTAATAGTTGAGTCCAGTTTTTCTTACAAAAGACAACAATGCATGTCCATTACAATTTACATGGAGTTTTTCTATTAAAAAAATGAATCTATCAGGAATAAGGAGGTGCCCTTTTTAATTTGTTGGATGAAGTTTTAAACAATTACTTTTTTTTTAAATCAGAGTGAAACTTCGTACTTGAGACCTTTTTAATTGGTAAAAGAAATATTAGACCGAGAATTTAGTATGTTCTCGACAATTAAGAGCATGCAAAAGAATGTATTTCATAAAATTATTTTAAAAAGTTACAACGAAGTGGGAATTAAGAAACGATAGTTTACTAGTTTTGTAGAGCCGCCAAAAGTTTCTGCTTGATAGTTTTGTTTGAAATGACTTTGAAATACAATTTTGAATGATTGTCTCCAAAAAGTTCTAGTTCTTGTAACGGGATGTTTAATTTTTTTTTTTTTTTGGTCTGAACCATGAGATGGTCCTGGATGGGCCCCAACTATGGGTGGCACCTTTAAGCCTTAACCACAACCCAGACTAATCCCCACTCACACCGAGTCGGCCCATAAGGGGTAAAGTGTTGGCCAAAGTAGTGACTCCGTACGAGAGCAGGGATCGAACCCCTGACCTCTCTTAAGGAATGAGAGTGTCGAACCACTCACACCAACCACCTTGGTTACGGGATGTTTAATTTTGAGTGCTGCTAAATGAACTCTAAAATTAATTGAGTACACCCTATTACCAAATTAATTATTGAATTATTAATTTACCCTAATATAAAATAACAAAAAATAATATATTGAATTGTGAAACAAATATAATTTTAATAAGTATACCATACTCACCATATTCAACCCTAATCAAATGTAGAGAAGTTTTCGTATTGCTTGGTACAATTGCGAGTTAACATAATATTAACAACAGTGCCCGTAACATTATTAGTGTGATAAAATGTTAGGGTGTACCAAGAGTAATTTTGGTAGTTAAATATGGTGTAATTAGGTAATTTTACATTATGATTTAAATATTAAAGTGTACTTACATCAAAGGGTGTAATCAATTAATTTCAGGGTTCGTTTAGCAGAACTCTATCTTAATTTAAATTCTTAGGACAATGTTGCTAGTACAAAGAAAAATATAAATGTAAGTATATGTTTACACTCTTGTTAAAGTTTGTTTTGTCTTCGAAACAACTAGTCTATTAATCTAGATATATTTCTCTTCACTTGATCATACGACGTCTCAATTTTAAATCCATAAAAAAAAAAAGTGGTGGCAAAGTGCAGAGAATTAAAATGGTGGCAAAGTGCAGAGAATCAAACATTGAACGAAGGCATAGGTAATTAGATTAATTGCACTTTGAAGTTGAAAATGCGGAGCCTCACACGTTTAGGAAAGCCATTAAGCTCTATAAGATGCTATGAACAATACGTAGATTTAAAATTCTAATTCAATAATCAAACTCTATAAATAAAACCCAACTCAAATTTTTTCCCACTCATTTGAATTTTGCTACTTCCAGCGACCATGGCTACTTCCACTCCACCACCAACACCACCCCATGCGGTAATTTTCCCTTTCATGGCTCAATGCCACACCATTCCATTGCTAGACATATCCAAGGCCTTGTCAAGCCGTGGCCTGAAAGTCACCGTCGTCACCACCCAGCAAAACGCACCGTTTATATGCTCCAAAGTTTCAGACTGCTCGTCAATCTCCATCTCCGTCGTGCCATTTCCAAGCGTCCCTGACTTCCCTCGAGGGTGCGAGAACACCGCCAGCCTTCCTTCCATGGAGCTCCTCGTTCCCTTCATCGCAGCCACCAAAAAAATGAAACAGCCATTCGAAGCTCTTCTGAAGGAGATGGTGGAAAATGGTTCCCGCCCAATTTGCGTAATCTCCGACTTCTCTCTCAGTTGGACGCTCGACAAGTGCCGCTCTTTTGGCATTCCACGTGTTGTGTCGCATGGGATGGGGGTGCAGCCCATGGTTGTTCTTAAAACCGTTTCTTCTATGGATGTCCAACGTGAATCGACGTCGGTTTCGGGTTCTGTAGTAGAGTTGCCCGATTTGAGTCTTCCTTTCGCGTTGGATAGATCCGACTTACCGCCCCGGAGTGATAACCCGGAGGAGGATGACCCGTTTTCACGTGTGATGTGGGAGGTTGAAGAGGCCGATAGGAATAGCTGGGGTGTGATTGTGAATAGCTTTCAGGAACTCGAATGCGAGTACGTGGCTGCATTGGAATTTGGAAGTTTTGCACAATCAGGCCAAGGCATGGTGTGTGGGGCCCGTTCTGCTTTATGATTATATTCCACGAGGGACTGGTGGGTCCCACGATAAGAGTGAATCATGTCCCTACATCAAGTTGCTGGATGAGCAAGATGGATCCGGTGCGGCCATCTACCCAAATCGCTTACGGGCTGGAGATGGCGGGATGTCGGTTCATTTGGGCTGTGCAATTGGGGACGTGGGCTCCGGATGAAGGATGGGGAAAAAGGGTGGAAGGGAGAGGGTTGGTTGTACGTGATTGGGTGGACCAGAGGAGTATCCTAGCACACCCAAAGGTGGGAGGGTTTTTGAGCCACTGTGGGTGTGGAACTCGGTGTTGGAGAGCTTGCCAACAAAAAGGAATAAAACATGTAAAAGTTTATTTAGCCATGATACTGTAATAGAAGTTATATAAATCAGAAATGTAATTCATATAGTTCTACTCTTTCACATAGAATTCTCATATTTCAAACAAGAGTTAATAATTTGGTCTTGCATATTCACAATGCTACCCCCATCTTTTAGATCATTTAAAGATCAAGAGTTAAAAGTTTAATAAGGTAGCTCAGCCATCTTCTAGATCATCAAGTTCCTTAATCTTCATCTTCTGGATCAAAATCCTTAATCTTCACCTCAGCATCTTCTCCATACTGAATGCAGGTATCGATCTGAGCCAGGACATAGCTTATGCTGCCAAAAAAGAGAAGGAAAACAGAAGAAACATTACCCTAAGATTACTTACCTGTTATAAAGAAAATGAAAACACAAAAACAATTTAAAGTAATCTACAGATTCAAAACATCTTAGACGGGCAAAACAGTGATCACAAGATAAGACTAAAGACATCCAGGCAAACATGCATAAAAAGAGAGTACCTGGTCGCTTTTCTCAAGTTTAGAGGCACAAAACTCACCATGCCATAATTATCAACCTAACAAACCAAACAGTAGAAGATAGTCACTATTTGCAGTAATGCAATTTTTGTGTATTTATGTGTAGACCAATATAGATATTGTGCATCGTGACCAAAATCTTGAGAACTCCTGCAACTAATCTCAAAGTTCAAAAAAGTACTCTTGGGTTTTCAGTGGCTTCTCACTTACCAGTTCAACCAAAGATTTGTTTAGCTTTGCAAACTGAGGAGCCATGCGTTGATTCAACTCTGATAACAAAACTTGAGGCTCCGGATTCAAGAAACTGAAACATTAAAAATGCAGAAAAAATTGAGCAATTAAAATAAGCTAAACAGATTGAAAAAACATGCAAGGTGATAGCAGTAGGAGAGAATCGAGTATCTCACTCTTCAACATCCTTTTTTTTGGCCACAAGGTCCATTTTGGAGAGGATATTGACATGTGGCACTTCAAGTTGAATCATTGCAGAAAGGGATGACATGCACCCACTAATAAACTTTGTCACATCCGTCATGAACTGTTTCAATAGAAATTGGAACGATTTATTTGGTGAGACAAACAGAATAACGAGTAATGCCAAGGCAGTAAGAGAAAATACTACAGAGTAGAACAACAAGCAAGTAAGTATACAGACCTGTGAATCAAGCAAGTATACGGCGCAGACGTTGAAATTTTTACGCTTCAAATGGTCCACAAAGTTCTTTAGCACAGGAACATGTGAAAAAAGTTCTATCTGGCCTATAACAAAAGCAGAAGTCTCAAATTATTTTGTGTCACACAATTCCTTTAAAACACACACTCACACAGAACTAGGAGCCTTGACATAATTCTACTTTACTAGTATGAAAAACCATGCAGTACCAATGTTTAATCCTATTTCTCGAAAGTTAAATCATTGATAGCATCGTGTGGTTATAAGTGACCGAGGAAAATATATCTATATGAATGCCTTCTAGATAAACGGCCCCTCTTTTAGATAAACAGATACAGGAGCCCTAGTTCTTTCTTTTTTTAGTTTATTTACGTAGTATTCTTTCCCTAACCTTATCAAAAACTCCATCATTTCAGTTTTTCCCTTTTAATGTAATTACTTTCATAAAAGACCTTAACCTCATTGTAGTCAGCTTTTCATCAAAAGATCTCAACCACTGATGCATGATAATAAATACAGACAACAAAGCATGCAGTGTTAGTATGGATACCTGGGCAGTCAAAAACTAAGTAGTCATCATCCAAGTAATTGTCCAATTCCTCTGTGAGCCAATCATCCAGATTGTCTTCAAGGTGTCTAGGAATCAAGATTAAGGCCATTCACCAAAGAATTAAAGTTTTTACAGAGAGGGATCACACCCGGAAGTAATATAAATGATTCACTGTTTTTTCCGCACTTAAACATTCCATGTCTGTTAGCCTTTAAAAAATTGCAATCCTCACAGGTGAAAAATAAACAAGTAGAAACAAAACCATAAGAAATGCAAAGAACAATTTCAGGGGAAAAACTAAAGGATACTCCATGCAGTACAAAAGTCCACCATTGGGACCCAATCCAAGTTCCTCCATAACATCATCCAAGGAAACAAGCTCCCTAATATCTGCAAGAGGGAAAAGAGAAGAAGAGAACACAAATTGAGTGCAGTGAATGAAACTAAACAAGTGACCAAATATATGAATTGACTACTTACCCATGGCCACAGGGTAGTCAAAATTTTCTGCAGCAGGATCCAAGTTAATAATATGAATATTCCTCCCAACAGTTGTACAGTGTTCGTGCAACTTAGAGCAATAAGTCGACTGGTTGCAAGAAGCAAACAAATTCATCAAAAATAATAATGGGTAAACAAAAGACCTCAAAGAAAATATTAATCATAGTGATTTCCCATGTGATTATGATGTATCCCACATTGAAACAGTGTTGGTGCAAATTAGAGCAATAAGTCGGCTGGTTGCAAAGGAACTCATCGAAGTGGGTACATAAAAAATGCAAACATATTAATCAATACTCATTGCCCAAGTGATTATTATGATGCATCCCACACTCACATTCAAACAGTGTTAGTGTAAATTACAGCGGAAAATCAACTGGTTCCAAGAAGAGAACTCATCAAAACTAGTAACGGGTACATAAAAACATGCAAACATATTAATCAATACTCATTGCTCATGTGATTATGATGCATCCAACATTCACATTCAAACAGTGTTGGTGCAAATTAGAGCAGAAAATCGACTGGTTCCAAGAAGCAAACATACTTATCAAAACAAGAAATGGGTACATAAAAACAAAAAACAAAAATATAATCATAGTGATTGCCTATGTGATTATGATGTATCCCACATTCAAACAGTTGGTGCAAATTAGAGCAAGAAATCGACTGATTCAAGTATTGGGTACATAAAAAAAATCAAAAAATGTCAATAATGGTGTGAAATTACCTTGCCGCTGCCAGCAGGGCCAATAACCAGTTGTGCATAACCCATTTTAGATATCTAGGTTTTCTTCCGATGCTGCTAATTCAGAGAAGAAGACGGAAAAAGTTGAAGATTGGGGAAGACGAGAAGATTGCAACTGCGAGATATGCACTGCACCAAACGCCAATTGCCAACAACCAATCGAGGGTATTAGAGAGTCCCATCACCTACTTAAATATAATACAAGAATATATTGTTAATGGATTCTGATTAATTAAATACGAACCCTCTCAAAACGCAGAGAGAGCGTTACCTGCTCTGCTTCACTCTGATAGAAAAGGGTCTAGGGTTTTGACATTTTTATGATGAGTGTCTTTTCTTTGTCTTTTGCCGCTATTTTTTCTTTCTTTTTATTTTCTTCTCTTTCAGAATGGTCCACGTCATCATGCTGATTGTGGATTTGTTCTTCTTTTTTTCTGTTTTCTTTCTGGGACTGGAATATGTTGCATTTATGATGAAAAAGGTTTTTTTTTTTTTTTTTTTTGGTATTTATGAAAGTATGAAAATAGATTTGTTATGAAAGGATGAAAAGAGTTGCATTCAGCCAGCTTGACTTTACAACAAATAAATTCCGAAAGGAAACAATTCCTCAGAGAACTTGATAACATTGTGAACCTTTACATCAATTTTCAAGACATTAGAGTATAATGGCATTTTTTTTTCGCCAAAGTTAAGAAATGGGAGAGGGGTTTTCTCAAACACACGGGTCTCCAAGTCAAGATTCTTTTCCACTAGGCCAGATCCCATTAGTGAGTATAATGAGATTATCTTTGCCATAACAAGGATTAAAATTTAATTCTCAAATTATATGGAACTCAAATACAATCTCAAAATTGTGACATCTCCGAAAGAAAGTAATAAGGGCATATTAAAGCCTTGTACAAAGTAACAGGCTCAACCAAGTTGCCTCTTTTGCAGCTAAAGTAAGCATATCAATACATTTTATAAACACGGCACACGCAAAGTTTACTCTCCCTTGTATGCTATCTGCTTAACTTGTTTCACTCTTTCAAAATCTGGGGCATAGAAATTCTTTTCCACCTCCCAAGCTAATTGAGACATACAATTAAACGTTGATTTTGCACCCTTCTCGTCGGTCACATCCCTGGGAAAGGGAATGCGAACCTCGAATATACCTTCCTGAGGAGACCAAAGACGCAGGTCAAAGCCTAATCGATCAATCCAAATCAATTTTGCTTCAGAAACCTGCAAAGCAAAACAGTGTACCATGACCACATAGCAAGAGAAAATACAACTTAATGCAGATTCACTGAAAGTGATGTATAAACCAGTCCTCAAGGAATGTTAATAAACGCTTTTACTAAACAGTTAATGCTCCTCAAGCTTCTTGAGGAAAAATGGTTATTTGGTTTATAGAAATCCTGTAATAGAAATGGAAGGTTTTTCTGACACCTCAATATTGTTGAACAGGCAATGAAACGGTTAATATCTTCAATGTTGGTTGGCACAAACCTGGAAGTTCAAATCAGCATAGATGTTGCAGAAACGGTTAATATCTTCAATGTTGTTGGTGTTTATCTCATTCACTAGCTTTTCCGCAAAGTCCCGAAGAGGATCAGGTTGTGCATTTTTATAATCTGAAGATGTAACCCATACACCACCCTGTGAGAGTATCATAAAAGTTAGAAAACAGATAAGCCTTTGAATAAGTCCTCCGTCTAAATACATACCAATTTAAAAGCTACAGGCAAAACTTTATGGGCTCGTTTGGTACACATGACTGTCTTGGCATGGACTATGCTTAGGGACTGTCTTGGCTTGGCTTGGCTTGGTCTAAGTTGGATAACACTTATCCTGCGTTTGGTGTATGCTTGGACTAGGAATAGTTTTTTTTTTTTTCTTCAAAACTATCTATGTATATGTATATATGTATAAATACATGTATTATGTATGTGTACATATGTATTTTATAATATATGTGACATGTATGTGTATATACATGTATGTGTATTTTATAATATAATATATGTATATTATATTATATATATATATACATACATTATACATATATAATATATGTGTATATAGGTGTATATATGTATTTTATAATATATATATATATATGTATGTATGTATTATACCCATGTATATATGTATATTATATATATATATATATATATATATATATATATAATATATATATACATACATTATACATATATAATATATGTGTATATAGGTGTATATATGTATATTATAATATATACATGGGTATAATACATACATATATATATATATATATATATATATATATGTGTGTGTGTGTATATATGTGTGTATATGTATACTATAATACATACATGGGTATAATATATATACACATATATGTATATATGTACATATGTATTATAATATATAATATATAATATATATTACATATATACACGTATACTATTATTATAATATTAATATGTATATGTGTTTATGGGTATATTATAATAATAATATACATGTATATATTATATATGTATATATATACATATATACATATATGATATATTTATGTGTATATACATGTATATATGTACATTATAGTATATGTGTAAGTAAGTTTAATAATAATAATATATGTTATTAATTTTACAATATAATATATGCATTTTATACATTGGTGAGCATTAGGACTAGCTAATCCTCCCTTTTCACATGGGATTAGTAGTCCCCTCCTAAGGAGGTGTTTTTGGTGGGCCCGGTATTAGCAATCCCATCTAAGACTAGGATTAGATAAAACAAACATGGTACTAAATTTAGTCCAAGCCAATCCAAGCCAATCCTGTGTACCAAACGAGCCCTATAGGATTAGGCCATACCAGTATCGTAAATAACTATTGCTTATAATTTACTAGTCCAGCACAGGAGCAAATAAAACACCAAAATACCTCTTTAAAGTCCTCCAACTGAAGTACCCGTTCCACAGAAACAACATATATAAGGTCTTCGTCGACCTCTTCTCCAAACCTCTTTGTCCATACTGAATGAAGGTACTGACAGTAATGGCATTGAACATCCAAATGAAAGATCAGATTATAACAATATAACACCTCACACATACATACTAGCAAAAAAACAGATCACACATGAATGCTTTTTATTAGCTTTAAATGGATCAATAGGGCTCTTTTAGTTGAAAATAATGGATTAATAAGGTATCAAGAAGCCACTACACATAATACCTACATGGGACTGTCTATGCTTCTGTTGGAGGACTGAGTCCAGCACATAAATCCAACCACACAATGCTGGAGTTTAGGTCTGTACAAAATTTGGACGACCAACTAAGTCAGGAAGTTTCATTGCCAAGCCAATATACTAAAGTGGTGTAAAGTCTAGACACAGCCTGGTCCAGAAAGCCCAGAGCATGACCACAGAAATATTTTGCCTCAGGTTGCAGTGATTCTGGGTATCTGGAAACTGATTTTCTATAAGATTTCCTTTTTTGGGTTTAATTTAATTGTGTTGCTTATTATTAAGAAATCTTTTCGTTTTCATATCCGATTGCCTCTCTATAAGCAAGGCTTTGTAAGAGATACACAAACTGAAATTTTAGGCAAGGTCACTTTATTTTAATGTTGAGGTTCCAATAAACTTCTCCCATGTGAGATTCCTGGAAGCCCTTACAACATATCTTATCCTCTAATTTTCTGCCCTTATATTCAACTTCCAATTACACCCAAACAATAATCCAACCCAATCCTAATGTCAAAACTGCACATAACACACAAAACAATAACTTGCACCTCAGAACCATAATATGGTACATGTTGGTCAATCATTAATCATACTGTTTAAAGGTTATGCAAGCCGGGGGCATATGAGAGATAGCTCTAGTACTTACTTGAAAAAAGCCATGGCAGTCTGCCATAAACATCCTAATATTCTATCCTAATGCAAATAATGCAATCATAATTTGAAACGGACTAGTTGCAGTTGGTGGAAGACTATGGAACTTCGACCAAAAACCAAGCATCGTAAATATGTTTACTTTCAAGTTATGCATCCTTCATAGTGACTTCCATCTTTAGTCCGCAAAGATCAGCAACAATTATGCTTTTAACATGCTTCCTTTAAATAACTTAAGCAGCACACTAACAACGAGCTAATTACTTTGTAACATAAATGATAAATTGATAAATAACATTGCACTTCCAAGTAAACCTATTCGACCTAAGCAAACATAATTTACCTTCAACATCTTCCTGTCTTCTGGTTTGTCAATGCTACCTAATATCGTGCATTGAGGCGTCCGCAGCCCACATTGCTCTAACTGTGCACCAAAGAAAATAACATCAACGCCTCACATTGAGCTTCATAATCAACCATATACCTTAGAAAATTAGAGCCCTTTAAGGCTGTGAACAAAATGCAAACACATAGTGTTCGATGAGAAAAGCACCTGGACATGGAAGCTAGACCTCCTGTCAATGGAGAACTGCCGATTAGAGGCATTCAAGCACAAGACTGGAGTGCCTTCTGGGTCAACAGCGAAGCGAACGCCAATACCCAAAGGCCAACCTTCTTGGGTCAAAGTAGAAAGCGTGCCCACAGACACCAACTCCATAATAGTCCTTGAAACCTCAGCCGGAAACGGCTTATGGGTCTTCTTCTCCAAGTGGGTCGGCTCTGAAACCGTCGAAAGCGAGCATTTTAGTGTTCTCCACTGAGTTTTGAGAAATGGGTTTTGCTTTGAAGGTGTGAAGAATTGGGTTTTGGGAATTGGTTTTGAAGGAGTGAATGGAAGAGCCACATGGGTTGTGAGAGATTGAGTTTGGAGAAGCATTTGATGGAAAGCTCGTGTAAGATTGTTAATTCAATTGGGTTGATTTCTGAGAAGTAGAGACAAATGTTGTGAGAATTTTTTGGTGGTCAATGAGATTGAGAGGGCAGCAGACTTTTAAAAAAAAAAAAAGAGTGACAGGTTGGACAACAGTTGAGAATGGAGGAGGTGGTGGTGATGATGTTGATGATAAGTTGGAAAGGAATCAGAAAAATGTGAAGAAAATGAGAGCAGAGATCATCTATCTGCGGCTGCAAGAGAAGCCGAATAGGGCCTAGCGATGTAACAAATCGAAAGCCAGATGGGTGTTGAAGTTTGACTTGAAATTACAAAAATAACCCTTCTTTCTGTTTCTAGAGTGCCCTCCAAAACCCAGAAACTTGTTTGCATTTTGATGAGAAGAAAATGAAGGCAGAGGCAGCAGCAGCAACCTTCAACAATCCCATTCGGCCCCTCCCATCCAATCTCAACTCATCACCCATTTCCCGCCAAATCAACTTCCCTTACCAAAGGTGTCTACTTGGTCGATATAATTCCGTCAAAGGTGAGTTATTTTTCACTCCTATGTAATTTGTAAACTCCGCAACTCAATCTCCATAAAAAAAGAAAAAAGAAGAAGTTATTTTCCTCTTGTTTAGTTGCGGAGGCAAGTAAGCATATTAAATAGATAACCCAGAATTTCATTGAAGTGTTAAGTCAGTGAACCAGCTCGTTGTTCGGTTTAGCTACAGCTTTAGTTTTTTGTCATAAGTAATTGGAAAAATGAAGCTCAATTTTTTAGTTTCTCTGAAATCAAAGGGCCATATCATGTTGTTCATTTGTTTAAGCTTGTGAAACTGTACTTTTGCTTGTGTGATTTGTGTGTACTTATGTATGGACTTACGTATTTGTGTGTATAACTGCAAATTATGCTCCTTTAGTTTTGTCTTGTTGTCTCCAGTTTTAGAAAAATGGTATGTACTTGTAGGAACATATGATTATGGTCTTTGTTTGGGCGTGCAGGCTTGCAGTTGTACAGCAATGGGTCTCTACAGTATACTGGTGTAGTAGTTTGTGCTGTCAATGGAGGTGGGAGAGGGTATGTATCTTCGTGGGACGACAAACCATATGAATATCTTCCAACTGGGAGAAAATCTTACTTGGATGAGCAAGACATTGTCACATTTCTTGACCCTCCTAAGGACTTGATTCCTCTGGACTCGGCTTCTTACAATCCTGCTGCATATCTTTGGTCAGTTTTCAATCATTATCATTTTTTAAATTTTAACTCTTTTATGTTATTTTTTTACTTAGATTTATGGTACTTTGAAGTTATTCTTCGTTGTTGTGAAAATGCTGAGAAAATGAACAAATATTAATTCTTAATCTGTTACCGTTTTTAAAATTGTATGTCTGTGTTTGTTAGGAAAAAAATTGATGATATTCCCCCGGAAAGGCGTCATCGACTGCTGCGATTGCTAGAACCTAGGTAACTTGCTTATGCTATACTTTAAAATCCACTCAATCTCGTCTTACAATGACAAGTTATGAAGACATAAGGCACTTATGTATCTTTATTTTATAAAGAATTTTTCTTTTGAAATTAATAGATTGAATGTAGAGTCTTTGACATCTGGATAATTTTAATGCAGGCTCATATCAAGAGCTTGGGAGATAGCTGGCACAAGATATGAGGATCCCAACTTAGCCAAGAGAAGTGCATCTAAATTGTTGTCCAATGAAGATGGTGCAATTTCTCTTGAATATTATAATTGCCGAACAAATGGAGGTAACTTACATAGATCAAGCTCTTTCTACTGGAAGCTCTAATGTCCTCATTAGTGCTTTACAATAATGATTGTAATCTGTTGGATGGGGTAGTTTATTGGTTTACAGTTCTTAAACTATTGATGTCAAGAACATGAAAGTTTCTGCTTATGTGATGTTAAAAATTACTTGCTGACTTTATTTAGATGAGTGGAAGTTTCCTCTTTTAGTTGGATTTTTTTTTTGTAGGACTGTTTTAGTTGGAAATAGCTCATTTCTGGTTATAATTGGATGGTTATTTGCTCTACCCCCTTGTTGAAGTAGGCTTTCTCAAACTTCTGATTGCATATTTTAACCGGTTCATTTTCTGAGAATTTATGTGCTTAATTTCCTTATATAGGTTAGGTTAATTGCTCACAAATGACACCTTTTTCTGTTATAGCAATAACCCGTGGAGAAGTATATTTTGAGCCTCCTTTTAATCTGAATCTTATGTACCTTTGTGGCACTGATATTGGATAATCTTTAATAGGACCAATGCCCATTTCTTGGATAAACTCTTTCAAGAAGGTAACTCCTGTACTCCTATTGATTTTTCCTTTCTTCTCCCTGCTTGTATATGCATGTATTGTAAGGGATGGGTAATTGGATGTTCTGCAAATTCCAGGCAATTTTTTCTCGGAAGGACGGGGAGATTTATGGACGATTTATTGGTAACTTATTTACCCTCTATGATTTTTGTAATTCAATTTTGCTTTTTTTACTACACATCTCGTGAAAATTAAAATTGAATTGAATGCAGCATATTCCCTTGCTCCTTAATATTCATGGGGATTGGCAATGGATGAGTTCTTGTGATCTCTATTTTCCCATTTACATCTATCTATTCTATATCATTTCTAAATAATTTTCGGTGCAATTTTTAAGGCGATGGATGAGTTATTCTTTATTTTCCCATTTACATCCGTCTATAATTTCTAGTGTAAGATGGTAGGTCTGATTGTCAGTGCAATTATTACGGCTGAAGTTAGAGTTGCATGAATAATATTATGCAAGTTGATGGAGTAGACCTCCAAAATACATATTGTTATATGTGTAAATTATGAGTTTCAGCTACTGTATTTATCAAGTCATACTTATGAAGTTACGGTAAATTCAAATACTTATGTTTAATGCTTCCCCCTCATGTTGCATTAGTTAAGACAAGTGATGATAGAAATTCAGTGCCTTAAGATTAATAAGCTTCATTGGTTACTAATTTAGATTCTTATTGGTCCATGATATACAATATATAGTTCCTTTCTGTAGCATTATGGACATAACTTAGAGCTATGGGGTGGGATTTTAAGCACATGGCCTATGCATATTGATAGGATTTTCCTTGTCAAACATTATCTTTCTAAATGTGATAGAATGGTATATCAATTGAAGATGAATCATGATGTGTTTCTTCAGTCCTTATATTGAATATGCAGTTATGTACTGCAAAAATAGAGTAGTCTGTTCTGTTATTTTTATGCTTGAATGCTTCTTGCATGAGTGATATCCAATCTTTACATAATATTTCATTGGAAATGAGAGGAGGTGGAAGATTGAGCTACAAGCATCTATCTAAAACTGTAGGATAGAACAGAAGCTGTTCTTATGGGACAAGCTGCTCTGATAGTTTAAGGTTTGGTGAATGTTATAAGGCAGTGCGGTAAACTAGAGGAAAGTTAATCCATATCTTGGGGAAGAATCCAAACAGAATTATTTTGTTTCCAAGGAAAGGAGCCCAAATAGAACTATTGATACTATCAATATTTTGGAAAAAGAAATAGAACTACCGATACTGTAATTTAACATGGACTTTGAGGTTTCTTATAATAGCCGTAAGTTTCATATTTTATTTGAAAGTTTTAGGATGAGTTTGTTTTGGATGTTTTCAATCCACTATTTCATTGCATGGTTTGCAATTCCAAGACTAGAGGTTAATTGGCTACAGCTAATCAAGTTTGTTGATACAACTCTAAGCAGTTTGTTGATATTACTCTTAACAATTATTGTAATGAATCAGGTGGATCATTTGTTACTGGACTTGCAAATTCCTTTAGTCCATTGTACTTCGTAGTGAGACAGCTTAAGGAAGTAATGCCAACTGAACAACCTTGTGATCTAGCATATGAATTTGGAGATGGGCTGTTTGATCTCCATGAATACCCAGAGGGTTTTCCAAAACCAGGTATGATTTTCCATACATCCAGTGCAATGTGGTCACTAGTTCACTATTAGCAGTGGTCATTCTTTGCAAAAATTTCTTTTGGATTTTTTATTTTATTCAAGGAAATTAATCTTAACTTTTCCAATGAAAAAGCTAAGTACAAGAGAAAAGAATGTTCTGACAAGATATCTTAATCTAATAAATTAGACGTGGTATCTTAGCCTATTCAAAAATTATAAACTTAGACATGGTAGATCATCTCAACGATGTTTCTAAAAGATGTGGAGTAATTGGAGCACTTGGTGCACAGGTCCAGGAACTATGATCTCTATAAATAGTTGTGTACACAATACACATATCATGTACTCCTAACCATTCTTACCTATATTTTGCATGTATTGTAAGTCTTCTCAACATGCTTTTCCTTAGGTTCTCAATTTTCCCCAAAAAAATTTATGTTCTCGGTTCCCGTCACTTTCCACTTCCAGTTCTCGTATCATCTCCACTTCCTTTGAGCTATGATTGAAACTGTCTGGCCATACTAACTGCCAATGAGCTGTGTTTGCCACTAAAGGTTTAGTTGTGGTACCAGCTGTTTGCCAATAAGTTGTCTGTTTGCTCAAACATCAGCTTCTGCAAGGGCCATTAATAACCCAAGCTCAAGTATATTTTCTGTATGCAAATTTATTTTTGGGTTTGTAACATATGTATGGTATTCACTGATATAATTATCTAACTGTAAATAATTTTTATGTGCATTTTGTTTTTTGTAGTCAAGCATCCATATCCTTTCAACGATCAAGTGGTTGTATATGTTCGTCATCTGGGACCGGGTGTTTCAGTAGGGCAAGCATGGCAAGAAGGAAAAGAATTACAACAGGTACCACAAAAGTTATGCAGCGAGATTCTGATGGTGAAAGATTATTCTGCTCTTAGAGAAAATCAGTAATCGTTCTCATGAGGATCATATTTTAGAAAAGGTGAATGACTATGCTGTAATCAATTGTAGCTGGGGAGCTCATGTTGTAGGGTGTTTGGAAAACAAGTACAGAAGGGGTAGGGATCAGGAGAAGATCAATTCCTGTTAGTGTAAGCCAACAGCAAGTGATTCAAATTAATTTGATCTATAAAGTGGTTTTTTTCCAAAGCCTTGTTTATCAAAGATGCAGCATTTATTTTTGATGAAGTCAAGATATATAACAAATTATTCAATTAATATGGTTAATGCTGGATATAGAAGCAAATGTGTTTTGGAAGAATGAACTGGGAATTTTCAGATCAGCATATTCCAAACCTGTCAAATTAGTGTGAGAGACATTTAGTGCAGCACATGAAAGGCCTTAAAGGACATAAAAACGCTAGGCAGCCTGGCTACAACTTATTATCATTTAAACGAGCCACCAACTAATTGTAAGGATTGCTGGTGATGCCTGCCTTGGATTTTTGGCCTAGATGATGAGTTATAAATTCCTCATGGCAAGTTGCTTGCTCAATGTCAAGGAGCATGTGATTATGTTGATAATCAATGATCAGTATTTATCATTATGGCCATCATGGCCATCATGGCATGGCTTAAGCCATCGCCCATGAGGAAGAACACTTGTGTAGAACTTTGGTGTGTGAAAAGGCACAATAAACTTGGTGCACCAGAGGGTAAAGTAAACCAATAGAAGAGAAACTCTTACCCAAAGAGGCATTTGATGAAAAGGGCACAACAAACCACATCAAAAGTGGCTTTTGGCAAAGAATTTAGGGTGTGACAATTGAATGTAGCGAAGAGAGGATGTGCCCGTTCGTTAAAAGAAATTACATATGTTTGAGAAATGTTGCACCTATTGACTGTTTATAAATAGACAAGTCAAACAAAATGGTTTTTTTTTCTCTCACGTACATATTCAGAAATTATGTTCGCAATAATTATATGTTCACAATGATGCATTTTGATATGTATGCAAATAGGCCTATTGGGTTGTCAACTTCTATCTACATGGAGGAAAACAGCCAAAAAACATGGACCGTGCTAATAGGCCAGAAGCCTCCAAGCCAGTAGGGCTCACTTGGTTTGCTCCTTAACCCACACTTGCATTGCTACAAGACACTCATCTTTAATGACCGCAGAATATGATCTTTAAAAAGATCATGGTCGATCTGTATTTATTTATTTATTTTCTTAATTTTTGTGAGAAATTGTTGAGAAGATTTTAAAGGACCCATTGGTTTGCAGTTTACAAGAATGAGATAATTCTGAATCCTGTTTATAGCTTTTTTTTCACAGGTCCCCGAGCTTTGTCTCTAGACAATAAATTGGAGGGGAGCTGGCCACATCTTCTTTTGTCCGTTTAATTGCTTTCAGTCCCAGACACTCAAAGCCCAGGGATGCAAATGGCACACTGCTCATTTATGAATGTTACCAAAGACAATGAAAAGGTATGTATCAAGTGGTTACTTAGTCTTGTCACTTACTTCCCATGAGAGATGGTAAAGTCTCTAGTTGTAAGGATGAAGGGAAAGGTAGATTTACAGCCAACTTAAAAAAACCATTTCTTGGAAGGACTCACTAGTGTAGCAGTTTGGAGCAATTGCTCTCTCAAGAAAAGTCCTAGATTCTAATCCTAGCATTTATGTAGTGTGTTTGAGTTTAGTAAGTTCTCGCCCCTCTCAATAGGAAAGTTTCTCAAAAAAAGGCCATTTCTTTATCCATGTTGGGTTCAATAGGAGAAAAAGAAAATCAATACATTGGTGTGAGTGAGTGAGAAACAAACATGGTTGAGAGCTTCTTCAATATATTAGTTGTTTCCCTCTTTGCAGGATTTTGCTTTATGGTTGAACCTTGACAAGACCATTAGCTTATTTTTCTGTTTAATAAGCCCACTCAAATGTGCCTACATCTTATGCCACAAGCCTTGAGAGTCTTCTGCAGTTGAAATGGTTTGCAAGACACCAACATGTGACACATACAACTTGGGCAGTTGTAATATTTTATGAGGGGAAAAATACCAATTATCTTTTTGTGAGTGGTAGTTTGGTCATTAATGAAGCAACATTGTTCATACAAATGCAAAAGTTGGCTTCAAAGTGTTCAAAAGTGTAGAAAAGATGCTTTGGAAGGGTCTGCTGAGGTCCACATGACTTGCATGAGTAGGGTTCTTTCTGCATCTACCATCATGCATGCCTTTATTGGAACAACGATTGGCACACACCCAGAAACCATTATTAGTGGTAAGATTAGTATAGATATGTGTGGTCCAATGTAGGGCATAATCACATAGCTTAGGGCAAATTACCAATCTTTGCAAATCCAAGGTCAGGAATCTTACTTGATGGCAAAGGGAAGGGCCACAGCATGAGCAACACATGAGCAACACCATTCTCATTGCTTGCCGACACTAATTTTGCCTCTCTTATTTCCAAAGAGACAAACTTTTTACAAATGCAACAAATAATAGGGGAAAGGAAAGGAAGAACAAATGGCAGAGAGAGAGAAAGAGAGAGTCTGGTTTCAATTGAACTAATGAAATATACAGAGAGTTTTACATGTGTAAAATCTGAAAATTCAAACTACAGAACTCAACCTATCTGGTATTGGAATAAACATTGCTTATCTAAGAACATCACACAGAATTCTTACATGTAAATAAAAATCACCAATAAGTTATGAACCAAACAAGAAAACAAGAAGATGGTGTGAGGATTTGATGTGGAAGACTCGCCCGTGTCACAAATGAACCCAAAAAATGATTGCAGCAATACAAGGACAAACAAAAGCTAGAAAAAGAATATATATATATGGGCAATTTAATGAGAAGCAGCTATTTGCATCTACCAGTGCCAATTTTGGGTACCATTTTGAAAACCAAATTGGTTCCCACCTCTTATTCACCCTTTATTTTAATCTGTACCATTATTTTGTACCTCAAATCTCTAGCTCATCTGCTCACCAATTAGATCAAGCCCCACAAGTAGAAATGACACACCTTGGAATAGTAAGAAGTAAAAATGTACCCCTTGGGCTGATAAAAGGCTCCTAAGTGCAGCAGTAAGCAGCAGGAAGGCCAGGGCTAGCTCTTTCTTATAGATCTTGTTCAATTTCTTTACAGGAGGTTTAGGACCAGCTTCTTGATGCTCTATTAATTTGTTGAGCTCAGATAGGCCACTATCAGAAGTTCCTCTGTAAAGTTGTGGGTGGTTCATGGCCTTTGATTCCCTCTCCTCCACAGCTAACAGATCAGGCTCTGATGACCGACCTGCCTTCTTGGTGACAACCCATTCATATGAGCTCCCCAACTTGAACAAGCCAGATACCATAGCATTGAATTTGGTAACAGACATTGTGTTTTCAAACAGAAGGTAAGGGACAATGAAGGGGAAGGATCTAAGGGAAGGAAGAATGTTCATGAATGACATAAATACGGGCACATAGCAAATAACCCACATGGACAGCTCAGCTTCAGGGACAAACATGGTCAAAGGAAGTATTATGCAGAACAATGTGAAAGAATAAAATGGGAGAATTAACTTCCTAAGAAGAAAGAATAATAGTATCAAGTTTGCCTTCTTCCAGAACATCATCTGCAGTATGGCATATAGGACATTCTCAGAACAATATTATTTAGAAAAATACCCTGATCAAAGAGGAGAATCTAATTGTAACAGTACCTTAGAACTAATGATGGCTGGAAGGCACAAACGGAAGAGATGCATCGGACCAGAATGCCAACGGTGTTGCTGCTTTTTGTAAGCTTCATAAGACTCAGGAAGTTCACAAAGGACCTGAAAATCAGTTTCTTAAATTTGAGACATCATTTGAAAAGTTTTAGGCAAGGTTTTACCAACTCATGATGAAAAATGCCCGAAAACCATATAGTTAAGGACTAAACATAGGATCAGGTAAGGTTGAATTTGGATTTGAAATAATTAAAATTACCTTGACATCATTGAGGAATATGAATTTCCAACCATTCAGATGGGCACGAACTGCTATATCCATGTCTTCTACTGTTGTACGCTCGAGCCAGCCTCCAGATTCTTCAAGTGCTTTGATTCTCCAAACTCCAGCAGTACCATTGAAGCCAAAGAAGTTGAGGAAAACCCCATTAACCTGCTGTTCCACCTCAAAGTGGAAGCACAAATTGATGTTTTGGAGGCGTGTCAACAAGTTCTCATCCCTGTTAACAAAAGCCCACCTAGCTTGAACCAACCCCAGCTCAGGATTGTCCTACCACACAAATTAGAACCACAAACCAAAATCAGTCACCTAAAGTAGAAAGGGCTATAGAGACCAGACAAAAAGCTATATGAGATCTAGCCACCTTAAAATGGGGAACTGTCAGCTTGAGGAAGTCAGAGTTTGGTTGGAAATCAGCATCAAAGATTGCAACAAACTCGTAGTCCTTCACATAATCACAATTCATTGCCGACTTGAGATTCCCAGCTTTATAACCAGTTCTAACCAAACGATGTCGGTAGATAATATTAACACCCCTTTGGTTCCACTTGGCTACTTCTCCCTTAATTAACCACTGTATGCTATCATCATCAGAATCATCCAGAACTTGAATCAGCAAGCGTTCTTTGGGCCAATCAAGTTGGCAGACTGCTGAAATAGATTGTTCATACACCTAAATACATTTTATGTCACAGTCATGAATAATCCATGAAAACTAGTAAAAAAGTGCCTTAGAAATCAATTTATACAGTTATGTATTTAGTTAGTTACCTTTCCAATTATAATGTTACTCAAATTTAAATGGTCAGATAAAACTAAAAAAATCTATCAAAACTAGTAATTGCTACACTAGTTTCATCAGTAAAACTTTAACCAGAAAAAAAGCATTGAGACTGTTACCTCTCTCTCATTGCACATAGGAATTTGAACAAGAACCTTCGGATAATAACATCCTGCACCTTCCAAATCGTTTGACTTCAATGGGGTTTCTTCAAACCTTGGCTTAATCTTCTTGAACTTGATCCAGAAGCAACCTAAACAAAGCAGCATACGGTCGGCAGACTGGATTAAGAAGAGAGCAACACAGAAGTTAGTCAAAGCTTGAATTGCAGGTGCAATGTAGTCGGCCCGGAACTCCAACCATACAAAATAAACTGAGTGAAGCCATCCTTTAATCTCCAAAGTTTGGGGGATATGCAAACTATTGGTCTGGAAATAATGCCAACCTTTCAAGTGGGCGACCAGTTCAAAAGCCAGAAAAGCTAAAGCCATGACTAAGAATCCCATAATGACCCTATACAAGGTTCTTCCTTTTCCAGATTTCTCATTCTCCACAGTCACTCCTTGCCCATATATCAATCTTTTCTTAATGGAACCAAGCAATGACCAAAGAATATTTCCCAGCCAAGCAACACAACCAACAGCTTTATGCGCCTTTAGAAGCAAAACCCATGTAAATTGCTTAGCATTCTTGCCTCTGTCCTTATCAACTGGCCTAAATACTTCATCAGGACCATTTATCTCCAGCACAGAGTAATTGGGGTTCTCCATGGTCACCACCACTGGATTTCCCTTACTTGTATTGCCCTTTGCCCACCACCTGGAAAAATCCAAGCTTGGAGCCATTTTTGCTTTAACCTCTCAGTCTCAACTGAACTGTTATGAAGTACAACAGTAGGATACCAAATCCAACTCACAGAATCTTGAACCTCACTGTGTGCAGAAATCAGATCTCAGCATTGAAATGCTCAAAAACCCATTTCAGGTCTAAGCACATAAAAACAGAGCCAACACTAAAAACTGAAAATTTAGCAGGAAACCTTCAAACTCAGAGACCAAATGTGAGAAAACTCACAAACTCATTTGAGCCCTGGTTAAAAAGAACCAGATCCAACACTGGAACAACTTCACAAAACCAGTTCAAGCCTCACCATTGCAAACAAAATGCAGCAAAATAGAAAGACAGAGAGAGGAGTAAGTGTGTGGGTGTTTCTTTTGGCACTACCATAAAGCTCCACAAGCTACCCAACATGGGAAATTACCATTATGGGGAAATGTTTTTAAGCATTTGTTCAACGGTTTTAGTCACCTGATTAACCCATTAAAGAAGCAAACACGGACCCCATATTACCTTTCCACATATTACCATTACTGGTTTGGAATAAAAGTGTTTCTAAATTCATAAGAAATTATATAAAATAAATAAATATTATAAAATTAAGGAAAGGTGAAGATAAAGCTTATAATGAGACATTAAATAAACTCCTAACATGTAGCACCAGACCATGTGAGAATGGAAGTGAACACTCCAATCTTCTTAAAGAAAGAGAGCAGCAGCACTTTGTTGGTATTGGGATTTGGAATTTGTATTAAGTTGCAAAAACTGATGAGCTGAGCCCTTTGATTAAAATAATTATAAGTTGATGAGAATAGTAATAAAAAAGACAGGAAAATGGATAGAGAGGAATGGCCACAGACAACGCAGATCCCAAGTCTTATCTGGCCTCGTTCCTTGTCTTAAATTTAAGCCAAATTTGTTGCCAACCCCTACACTCTCTCTCACACACACGCACACATTATGTCGGTGGTCATAAAAAAAACAAGAAAGGCTCACTTGTAGCCAATCATACATCTTTTTCATGTAAAGCAAAAATCTTTTTTCTGGGCTGCTAAACTTATAAATTAGATAGATATATATTAAACCATGTTTTTTTTTTTTTGGTCGAAATATTAAACCATGTTTCATAGTTATGATTTAGATGCTTGACAACAGTGACTGTATCTAAGGCACTAAGACATGGTGGGGCATTAAGATTTTAGTATTATTTTCTTGAATTTTGTATTGCTATGTTTTTTTTTTTTTTTTATACAAGAGATATTGAAAGAGGGGGATTTCGAATCTAGGACTTCAGGTGCAAAAATAAATGATCTTAACCATTTGAGCTACAAACCCCTTGTATATTGCTACGTTCTTTAGATTACTGAAAGTGAAGGACTTTAGAGTCTCAATTTGTTCATTTTGCTTCTCCTTTACTTGAGAGAAAATTGTGCTTTAAAATTTAAATTGACATTCTATGACAGTAATGTTTATGCAGGTTGGTTGAATTGAAGCTCGAGCTGCAGCTATTTTTGCTAGAGGGGCCTTCATAAAATAGAGTAAAACAAATGTTGGCTAGAGATGTCATTTTGTTCCTTTTACTTTCATTGTCATTATATATATATTCATATAAATATAATGTTGTGCTTAATAAGTAATTATCTGGGTTTCTTCTTTGAGCTTTCTTCCATGGCCCCATGACTCTGAAAGCTTATATTTAGTGGAGTTGTTACGGTGTGGCCCCAATACCAAATTTATGTCTTTTTTTATTTATAAATAATTTGTTTTGATGAATAACTCAGATTAAATTGTAACTGGGAACTAGAGCCATCATTCCTTTGAGTCGGTGCATTGCTATTGGATGCTACTAAAGATGTGGGAACGTCCAAATTTTACTGGGATGGTCAACTTTGGGCCATTGGGTCAACATGATCAGCCTATTTGCGCCGATAGGCTCTAATCGATCAATGTGCTGAATTGTCTAGGACTTTTTTTTTTTCGAGTGGGATTTGTCTACGATTCTTCGAAAGAAAAAGAAAAGGGGGAGAGAGAGAGAGAATGGGTACCCAATCTTGTCCAAAACAACTTTTTTTTTTTTTGGGAGAACAGAGGAATTTCATTGATTGTACACGGGGCAATTACAGAGAATTGAACATCAAATACATTCCTAAAAAAGGAGGGTTCTAGCCAGAATTAGAAGTACATAACAAGAGCACACATGCCATAAACAATGAAACAAAAATATTAGCTCATTGGAAGCCAAAGCCAGACAAGCAAGCATAACCATCAATACCAATGCCAAATGAGCTCTTAGCAAACGGCGAATCACCTCCTATCACCACTGAAACGAGAAAGAGGGACCGCTTCCAAGAGAAAGAACATACCACTCAATTCCTCTCAGCACAATCTCTTCTCCACCAGGGGTCCAACACCCAAACTCTGTGAAAACCAAATATTGGCTTCTCCTCCAACAAAGTAAACCCCAATCCTCAGGAAAGTGGTGAAAACAGGAAATTGAGGCCAAAAGCACACCCTCAAATGTGGGAGGCTTGTGTGTATTTATATTGATGCAGAAGCTTATACATTCAAAGTACAAACAGTTGCACCAAAATAGGAGACAACCAAAAAATATACACAACACCAATATCTGATATAAATATTGACAAAGGTTGAAACAAATCTTATCCTGAACAAACTTCAAGTTTGACTCGTTCTTGGTTGTTTATCAGCCTCCCCCAAGCTGAGTGGCCATGAAACAACAGGAATCCTGCTTATCAAAAGATGAAAGCGAGCTGCAGACAGACCCTTCGTAAATAAATCTGAAAGTTGTTTCTTAGAACAAATATAGTGAACAATGAGTTCCCCGCGAACAACCTTCTCCCTAATATAATGGTAGTCCACCTCCAAATGCTTTGTATGAGAGTGAAACACATGATTTGAAGCTAAGGCAATAGAGGACACATTATCGCATAAGAGAACACGAGAAGAAAGAAAAAGAGACAAGCCCGAGATAAGGAGCTCAAACAAGATAATTCAACGGTTGTGGTTGCGAGTTGACGATACTCAGCTTCCGTACTGGAACTTGAAATCGTTCGCTGCTTCTTAGAACTCCAGAAAATCAAATTTTGACCTAAATACGAGCAAAAACCACCCGAGGAATATTGGAAATCCGGATTCCCTACATAGTCAGCATCAGAAAAACCAAGCAACAACTTGATTTTCCCATCACGATATACCAAACCATGAGATTAAGTGGCCTTCAAATAAAGCAAAAACTGACAAACTTGATTAACATGATATGAAAGGTCTGGACGTGTTATAGTTAGATATTGTAGGGCCCCAACAACACTTCTATATTCAGTAGGATCAATAAGCGGATCACCCATTTGTACACTCATCTTCTGACAAGAAACCACCGGTGTATTGATAGGTTTGCAATCCAGAAAATTTGTTCTTCGCGGCAAAATCCAGTGTATACTTTAGCTTGTGTCAAATGCAAACTTGGACCAGAGTAAGTAGCCTCAATTCCCCAGGAAATAATGTAGTTGTCCCAAATCTTTCATTGAAAACAAAAGACTCAATTTTTCAATTAAAGGCGTGACATGAACATAACAATTTCCAATGACAAGGATATCATCCACATAAATGACTAAGATAAGAAGAACATCCTTATGCTTGACAAACAGAGAATAATCGCACAAGGAGTAAGTAAAATCAAGCTCTAGTAGATAATGAGTAAACCTTTGAAATCAAGCCCGTAGAGCTTATTTCAAGCCATATAGAAGGACCTCTTCAACTTACACACATAATGAGGATGTTGGGGATCAATAAACGCCTGTGGTTGACGCATGCATACTTCTTCGATCGAACCCATGCAAAAAAAGCATTTTGTACGTCAACTTGTTGAACTGCCCAGCCTTGAGAAACAGCTAGACTGAGCACCACCTGAATTATCATGTACTTTACAACTGGACTGAAAGTCTCGTTGTAATCAAGCCCTTCTTGCTGGTGAAAGCCATTTGCCACAAGCTGAGCTTTATACTACTTGACCGACCCATCAACCTTACATTTAATCTTAAGCACCCATTTTTTAGGAATGACGTTCATATGTGCAACATGAGGGACCAACACCCAGGTACCACAACGTTGTAAGGTCGTAAATTCTACTGCCATTTCTACTCACCAAGCCTTAGACTTAGCTGTTTTACTGAAATATGAAGGTTCCACACAGTAGTATGCATATCAACATTAAGTGCATAACTCGAATTTGGTTTGATACTTCTAGTTTGATGTCGAGTGACCATGGAATGTCGAGTGGAAATCTCTTGTACACGTGAATTGGAAGGTGGTGGCACCATAATTGCTATTGATCTCGTTGAATTGGGTTCAATAATGTGGTAGGAAGGTGGATTTTGAAAGCAGCTGTGGTTGAGAAGAGGATGACAAGGATGGTTGAGTGCCGACTACTTAAGCGAACTTGGAAGGAGGAGTGCTTTGGATTTGCCTAGACTGGGGAGGGCTCTGAAGAAGACGTGGTCAATTGATTTGATGGCAGTTGGAGTTGCGAAATTGAACAACTTACTGACCTATATGAGTACAAACAGTAGTAGCTGTATGGTATTGGCCTTGGCAAGTGGATTGTTGTAGAAGACTCAGAAAGATGTCATATGTTAGTGAAATAATCAAAATTGGAAGGATAAGTGAAAGAAATATGGGGGCATACCTCTGGTTGATGTAGAACATCTTCCGTGGTAGATGTAGAACATCTTCCGTGGTAGATGTGAGAGAATTTTGTTTAAAAAGAAATGAATCTTCATCAAAGACAACATGAAAAGATAAGTATATTTTTCAAGAATGCAAATCTAAGTTGTTCCCTTGATGATCCAAAGAGCATCCCACAAAACACAAGGTTTTGATATAGGTTCAAGTTTATGGATATATAGACAATCAGAATATGCATATATTGATAAAGGATGTTGAAGAAAGGAGTTGAAGAATGGAGATGGACAAAAAAAATTTGCTTTTCTAGGTAATCTGTTATGTTTCTTGACTACTAGTTTCATCTATTTGTTTTTTTCCTTGTAATTAGATGCTTTTTTATTAGTTCAATGCTAGCAAGTATGTTTTTTTTTTTTTTTCTAGGTTTATTACTCTGGTCTTATACATTCATGTTTCTGCAGGTCATACATAGTCATGCTAAGAAGTTAGATGTCTGAGTCACTCCAGATGGCCAAGAAGAACGTAGGATACCGTGTGCTCTTTGCTGTTACTCAGTGCATCTAAACCTTATTACTTTTGTTAGTCAGGGAAAGTGGCGGGTTGTCATGGATTGGTGGGTGCTGGAATCTGGTTTCTAGCAGCCACATAAAAATAAAAGAACTCTGTAAAAAGTCATGTCATAATCAACATATGATTCTTTTATAGTTTTGTCCCAGCCTTTTGGGTGTATAGTCTCTCTAGTGTCTGTGTGTCGGTGGGTTCATCATATTTTTAACGTGATTCGAGTCTTGTGCATAATACAGACAGAATTTTCATTGAAAACTCATGTGATTCATATAGTTCTGAGGGCCTGGTTTCAAAAGGGGAGCAGCACTTGGATATATTGTCAGTAAGCAGCTCATCACATTTGCGTCCTCTTCGATACATTTTGATCAATCAATTTATTAAGTACCAATGCACTTGACTCGATTGAAACAGATCTTTCATCTAAAAAAACACTTGACATATAATAATATCTGCAAAATGAATAAACATCTTCATTGAAATTTAGTTGAGAAATTTTTGTAGCCTCCAAAACTAAATAAAATGAAATACAACCATTTTCAACTCTCACATAAAAAAAACAAAAAAACAAACGTCTCACATAATCTGATACACATTTCAGAGTTCTAATGTTTTTTTTGTGTGTAATTCGTGTTGTGTTGGGATTACCAAAATAAATCACCCTGCTTCTTTTATTTTCCAATAATTGGAGAATTATGTGGGTTTACTTATCAGTCATCTCACTGATAAATAAATAAATAATCTTCTTTTTTGACCTTTCTTTCATGGGGATCATGATTTTGAAAACTTATATTACGCCTGTAATTGATTCGCAGATTAAACTTCATGGGAATGAAATATGTTCAACGACGAAATGCTATTTTTACCAATTCCCATGTTTGGTTTGTGCAGTATTACGAATGAGAAGTTGTTTAGTTTTCCAACAATGCCCTCAATTAGCCCATGTTTAATCCCACAAGATGGGAATGAAGGATGTTCAATGACAAAATGCTATTTTTACCCATTTGCATGTTTGATTTGTGTAGTATTAGGAATGAATTTTTTTTTAGTTTTCCAACAATGCCCTTAATTAGTCAAAAAGGAAAAAAAAAATACGAAAAGTTCTTTTATAGGTCAAAAATGGTATTTGAAAATTGTAACATGGGTAAGTTTGTCCATACAAATTGCATTATGTTTTATGGTACAAAGTTTACTTTGACATATATAAGAGAATGAGTTATTTAGACTAACATCCCTGAGATTTTAGGCGTTTTCACAAAATCTCATGAAGTTTTAGAAATTATACGAACACCCCATGAGGTTTTAAATTGTTTTCACATAACCCATTTTCTTTGATCCAAAAATTGATGATTTTATATAAACAAATTCTTCAAATAACAAAGTTCGCCTATGATATTATATTACACATACATTCATGGAGGTTAATTTTTTCATTTGCATAAGTTTTTTTTTTATATGAAATCATCAAATTTTGGAAAATAATTAGAAACCTCATGAGGTGTTCATATAAAATCCGAAACCACATGGGGTTTTGTAGTGTAAATAACTTGTAAGAGAATATAGAATATAGAATATTTGCTTAATTGTTTATGAGGAGAAATGACCAAACCAAATCGGTCACTAAACGGATTGATTTGGTAATTATGCTATTCGTTTGATGACTAAATCAAATCAATTCTAACCGACTACAGTCAAAGGCCCTCGCCGGGTACTACCGCAAGTTTGTCCATAACTTTGGACTCATTGCACAGCCTCTCACGAATCTCCTAAAAAAGGATTCCTTCCTTTGGACGCCTACTGCAGATCATGCATTCTCCGCCTTAAAAGATGCCCTCACGACCACTCCGGTCTTGGCTTTGCCAGATTTTGACAAACCTTTCACCGTTGAATGTAATGCTTCTAATGGTGGCCTTGGGACTGTACTTTCACAAGATCACCATCCTATTGCTTATTTGAGCAAGTCTCTCTCTGACTGACATCGAGCTCTTCCTACTTATGATTGTGAGATGATGACTGTTGTGTTTGCAGTGCAAAAGTGGCACCCTATCTTTTGGGTCGCCCTTTCAAGATTCTCACCGATTATCAGACTTTAGAATATTTTTTGGAGCAACGAATATCCACTCCAACCCAGCAGAAGTGGCTCTTAAAACTCCTTGGTTACAATTACACATTAGATTATAGACCTGGTTCAGTCAATATAGTCCCTGATGCTTTATCACAGCAACATGAGTTTTTGGCACTTATGGGACTCTCCCGCTGTATTTTCGACTGCATTTCTGACATACAGGCTGAATATTCCACGGATCCTATCATAGCCAACATCATCAAGGATCTCCAGCACAACCCCACTACTCATTCATCTTTTTCTCTCCATGGTGATTTGTTATACTATAAGGAGGGAATATATGTCACTACCACTTCTCCTTGGC
Source organism: Prunus avium (assembly GCF_965620075.1). NCBI lineage: Eukaryota > Viridiplantae > Streptophyta > Magnoliopsida > Rosales > Rosaceae > Prunus > Prunus avium. The sequence goes on from NC_142286.1 coordinate 29,590,034, forward strand.
TGGAGGAGTTCCACTCCTCCCCTTCTGGAGGCTACTCCGGCTATCTTCATACTTCTAAGCGTATTTTACGCAATTTATGTTGGCCAGGTCTCAAAACTGATGTGAAGTCATTTGTGGCTAGCTGTGATACTTGTCAAAGGGTCAATTATGAGACTACAACCCTAGCCTTCTCCAACCCTTGCCCATCCCTGCTCAACCTTAGACAGATATAGCCATGGATTTTATAGAGGGTCTACCGGCGCTTCACGGTCGCAATGCCATATTGGTGGTGGTGGATCGCCTTTCTAAGTACGGTCACTTCATTCCCATTAAACATTCTTACTTTGCTACCACGGTTGCGGATGTGTTTGTTTGCGAGATCTTTCGCCTTCATGGAATGCCTACCACGATCGTCAGTGACCGCCATCCTGTCTTTGTGAGTCAATTTTGGGAATCTATGTTTAAGATGCAAGGCACCGAACTTTGTCGGAGTTCCACCTACCACCCTCATACGAACGGGCAGTTAGAGTTCCTTAATCGCACCTTGGAACATGATATGCGAAGTTATGTCAGTGCCAAACCCAAAGCTTAGGTCACTTGGCTTCCTTGGGCTGAGTGGTGGTATAACTCCACTTTCCAGTCCGCCATTTAGATGACCCCTTTTGAGGCCGTTTATGGATATCCCTCTCCCACTATTTCAACTAACTTACCTGGTTCTTCCCTTGTTCACTTGCTTGACACTACTTTGCGTGATCGTGATGCATTGCTTCGTCTTTTGAAGGAGAACCTTCAATTGGCTCAAGAACTAATACGCCATAATACAGCTTCCAAACGTTCTGAGCGTGAGTTCCAGGTTGGTGATTGGGTCTTCCTTCGCCTCCAGCCATATCGCCAGACTTCTATAAGCAAGAACCATTGCCCCAAACTGGCCCCTCGTTATTACAGGCCTTATCAGATTGTGGCTTGAGTGGGTAAGGTGGCATATATACTCTGGCACTTCCTCCTTATTTTTGTATTCATCCCACTTTCCATGTTTCTCTCTTGAAACCTAAGGTGGGCGCTCATGTCATTCCATCTACCACACTCCCACCCATGTCTGCAACTGGTGAAGTTGTCTGGACACCGGAACAGATTTTGCAACCCGGACTTTGCACCCATAACAACACTGATGTGGAGCATTGGCTTATCAAATGGTGGGGTCTTCCAACCCATGACGCCACTTGGGAAGATGCTGTTACCATTCAAGACCGCTTCCCTCACTTTTCAGCCTGAGGTCATGCCATATTTTAAGGGGGGAGGAATGTTACACTCTTGGCTTGGGCTCACACTGGGCTCATATATTAGAATATTATCTGATATATCTATATTGTAAGGGCAATTTGCTAGAAGTGCTGACGTCACAGACTCACACTTTCTCCATTTCGAGTTGTATTAAAACTCTCTTCCTTTCCATTTGGAAGGCATGAATGAAAAAGAATCCTTTACAATTTGCTTTTGTCTGTCTTTTCTTCCTTTTTACTCTCTAGTCCTGACAGTTGCAAACATGACAAGGCTAAAAGTTCTTAATCTCATGTGGAAGATCATCTGGGGTACCATACCTCAATGGTTGTACACTTGTAGCAATCTTGAGTTCCATCCCTTTATTTGAATCTCTTGCGAGGTGAAATTTCAAGTTCCATTGGAAACTTGACGGCCATTGTCAATCTTGACTTGTCTGCTAATCAACTTGAAGGGAAAATCCCAAACTCATTGGGAAATCTTTGTAAGTTGACAGTTCTTGATCTGTGTCAAGGAACTATTTCAATGGAAGCATATCAGAAATATTGGGAAGTTTGTCAAGGTGTAGTTCAGGTCAAATGGAGTCACTGAAGCTGTCAACAAATGATTTTTTAGGTCCACTATCCGATCATCTAGGAAATTGCAGACATTTACACCTCCTTGCTCCTTCAAGTAATTCAATATCAGGTCCAATTACAGTGTCCTTGGGAAATCTGTCATTCCTAGAAGAGGCAAGCATTTTTTAAAATCATTTTAATGGAACTCTTCCAAAAACTACTGGTCAACTCAAATTGGTAATGGTTTCTTATGTAAAGAGTATAGCCCCTCGACAATAATATTTATCAAAAAAGGACCCCAGTAAAGCCAGGCGGCTATACAATTTTTTTTAGGCTTATTTACTGTCCTCTGAAACTTGGGTCAAATCTCACTTTACCCCCCCAAAGTTAAAATAACCCACTTTCATCCCTTGACCGAGGTTTGGTGATCTACTTTGCCCCCTGCCATCAGCACCATTCAAACTCTGTTAAATCTGATGACATGGTAGGGGTGTTTTTGTAATTTTGTATATAAATAAAAATATAATTAAATAATTTTAATAAATAAAAATATAATTAACTAATTTTAATAAATAAAAATATAATTAAATAATTTTAATAATTAAAAATATAATTAAATAATTTTAATAATTAAAAATTAAAATAAATTTAAAAAATACCACTGCCACGTCATCAAAGTTAACAGAGTTTTGGATGGAGTTGACAGCAGGGGGCAAAGTGGGTCACCAAACCTCGGTCAAGGGATGAAAGTGGGCCATTTTAAGTTTGGGGGGGTAAAGTGAGATTTAACCAAAGTTTCAGGGGGCATTACTGTATAGCCGGGCGGCTGTACTATCCACGAGTATAGCCGGGCGGCTGTACTATTCGCATTATAAAAAGAGACCCGCCTGTCGCCTAGCTCCCATTTCACCACTTGTCAAGAATATTATAGCCACGCAGCTATACTATTTTTTATAATAAAAACCGTAGTATAGCCGGCCGGCTATACTCTGTTTATTATGAAGCAAATATAGAGGATGAAGATCAAATTATACTAGCTGATTGGGCATATGGTTGCTATAAGCAAAATAAATTGCAGATGTTATTGGAGAAGGATAATGATGAGGCAATGGATGACATCAAAATGAGGCAGAAGTTTGTGATGATCGCGTTTTGGTGCATTCAAGAAGATCCATCACTTAAACCGACCATGAAGAATGTCACACAAATGCTTGAAGGAACTGCTGAAGTCTTAGTCCCACCAAATACATCCTCATTATATGTTTTATCTAAGTGATCACAATTATACGTGATTATTGTTCGAAAAACCGCTAAGCGGTAGGTATGGGAGGCGCCTAGGCGTTTTTTATATTTTAAATTTATATAATAATTATTTTGTATTAT